>NC_140074.1:64672302-64997435 GCF_964194135.1 Talpa europaea | reverse complement strand
AACGGCTATTGTGGTGTCTTGCAATGCAGAAATTAAAAACTAAGGTGTGATAATTCTGGATACAAGTAAAGTACGGTGTGCTTGTGTTTTAAAAGAAAGAAAAAAAAACAAAAAAAAGTGTTAAAGGTCTGAGTGAGAAATTTTTGACAAACTTTTGTGTTCTCAAGTGACTTGCCATGAAATATTTTGGTTAACTTAAGTGTCAGTTGTGCACCTGTGTGGCACCAGGCTTTAGTTATTTTGATATATAAAATTGTTTCTTGTTGTGAAAACAAACTGAGTCAATTTGGGTATATTAATACCTCATAGACAGTATTCTCATAAAATTGTTTCACCTTTTCAACATAAATGTACACAAATAAAATTATTCTAAAATACATAAGACTTCTTAAAAACCTAATAAGCCAGTCATTTCAGGCTAAATTTACTGAGGCTATAAAAAGGTATACTAATCTAGACCCTAAAAAAGAACAAACAATTTAAGGGTCTCAGTCTCCTTCATTAGTCAGCCTTCCTCTAACATCAGGTGTAAACTTCAGAGACTAAGTCAAGGGCCTAAAATCCTTTTAACACTTTTAAACACGGCCTTCAAGGCCCATAGTAATATGGAAGGGACTAACTAGACTAAAAAGAAAGGGAGAAAGGCAAGAGAAGGGCCAGTAAATGGCACTTGCCATTGTTAGTACCCTGCCACCTCAGACTCACCCAAGGCCCCATGCACCCTAGGGCATTTGGGACCTCAACCTCTTAATGGGCTGCCAGCTTGCTTCCACTGCCTGCAACCAGGACACCTCAGCTGCAAGAAGCTGTCCCCAGGGCCTTGCCTTCATTGCCATCACACAGGGCACGAAAAAAAGGGACTGTCCCACTCTCCAGAGAGGGAGAGGCCAGCCCTAACCACGGGCCAGGATGGGAGGACAGACTTGACCGTCAGCTGCCTCTGACTATGAAGAACCGGGTGCAGGAGAAGATCTCTGAAGAAGCCCAGAGGTGAGAGAGACTCCCCTGTTTACTGTTTATATGGACAAGCCTCGGGTGACCCTAAAAGTGGCAGACGTAAAAATCACCTTTTTGGTAAATAAGGGCCACTTACTCTGCCTTACTCCAATTCTTTGGACTGACCTACTGGTCAATTGTCCCCCTCACTAGTACAATTGGCCAGCCTGAGCCAGGATACTTTACAACACTGCTACCTTGCTAGCTACAAGGCTACTTGTTTATACATTTTTAGTTTTGTTTTCCTAACTATTAAGATGGAGAAAATTGTAACTAAATTCCAAACTAGCAGCCTCCACAGCCACTATTGGCTCTCCTAGCTGCTGCTACTAAACATAAAAATGGCACTAAAGCCCTAGTTCTCACTAATTCTGTCATTTTGGCTACAACACCTCCAGGTGTTTGGGGCACTAACCCAACATTACTCCTTAAAATCCCTAGTCTTAGTAGTAATATAAAATCGCAGAACCCTAGACCTGCCGATGGCTAAAGTTAAAGGAGTTTGTGCCCTCTTAAATAAAACATGTTGCTTTTAAATAAATACTTCTCATGAGGTAAAACAAAATTTAAAAATACTGAAAAAAATATATTGTGGATAATCTCAAAAAAACAGGCAGGGCAAGGGCTTAGCTGGACACAAGCAATCTTTGATTCTATAAAAGGATAACTTCTGTCCTGGCTACTGCCTTTTCTCGTTCCCTTACTAATTCTCTTTATTGTTCTTTTGTTTGGGCCCTGCATCCTTAATACTCTCCTCAGAATCATCTCCACTCGCCTGGAGGCCATCAAGCTCCAAATGGTCCTGCAAATGAAACCCAAAATGACGTCTCCACGGTCCATCTTCCCGGGTCCCTTAAACCGTCATCCTACTGTGGAACCCTAACTGTCTCCCCACGTCGCCCACTCTCAGCAGGAAGCAGTCATTGATCAGACCTACGTCCCTTTTCCCTAACTGCAGTTAGGGCTCCATTTGCAAAAGGGGGGAATGAGACAGGGCAAGCTAGGGTTATTAGGCAGTTTTAGGGACAGTGCAGGAGGGGACCTCTGAAGAATTTAGGGAGGCTTCAGAGATAAGGACAACCAAGGAAATGTAACCAATTCCATTAGGAAAAACAAACATGCCAGGACCAAGGACAACATTGTTAATGCTGGTCCTGGTTTCCTTCAGGTGGTAAAGGGAGGCGGAGATTGGAGAAATGGAGAGTGGTTTAATTTATGGACACATTAGAAGGGCAACTGTTTAACTTCAATGCAGGGATGCCCATCCAGAGGACTGGGCCATAAATTTAAAGATGCAACAAATGGAAAAAGAAAAAGCTGTTAGATAAGAAATGTAAAGATCCCCACTCAGTAACAAATTAAGTGAGACAACCGAGAACTAACCAATCACAGAGAGACTGGTAAAGCTTTAGAATAATGAGGGAAAAAGGTATATATTCCCTGAAACACAATTCCACTTTGGCTTCCTTGCCCCTCCCAGGCCTGGTTCCCTGGCCTGGGAGTCCCACTTTATTTCTGCTCTTTTTCTCCTCAATAAACTTTTTCTTCTTCTAAACAAACCTGCCTCTTCTCGCTTGCTTGCCTGAGCGTCTGCGAAGTTCCTGCTGCGGCTTCGTGAGACACCAACCCGTGGGGGTCTAGCGGCTGGGGCTCAGCGCTGCCCTGCAGCCTGAAATCCAATCCCGGCTGGGAGACTAGGCCTGACAATTCCGGTATCACTAGATATGCTCCCAGCGGCCATAACCAGAACCCACAACAACCCTGCACAGACCAGGCTTCAAGCTGGGGGAACTTCAGCCAGGCCTATGGCGCCGTGCCAAGCCAAGATAAGGTGGAGATCCCCAAATGCCTGTACCTCTGCCTCAAGCAAACCTCAAGAGCTGAACAGCCCCAATATTTAAATTGGGTGTGGGCTAATTATCTTAATCTATGTTAATATCGGTGAGAGAGTTGAAAACTTGAGAGGTATTCTCGTACATGTCAACTGTTTCCTAAGCGTGTGGTTATAGCCATTATCTCTTCTGGTCTTTACAACAAACTCCTGACGTCACTGGGCAGGTGCAGGTATCTCACTTCTGCAGTTGAAGAAATTATAGTCAAAAGGTGAAGCATTTTGCTCATGGTCACAAAGTTAATGGGAGAGTTGAAAGCAAACCCAGAGTGTTCTTCCTGACAGTGACTTACTGGATCAGGCATACAATGTTTAGGTATTTGTGCGTGGCCCTGAGTATTGGTCATCTGGCATGTTAGTATCCGGTCATTATTGCCTGTCATTTGGCCCACAGCTCGTCCGTCCATCTCACAGCGGCATGTGTTTACCAGCGGTCATGGGTTACTGAAAAATGAATGGGGGGGAGACTTAATTATAACCGTTTTCATTCATCCTGCAAATACTTGGTACAGATGATACTATCCTTTCTATAGACTCATAGTTGTTTTGCCAGTGCTTTCCTGAACTGTGCAGAAAAAAGGAAGTCCCAAGGACTGTCTGGGCATTTCTTTGAAGCCAATAACCTAAATTTTCCAGTGTATACTAATTAAGAGTTACTAGGAAAGAGTTAACATATTATTTCATCTGAAATTAAAACAGCGAGAGCTCTCCTGCCGGCCTGTGACTGTGTAGGTGTCTCTATTTTTCTTTCTCCTTTTCCTAATAAACCTGTCTTTTTAAAATGTGAAAAGATACATAAAAAATAAACTAAATTAAATTACAACAGTGAGTACTTTGATGGGTAGGAAGACCTCTTCATTAAGGGAACATTTTTTTATGATGGAAGACTATACAAATAAAAGAAGCCATAATTCTATTCTCTGTGTTTCTATGGTTTTCTTTTTTTCTGTGCTTTATGAAACCTTGGCCCTGACTCTATTCTACTTGCACTATCTGGCCAGAATTATAAATCCTCCCATTGCCTTCTTTCAACTTAAAGAGTGCAGCCTGGGGGCCACATGAACAGGGACCTTATCTGGCCAAAGAGACAGAAAAGCTGCTTTTTCAAAATGCCCTCCTGTTCTTTTTTAAGCATCATTGGGTACAAGACTTCATGAAAAGTACCTCCATTTTAAAAAAAAAAATCTGGTTTTTCCTAACTGGTGATTTTTAAGTGTATATTTATTTTTGTAGGACTTCAACATTTAATAAAATGTTATTAAGTAACACTGGTTGATAGTACCATGGAACATTCAGGTCATTGTAATTCAATGCCTGGAAACACTGTGATCACCACTAAAACTCTAGTTTTCATCCATTGTCACCTAGACTCTACCCCCTTTCTCCTCTCAACTCCCTTCCCCTCTGGTCACCTCCAATCTCTTTTCTGATTCTAAGAGCTTGTCTTTATTTTGTTTCATTTGCTTACTTTGTTTGTCTTCCACGATTGAAATCATAGATTAGCTGTCTTTCTCAGGCTTATGTCACTTAGCATAACATGCTCTAGGTCCATCCACATTGTTGCAAATGGCAGGATTTCATCTTTTTCTCTTTCAGTTGAGTAGTATCCGTGTGTGTGCGTGTGCACACACGTGTGTGTGTGTGTGTGCGTGTGTGACATCTTCGTCATCCATTCATCCATGCTGAACACTTAAGGTTTCCATGTCTTAGATGTAAGTAATACTGCATTGAGCATAGGGAGCCACATCTTTTATATTACTGTTTTCTTGAGTTTGGTCCCAGGTGGAGGTTTCCATGTGATTGGTCTAGTGCTGTAATCCAGGAGGTAGAGGGTCAGCTACATCTCAGTTCCATCCTAGAGGTAGTTTTGCCTGGACATGCCTGGAGTCTGATTTTCGATGGCCTCCTGATTCCACTTTAGTTGCCTGACTTATTTCTTGTCAGATGCAATTGTCTGAGCAGGATAAATAGGTTTCGTCAGCTACCCAAGGTTAACAATGAAGTTATTTACTGAAACCTTGAGCAAGAATGACTGAATGTTCTTCCTGAGCAAGAATGTTCTGGAACAACTGGTAAAGTCATGTTAGGCCTCAGCTCCTAGTCCTGATCACTGAGCTCTAGAACTGCAGGAATCTCCATTCACACTGGAAACCAGAGGATGAAGGAAGAGAAGAATGAAGTTCTTCACACTCACAAGCCTTGCTCCCATGTTGGAGAGAGTCAGATGTTCCACAGAGGGAAAGGCCTGCTCTATACACAGACTGACCTGTCTAAATGAGTTAGTGTCTTTGTTAATATGAGAATATCAGGGGGAGTAGTGTGTGTGTGTGAGAGAGAGAGCAATAGAGAGAGATAGAGAGACAGAGAGAAACAGAGACACAGAGAGACAGAGAAAGTAGAGAGATGAAAACCAGGAGGAATCCTCAGTTTCCACCTATCACTGATAATATGCACCAAAGATGAGTAGTTAACAAAGTAGAGGAGGGCATGTTTAGTGCCCAAGTAGTCACTGGGCAATGTCTGGAGATGACCAAAATGGCGCTAGTGGCATCTGGGGAGGAGAGGTCAGGGCTGCTGCTGAGACTAACCCAGCACAGGACAATGCTGCCCAGCCTGCAACAGAGAACTATCCAGTCCAAACAGCAAGGGGGCTGAGATTAAGAAATCTTCAGAAGAAAATGAAGATCCACTGTGAGACATATGAAGAAATAGAGTTGAGAAGCAGGGACCAGAAGACAGGAAAGCAAGGACAGAACCATGAGGAGACCTTCTGGGGAGAGACAATTTCAAGAGAGTGTTGGAACCATTTTAAATATATTGTTATTGATCTCTTATGATCCTGCATTATAGCAAAGTTCTTTCCTACTTCATTAAATATTCTTTGGAAACATGGCTTTCAGTGGGTTAATACTATCCTCAGATATGCCTGAAACCTATTAACTTTTCCACTATTCCCTTATTTTTTATAGCCAGATTATTTCTAATTATCTGATGGTCCCAGTAATAGAACAAGGAGCCCTTACATAACAGATCTTTTGGAACATCACATTGTTTCCTTACATTCCTAAACATCAGGTTATTACATGACATGATGGACACATTTTATCTTTTGCTACATGTAGCCCAATTGGTTTCGAGAAAAATTCATTGATTAACAAGTCCACTGTGGTGGTAAGAGAGCTCCTGGGTTTCGGTTTTTGTTGTTTGCTTTTTTAAAAACCTTTTTGCTAAAGACTCAGTGACTAACATAGAAATATCCCTACCTGATCAAACTCCTATTCTTCCTTCCAAAGAATGTCTCCAACTTACAAACATTTTACTTCTAGACTACTCAACATTCCACATCTTATCTCTCTTTTTTATGGAATGATTGGAAATGGGTAAAAGTCAAGAAGGCAATTATCTCTTTTATCATATCCAAGAAATGTGAATGACTTCATTTTACTTTAAAGTTAAGTGATTCCATATGAAATAACAAACAAACAAACAGATGGATTGGTAGGTATCTAATATACTATCACACCTCCAAACTTTCAAAGTGGTAAAAAGTCAAATTCAGAGACAGGATGAAGTTATTAGTTTCAGTGTTAGTGGAAAGTTGAGGCTACAAGCCAAACCCCATTATTCTTGGCCCAGCATTACTTCTGTTGAGTTTAGCTTCCAAATGCTTGATATATATATATATATATGTATGTGTATGTGTATATATAATATATATATATATATATATATACACATACACATACATATATATATCTCCCAGTTCCATACATATATATACACACACACACACACACACACACACACACACACACACACACACATATATATATATATATATCTCCAAGTTCTTTGTCTGGAAAAATATCTCAATATGTGATTTTTTCCAGATAAGGAACTTGGGCTCAGAGAAATGAAACAGCTCACTCTCAGCAACAGCTAGCAAGTGACAGAGCTCGATTCCAAGCAGCCGACCTGATGTGGCCAGTTGCTACAAACATCAGCTTAGACCTCTGATGACCCAGAAAGTGAACACGGAGGACACGTTTCATCACTTATCAATGAAAGCCTATGTGAAAGATAATGTTATCTTTCATAAACTATAATACTGGATTTAAAATGCATCAATTGTAAACAGTGCTGCTATAAACATAGGGGTGCAGGTGTTCTTTGGAATTGATGTTTCTGTGTCCTTTGGGCAAATACCTAGGAGTGGAATTGCTGGATCATATGGAAGCTCTATGTTTAGTAGGTCCAGAAATCTCCACACAGCTCTCCATAGTGGTTGGACCAGTTTGCACTCCCACCAACAGTGCAGAAGAGTTCCTTTTTCTCCACACCCTCGCCAACATTTGTTGTTGCTAGTTTTTTTAATATGTGCCATTCTCACTGGTGTGAGATGGTATCTCATGGTAGTTTTGATTTGCATTTCCCTGATTACAAGTGATGTTGAACATTTTTTCATAAGCCCAAATGCCCAAAAATAGATGACTGGATCAAGAAGATGTGGTACATATATACCATGGAATATTACTCAGCATTCAAAAAAGATAAACACATGCAATTTGCAGCAACATGGATGGCGCTGGAAGGGATCATGCTCAGCCAAATAAGCCAAAAAGAAAAAGAAAAATACCGGATGGTCTCACTCATAGCAGGAATCTAGAAAACTTAAATAAGGGACCAGGAAAATGAACAACTATAAGAAAGTGAAAATCAAAATCAACAAAAAACTATGAACCAGAGACACTTTTTGGGGGGTGGGGGGGCAGGAAGGGAGGGATTGGGGTCAGAATGGGGGGGTTGCAATTGTATGGGGAATATAAAAATAAAATTTATAAAAAAAAATAAAATAAAATAAATTCATCAATTAATTAGCAGTGCCCTTTTATAACAAAGTAATTGATGTGTGCATATAAGCATATTATTGCTCCAGTGGACATAATCTTCAACTGGGTTGTCTTACAAGACGGACACCAACCATCTGTGGTTTCTGAGCACTGGAAACATAGCTAGTTCAAATTGAAATGTGCTGTCAGTATAAACTAAAACAGTTTTGAAGCTATGATATGACAAGAAAATGTAAAATATCTCATTAATAACGCCTTATGCTGATGACACCATTGGGTTAAATAAAACATATAACTAAAATTCATTTCACCTGTTTCCTTGGCTTGCTTTACTGTGGCTGTTAGAAGTTGTTACATTTCTACATGGCTCTCACTACATTTCTTTTTTTTTTAAGATTTATTTTTTATTTATACAAGAGCTGGGGTACAGGCCAGAGGTGCGGGAGGGTGAGAGGATTCACCAGAGACAGAGCAGGAAGCAGAACAGGCAGACTAACTGAAATACACTGCTGAGGGGAGCAGCGGGCGAGACAGAAGTCTGCCACACCATATGGGAATCTCCCTGACTGGCCAGGAATCGAACCTGTGCTGCAGAGGCTGCAGACAGCTTCACAGTGCTGTGCTCAACCGTTGCATCACCAGGGAGGCCCTCGCACTACATTTCTATTGAACAGCCCTGGTCCACACTATTCACTAATTCTATGATCAAGCTATCTTGACTATCACACAGTAAAGTGGGCCTTTGAGATGAAGAAGGCTTTGATATCTGATCTTCTAACTGTAGATAACACCTAGAAGCCTGGATCATTAGGTCTGGAAGGAACCCTTGGCAGAGACTTCTTGTTCTGTGATACCCACACTCTTCTCTCAGTGATGGAACCTCAGTTCTATCATTTATATTTGTATTTGGCATTGTAGCAGCTAAGAATAAAAATTACGTTCCTCAGTTTTTTTCCACTTTTCAGTTTGTCAATAGGACAAAGTTCTAGCAAGGATATGTGAATTGAAATACTACATACAGTTTCTAGGGTGCATTGTCAATTATAAGAGATTGTCCTTGGCTTTTTGTGTTTTCCTGCTTTCTGGAAAAACGTAAGGACTCTTGAGTCCTGGAAGATTTCTTAGAGTGGAGACACCTGTAGCTAATCTTGAGACCTCCATATGAGGAAGAAGGCCAGTTCTATCCTATTTATTTATTTATTTATTTGTGGGACAGTTCTATTTAAATCACTGTTTCATACAACTAAATTAGTCTTCATACAGATATGAAGACCATTTGCTAAACACACCAGCATTACAGGATAAGTATATATCCAAGAGGGCTACAGGGTACCCAGATGCATATAACTTAGCATGAGAGCTGGATCTTGAACTCAGGACTTCTAACTGTTTACCCTTCCATACCATGCATTGCAATCAGACAGCTCATCCAATTTATAGAGCCTATAAAATGCATTCCAGAAGATACGTTGCATCAATAAACTATTCTGCTTTCCTGAAGATAAGAATCTTCATTTGCTCATATAATTAGAATCTTCATTTGCTCATATGATTGCTGATTTAAACTGTTTCCTTATAACCTCAATGATTTGTGTAAGGTACCTGTGATGCACTA
Organism: Talpa europaea; assembly: GCF_964194135.1. Classification (NCBI taxonomy): domain Eukaryota; kingdom Metazoa; phylum Chordata; class Mammalia; order Eulipotyphla; family Talpidae; genus Talpa; species Talpa europaea. The sequence continues at coordinate 64,988,083 of NC_140074.1, read as the reverse complement.
GTATCTTACTTAAGCAAGAGACAATCATAAAATAAACTTATCAATGGCTTCTTGCTGGAGGCATAACACAATGAAAAATAATCCTAATGTCATTTGTTTCCTTTCTGCTCATTAAAATCCAAATAAATCCAAATAAACTTGACTCAATTCATTAACTCCACGCTCTGGGGAAAACCAAAACCTGTAAGCTTTCTGCCAACTTCCAGAGTGGGAGGGGATGGCATTCTGGTGTCTCCAAATATGGGTTTCTGGTTCTGCAAGTGTTGTTTCCCCACATTGCTATAACCCAGACAAGGAAATCCAGCTCCTTCTCAGTTTCTACACACACTCACAAACACGTGTATAGCATCTTGCACAAAGAGGTGGTCAGCGCGGTGCCCTTACGTGAAGATTTATGTAGGAGATGGGAAAGGGGTTTCATCACAATTTCAAATTGAACACGAGATACATGCCTTATGACAGTTTCCTTTGGCCACCCCACCACACAGAATTACCATGGGATGCTCTTTGCACCATCATCACTAGGCCAGAGCAGTACCCACTCCAGGCCCTCGCAGACCAAGGGACTTATTGGAGAGCCGGGCACTAGCTTCATGGCAGCTGCAACCTGCCCTCAGCAAGCCAGCGTGAGCAAGGGTAACCTGCAGAGCCTGCCTGTGGTGGCTCTGGCCTTACCCTGTGAATTCCTCAGCCATGGACCATCTCCCTAATTCCTCTTCCCCTCATTCCTTTACACACCCCCATCTCTCCTTCTCCTCACTGATACACAGAACACACAGTCATGCATCACTTAATGACAGGGGTACATTCAAAGAAATGTATTGTCATGTGATTTCATCATTGCACAAATGTCATGGAGTATAATTTCACAACTTGGATGGTACAACCTACTACATACCTAGGTTATGTGCTATAGGAACCACCATCATTCTGTGGTCCATCATTGATGAAATGTCATTAACTGAGGCATGACTATCTTCTTGGGCTGGTGGCTTAGCCACAGTTTTCTTTGCTTTGAGCTCCTACCAAGCCCCTTAGGGTAATACCTGCTATTCAGACTGACTAGGCATAATCTCTCCAAACAGGAAGCATCTCTCCATTGATGAATCCTGGTACAAGCTATTAATAAAAAGTTGACCATGTTAGAAAGCAAAAAAATATACTATCTCCAGTCTGTTTCTTTCACAGAGGTGGAGGTGTATTTGTGCAAAATACACCTCCCTGAAAAGCTGAGGCTGAAACTATTCTTTGGAGTTAGAGGGATCATAAAGTTCTGTCAATACCCCATCTTGTCGTTGTCTTTAATCTGCCTCCATCAGGGGGTGACCAGCCTTTGTCATATGGAGTCATTCTCTCCAGAGCCAGTTCTGACCCACTATACATGCCAGTCCCCAGACAGCTCTGGGGAGAGGTGATACCTTCTATGGTTCCCATAACACAGGTTCAAATGTTTTAGCACAGAATTTGGAATTCTTCACGTTTGGGAAGCCAACCCCATCTCAAGGCTGCTCCTTCCTCTATGTGCTTGACCTGCGTGTATGTTGTTCTTCTTGCCTGGCTTCTCTTAGTTGCCTTTCTAAGCCTGGAAATGCCCTTAATCCTTAAACTCCACTGCCACCTCCCCAGCTGGGGTAGTTCCTTGGCTCCATCGTCTTCCTAGGGCTCTTCTACATCCCTTTACAGGATAGCACATGCTTTGCTAAACCCACCATATCCCCCCCTTATGTAAGAGAAACCACATCACCTGTTTCTTCTGCCCTTAGCACCAGGCCCAGGGCACAGGGCATGATGCACACTGGTTTGAGGTATACAACTGCATCCCCCCTCTTCATGACAACATTTCAAATTGATGACCTTGTCCATCCTTACTCATCTCTTCTGGCCGGCCCCATCTCTCCTTCCACTCATTCTTCCTTTGCAGGAATTCCAGGTCCCTTCAAGTTTTCTCACTCCCCTCAATATGGCCATCTCCTGAGGCCACACTGGTAGCTGGGACTCAATATCACACTGGAGAGTTCTGCAGGGTTTCGAGGGCTTAACGAGGGAGATGTAAGAGGTTGTATTCATGCAATTGCACTCCCGTACCAAAGCAGGAATGGGGTCTCCAGGTCAAGCAGTGCCAGCCCCTAGTCTTCCTCCCACAGAACCTTCCTGGGAGCCCTGAGGTAACCTGCTACACACTGGCTTCCTCCAGAGTCCTCAGCTCTGAGTTTTGTCTTGTGGGTCCTGCTTGCAGGACATAAACATTTTTGAGGCCAACTTCCGGACCCCATCGTGAACACGTAGGTCAAGACTACAAAATCTTGTCATCCTATACATGACATACTATAAACTATTTTTCATTCAAAAATTATGCCATGTACAAATACCTTTCCAGATTATTAAAAAATTATCTAACATAAGTGCCATCTTCAACATAGTGCCCTGTGGAGAGGCTTCAGGAAAATTTCAGCCTTCTGAAATTGCAAGTTGAAATTTGCATTTCCTGCCCAGATATGCCTTTTCTGAGAAGATCTATGGTTCTTGAAATCTCAAAAATGTTCATAAACTGAATATATTAAGAAGAAACTATCATCATATTTATTGGATATAAAACATTCTATTATTTGACTGCAACATTTTTTTTTAAACCTCCTGTTATTAGACATTTAGGCTATTTCCACTGCTCAATATTATGAGCAGTTCTGCTGGGGTCATTCTTGCAGACACATGAGCTCATATCCATTCAGTTCTCCTTCAGTTAATCCCAAGAAAAGAAACTGCTTATATAAAGGACATAAACCCTTTGAAGGCACTTCTCTATGCTTTACTTGGTTCTCATTTTGAGGTTACAGCCCTTGGTTTTCCAAGTCTAACTCAGATCACCTCAAGCTCTGCTCCAAAGTGCTTCCTACTCTTAGCATCTCAGCACACCTCATGTCTGCCTTCATCCAACCACCCTTCACTCCCGTCAGTGGCCGGCCTCCTTCTGTGACAGGCCCCTTAAATGGATCTAAAATGGAGAAACGGATGCTGTCTCCAAAGTCTGGGGTACACGCTACATCTCTGTGTGATCTTTAAGTCCCTCAAGTCCTCCATGTGACTGGGAGGATGCTCATTCTTGCCCCACCTAAGTATAAGGTAAGAAACTGAGTCTGACTTGATGTGACTTCACCAAAAAATTACCTTTCTTCTATCAAAGTCCCAGGAGAACAAGTGAAGACTTAGAAACAAAGGCAGCCCCTGAAACTCCCCAACGACCCTGCCATGCCATTTCCCCACTTGCCACCGGAGGGATAATGAAAAGTTTCTCAAATTTCCAAAGAAGTATTCAATGATGTGAAATAATTTGAGTGAGTCATACACCTAAAATTCTATTCAATTTATCAGCTGAGATATCATCTCTAACTTTTGCAAAGGGGAAAAAATTTTCAAATTAAAACCTTGAGGGAAAATTCTCTGTGTGCTCTTTTCACTCTCTTTTCCACCACGAGTTATGTCTCCCAAGCATTAAGTAAAAATCATGGGGTGGGCCCTGCACCTCAGGAATACATCTGCTGTGAAATAAAACTAGGAAGGCTGAGAAAAACTTATGATTCTCTGGGTAGAGCTTCATGTATAATGGCCTGACATATAAATAATCCTAGAAGTCCTAGGATGACAAAGGTACCATCTGTTTTAGGACTGTACTGTGGGCTTGGCTGCTGTAACATTGACCCACATTAGCAGTGGTTCAAATAAAGCACATTATTCCTCTTTCCAAAACGGGAATGGCGCCTCCATCAGCAGTGGGGATCCAAATTCTTTCCACCTGCTGCTCTGTCAGCCTTACCACATAGTTTCCAACGTGTGGCTGAAGACGGCTGTTCCTCTTCCCACCATCACATATGTGTTCCAGTTAGCAGGTAGTGACAATGGAAAAGGCATGCCTTCCTCTGTGAAGGGCTCAACTTGGAAATAGGACACATCTCTTCCACTCAGTTCCATTATCCAGTACTGGCATATGTGGCTACCTCCACCTGCAAGGTGGCTAATGTAGTTTTATTCTGGGCAAATATATACCTACCCATTTTTAATGTATTCCTGCCTATTTTTAATGTATCTAATAACATCCAAAGTTAAGCTTTGCAAGTATCTCACACTTTGGCATTTCTACCAAATCCATGTCACATAGTCACTGTTACTTAGAACAATGCATTTTAAACTTTAACTTATGAAGGGATCACCTGGATTTTTTTCTAAATGCAGAGTCCCATTCAGGAGTACTGGGATGTGGCCCAAGATTCTAGATTCTATTCTGGTCTAGGAGATGCCACTGTTTCTTGAGTTCATACCACATTTGAGATCCTTGGGTCTTAGGAAATGAGAGAAGATGTATATACACACAATGGAATACTACTGAGTGGTCAAAAATGATAAACTCATGCCATTTGAGGCAACATGGATGGAGCTGGAAGCGACTATGCTAAGTGAAATAAGTCTGAAGGAAAAAGATAAATATTGAATGGCTTCACTTACAGGTGGACCATAGGGAAACTGAGCAAATGGTCAAGCTGACCATAGATCTGAGGCATGCAGTTTCAAGACAGGGGAGAGACAAACACAAGGGACAGTGGTGATGGATCTTGGGTGCTGTGGTGGTGGGACAACTATGGGGACAACACCTGAGGGGAGAAATCAAATCCCGTACAAAATGACCAACAATGCAAGAAAATACATATTTTTTAATTATTAAAAAAAGAAAATGAGAGGGAGCCAGTGAGGTGGTAGCCCACACAGCTGAAGGAATGCAGCAGTATCCTTGTGACCTCTTCCACTGTCAGTATATGAAATAGTCTATATTTATATTTTATATCTACCATTCCTAAACTTTTCATCCCTTTCTATAGATCCAAAATATATTTTCCATATAAAGAAGTTCTTTCTTAATATTTTTAATACAACTCTGCTCATAAAAATTCTCCCCACTTTTTTTTTTCAGAAAAAGTATTTTCCCTTCAATTTTGAAAGTCCTTTTTGTCAGAAGCAGAACTCTAAGGCTATAGTTTGTGTCATTCTTTTAACACACTTGATTTTTTTCATTCTTCTGATATGCATTGTTTACAATGAAAACTTGTTTTTAAATATTTGTAACCTCTATACATATTTTTTCTGCATTTTAAAAGATGTTTTTATCTTTGTCATTTGCTTTCAGAAATTTAATTATAATGTTCCTTGAGATTTTCTTTCTGTCTTTGCAGCTGAAGATTTGTTGACCATCTTAGATTTGTGGATTTATATCTGCTTATCAATTTTGTAAAATTCCTAGCCACTATTCTTCAAATGTTTCTATGTATCCACAAACATTTGATAAATATATGGCAAATATCTTCTTTAAATCAGCATATCCTAAATATACTATAAATAAATCCTCATATACTATGAAAAAATGGAACAGTGACTATCCCTTTATTTTTTTCCTCTACCTCACTCCATTCACAGAAATAAACTGCTTTATACTAACACTGTCGTGTAAAACATATCTTTTCATGAAAAATAAAATAATTTAGAAACTAAATTAAAAATAAAATAAAAGCAAAGTGTGAAATATTCAAGTTACTGCTCTAGAAAACCTGGTCTATATTTACACAAAAACTACTGGCCTGCTAAAAATTAACTATTGGCCAAGTCATGCCCAACTCAGATCTGTCACGTAGGATCATGAAGATTATGGCAATCATGCTCAAGATATTTTTTATCAGTTTTAAAAGAAAAGTTATGAAGTTATGAAGTTCACGCATGTGTTTTTGGAAAGTGTTTCTTTGTAATCAGTTCGAATGCAGCAAATAGCAAACCAAAACCAATAATGTTTTAAACAAAATAGAAATCCTTTCTCTGCTGTGCTTTTGTTAGCATAAGCAGCTCATGGTTGACTTTGAGGCTTGAATATCAGCAGCCACTCAGACTCCATCCTCTGACTTCTCAGCAGTTCTGGAAAGAGCTGCTATCTTGAGACCTACACTTCAAACCTCATACCTGCTGATTCATTTTATCTCACCTGGCCAGAGAGAGATATAGGAAGAATACCATGTCCCTCCCTTTAATAATATTTCCTAAAAAAGGGCAGCACTAATTAAATTGACACCCCATCAGTCAGAATTTAATAGCATGGCTACAGCTAACCACAAGGAAGTCTGAGGGGAGGTTTCACTCTGGACTTTTGCATTGCTGGTAGCCTGAAGCTGCATTATTGAAAGGGAAGGTGAAGACATATATCAGGGGACAAGTGGCCTTTCTACTTGGCTCTTTCTCCCCTTTGACAAGATGATTTGGCCACATTTATAAGGCACGTGGTGGGGTGAACATACATAGGGCTTCCCCCTGAGAGTCTTAGTCTAGTGAGGGTATGCAAGTTGAATAACTAAGAACACATCTCTCCTACAGCCTGATTCCAACCCCTGTTGCACATAATATTCTGCTGGTTTAATTCCCACAAATGGATAATACCCTGATGAAGCCCCACTCAGCATCACATTAGGCACTCGGAGGGATCCTTGAATGTTAGAATGAAAGACAACTTCAGAGATTGATTTATCCTTTGTGGTTAAGAAAACTGAGGTCCAGAGACAAAGGGACTTACCCAAGGTCCCTCCTTCAAGCTTTCTGTTGGCAAGGATGCAGATCTATCTGCAATCACTACAGAGTCTCTCAGGACTCTGAAATTCAAGAAGTAAAAACTGAGCTTCCCTCAGGATTCCCCCACTGTGTGTGAGTCATAGGGAAAAACCCCTGGGCACTGCTGGCAACTCACCAACTAGCTGCTGCTGTCAGAATGTAGCTTGCTTGGCCCTTGAACATCTAATGCAGTAGGGGAACTGACCCCCATTTAGATTGCCAAACACCTTTAGAACCAGCCTCTGTGCCTAGAAATCAATCAGATAAGCGTGCTGGATTTTATTCTCTACTCCAACTCTTACTAGTTGTGTGTCTTTGAGCACACTGCTTAACTCCATGAAGGCTCACATTTCTTGGGGTGATTAACCCTATATCATAGAATTAAGGAAACCAAGTGACATACCATACATAACAACAGTTAGTGCCATATCTTGTACTTGATAAACGCCATTTCTGTTCACTTGCACTCAAGTATTACTATTTCCAGGGAGAACTTCCTCTACCAAAATTATTTTGGCTGATTCAACCACTTCAAACCTTTCAGTGGCTTCCAATCACTTACAAAATAAACTTCAACCCTCTGGGCATGATTTTCAAGGTCTCCTCTGTGTTTTTTGGGTTTTTTTTGGGGGGAGGGGGGAAGGGAGAAATCTTTGGCAAGTCAAACATGAAACTAAAATATAAGTCAAGGGGCCTCCCCAGTGGCACAGGGGTTCAGTATCAGCACTATCAAGCTATAGCCAGCCACTGCGGCAAGAGTTTGATCCACATGGCACAGCAGACCTCTCCTGTCTCACCCACTTCTCCCCTCAGCAGTGTGTTTCAGTAGATCCGCTGTTCTGCTCCCCACTCTGTCTCTTATCCCCCCATACCTCTTGCCTACACCCCAGTTCTTATATGTATAAATAAATCTTTAAAAAAAATCAACAGACTCCTGCTCTAATAATCCTTGAACAAATAATTATAGTCAAATGTAGAAAGTTCTACAAAAGAAATTAATGTACAGAGAATACTGGAGCAGAAGGGGGCCTTATTTGTCATAACATCACATTTTCTCAGTCATTTACCATCAGGGATTGAAATACATTTCAAAGATTAACTCAAGTTACCCTAGGTGGCAGAGTTGTGAGTGGTTTTTAATAATTTTATTTATTATCAGTTACTTTTCAACAGCAAAATATTTTCATCACAATAAAAATAAAACTGTAAAGATAATAATATGTATTTCCTCTTACAGAAGACTGGCAAGGTGAAGGAAGTGACGAAGGGAACATTTGGGAAGGAAGCCAGGTAAGAGGAGAGCAGCTATCCCATGTGGTCATAAGCATGTCACTCAGAGCATCCCTGCCAGCCTATTCTGTCTCAAGTCTGAAGGTCATCTTTTGTTTCTGTTGAGATAAGATTAGCAATTGAAGGGCATTCCTCAGCTCAAAGATAAGCAGCCAACAAGAACTTAGACCTAATATATTTTAGAAAATCTTGCAAATCAACAAGAAACAGCCACTCAAACAGAAATACTGTAACAGGATATGATTAAGAGGAAGCCTCAAAAGCTAATAGCTTTATGAAGCGATGTTCCAAATCATCAGCAATTAGATACATGTAAATGACATTCTAGCCCCAGAAAAACTATAGCATGAACCTTAAAATTAAAAAAAAAAAAAACACTTTGTTGATGAGGCTGTGGAGAAACTATGACCCTTGTACACTGCTGATGGGAATGTTAAATGGTGCCATCGCTAAGGAAACCAGCATGGAAGTTCCTCAAAAACTTGAAAATACGACTACCACATCATCCAACCATCCCACTTCTGAGTATATATCCAGACGAACTGAAATCAGGATCTTGAATAAAGATCTCTACTGCCATGTTCCATGCGGCAATATCAGCTGAGATCTGAAAGCAACCTAGAATGGATGAATGAATAAAGGCAGTGGGTATCTACATACAATGGGATATTAAAATAGACCTTAAAATAGAGGGAACTCCTGCCATATCCTAAAAGAGAAGGACATCTACATCTCAGATAAACCTGAAAGATATTATGCTAAGTAAAATGAACCAGTCACTGAAGGCCAAATTCTGCATATATGACGTGTCTAGAACAGAGAAATTCATAAAAACAGACAACATAGTGGTGCCAAGGGCTAGAGGGAAGGAAAGTTGTGTGATTAGAAAAAACTTTAGTTATGCAAGACACATAGGTTCTAGAGAGCTCCTTACAACATTGTGCCTGTAAGTTAATAATATTGTAGCGTGTATCCTTAAAAAATTAGTACAATAGATCTTTTAAGTCTTCTTCAAAATAACAATAACAACAACAGCCCAATTTAGGGGTGACCCCTCCCCCCAAAAAGGAAAACAAAACAGGACTATTAGTGGTGTGGGAATACAGTGGTCATCATATTCCAGTGGTGGAATATCCTAAAAAGTAAACTGTCAATATTTAGTCACATTAACATACCCAGCAAACTCTCCCATTAACATACCTATGCTAGCAATCTCTCTCCAGGGTATAAAGCACAAGAAATTCTCACACAGCTTCATCAGTGCACACACCTAAGGATGTTTATTGCTATATTTCTTTTTGGAGTGAGCGGATGGAAACTAAGTTTGATGTCCATCCTTGGGAGAAAGCATCAGTAAAAGTAAGGGGAAAAACACCGTAAAGACCATGAAATAGTAGGCAGAGGCTCAAAGGTATGGCTTAGATTATTGTCATAATTGTCATAGCAACACAGATGGATCTTAGTTATGTTTCCCTTGATGGAAAAAAAGAAAATACCAGAATGGACACATGTGTGTAGATGCAAAATGCATGCATATAAAATAATAAGCATTATGAGAGAACTTGAGCAAACAAGGACATAAACGCAGTAGAATTTCTTTGGCATCCCCTCCTCCTGCCCTCCCCATGTGTCTACACTTTCCATGCCAACAATCCTGAACTAACTGTTGGGTTTCACATACTCTGCAAGCTGCTTTACAATTGTCTGCTCTGTACATGCTGTTCCTCCTCACAACCTTCCCATCTAACTCACTGAAGAATAGGTACACTGAATCTTACTCTCCGGAATCATCAGAGCTTCCTAGAGCTTGTTGTTTGGTACAAAGTAGTTGCTCCATAAATACCATTAACTCAGTTTGGACACCCTCGCCAAGCCTCCCCTGGACCCCTTTATCCTCTCCCAATATTTTCCTGTAATAGCATAGGTTGGTGAGTACCTTCTGCATCTCTATTGCCATCTGTACTGCTATCTGCAGGCACACATCTGAAGATCGAGATTCTGGGAGTTCAGTATGGGAAGAGGATTGGGGGTCTAAAAGCTCCATTTGCTGACTTTTATTTAATCCTTCCACCATTTTCTGTAAGGTACCCCCTCTTTCAACTGCACCTGGTATCCATTAGTCCAAAGCCCATCTGGTTCATGCCCTTCAAGGATAAATCTCTAGTGGCATGCCAAGGCATAGGAGATGTCAACAGATGTGGTTGGTTGGGGTGATCTAGAGATCCCTATGTCTTTTACACATTTTCAATCAGGCCTCCTCTTGAAAAACCCAACTTCATCCTATCCAGAAACTTCAAAAACTAGAACCCTTCTAAGCTTCTAGTGCATGAATCTCTTTGTTCTCCTCCTTTGCCTACTTAGGAAACAGATATCTCAGAATGGTTAACACCCTTTGAATGAGCTGTCCATCTATTGCCAGCTGCTTTAATCATCCTATCTTCCTTTCTTTGTGTCCTTGAGTTTATGCCACACATGACGTAATGCTAAAAATTTAGCCTCTCTCATTTTATGGATGTTGCAGGAGAGAACAGGTCTAACTGAGTGTGCTCAATCCATCACCTTTAACTAAAAGCAATCCTTCCTCAAGCAATTTAAATGGTGAAAAATGCCTTGCTTATCAAGGTCAAATGGACAGCTTATAAGAAGCATACCTCTTCTTGTTTTGACTCAATAGAGCTGCTGATAAGAAAACACCTTGATTTCTCCCTTCTGCTTTGATTCCACTCTTCTCCAGGCTAAAGCACACCTCCCCAAGTATTCATTAAAACTATTTTGTTTGTGAGTAATATAAACCACATCCATCTGATAGGCAAAGAGGTCAGTAGAGATGAATACCCTGGCAGGGAGAACACCGAGGCAGTTGAGTCCCCTCACCTAGACCCACGGTTCTCAGTGTTGGTTCCAGACCAGTAGCAATCAGCATTACCTGGGAACCTGCTGAAATGCAAATTCCCAAGTCCCACCTGAGACCTACTGGATCAGAAATTCTGGGAGTGAAACTTACAATTCAGGTTTTAACGAGGAGATTCTGACACAACACAAATTTGAGAATAACTGTCCTGGGATCAACGATGACCAAGGGTGCAAGGAGATGAAGAAAGAATCTAACCACTGTATCCAGGCCACAGTGTTAACACAAAAGAAGAGTTTCCACACTGGAGACTCACCCAGCTGATGTCAGTTACACTCCAAACTCCCAGCGACCAACAAGGGTCCTGTGGAAGACACTACTAGCTGCAAATTGTCTCGTGAAAAGGTTCCCTTCCAGTCATACCTTAGTCTCTAGGTTTCACATGTTCTGTCTATATCACATACATGAATGTAGGCTCTAAGAGAGCCCACCCAGCTCTTCACTGTATATCCTTGGTGCTATTCACACTGGCTTGAAAACAGCTCTGTACTGAAGGTGTAGATGGCAGCCTTCTGAAGAGCTATGCTCTCAATTGTTAAATTCTCTAAGGTTTTCTCACTAAAAGGTCATGTACAACAAAGATGGTGAATCTCTTGCCCTTGGTTTGACCTCATTTTAGTCCTAGAAAATGCAGAGGGAGATGCACCCCATCGGAAAATTGCATTGATACCCGAGTTACTATGATTCAGAAAAGTTTCTGAGAAGTTTCAAGAAGAGAGTTGAAAAGTCATAAATAATACAGTATTTTTTCCATAGATGCATTGCTTGCTCAGAATGCCACTAAGATTCTATTACACTAAAGATCCAATATACTGAAATGAAAATATGGTTTCTATGGGAGGGTCTACTCATTGCTTCTTTCAGCAATTGAAATGGTGAGCCATGTCCTGCTCAGCAACGTGCAAAGCTTTTATGTGCATTGTGGCAATTTGCTTACAGTTTATGACTTCCTGAGTTTTAGCTTCCATTTAAATATGAAGAAGCTAAGGCTGGAAAAGGTTAAATAGCTTGAGCAAGGTCACATAACTACTAAATCAAATTAAATCCATATCTATCTGCCTGCAAAATCCATGATCTTAACCAATAGCCAAAATGGCTTCTGAGCTCACAGAGCTGTTTCAAATAAACCAGTTCCCAGTTCAAACACAACTAAGTAACTCCAAATGCTAGCCATAATTTTTCTCTGCTCAGAGCATGATTCTAATCTGCCCTGTTCTCCAACAATCTGATCTGCCTAATAAATCACTAGATTTCCTTTGAGGCCCGGTATAGGATCACTGGCTGAATAAGTCTTTCCCACCTCACCAAATACCAATCAGTCACTTACTCTGTCCTTCTGCTACCTGTTTATCTGTCTGTGTCTCTGGTTAATTGTGAGCTCTTGAAAGGCATTGTCATCTTGATCTCCTGCCTCACCAGTATCTAGGGCAATGCCAGATACAGAGTATGTATATAGCAGTTGTTTGCTGAAAAAAAAAAATGATGGGTGGATGGATGGAGGGGTTTCAAAGGGAAGTGATAACAGTAAATACAGGATTCTAGTATTCCTAACTAAATTGTAATTAGGACAAACCCAAAGTTATTTATCTAGAAACATTTTTCCTTAAACCCAGTGTCTCTCGCGCTTGCAATGTCTCCTCTATCGATGCCAATTTTGATTATTTCCTTCTCTCTAATTCTCCCCCCTGACTTAAATGTCCACAATATAGAACTGAAATCATATATTATTTTCATTTGTTGTAACAGATGATTCAGATATAAATAATGTTCCCCCATTCTTAATTTCAAAATCCAGTGGATGGAACATTTTTATAATGTCTAAAAATAACCTCCAAAACACAAACACCCACAACTCCCTCCTTTGAATTAACAGCATACAGTAAAATGAATTCTTTTTTTCTCTTTTGGTGAGTCAGTAACTATCAATAGGAAAAAAATTATCCAGCCCTTTTCAGTGGTAGGAATTAACATGATTTCAGCACCTAAGTGCCAGAGATTTATTCAATAATACATAACAATGAATCATATATTCTGTATGAAAATGTGATTATATGCATGTAGAAGGAAGAGGAGGAGATGGCATTCAAATTCAAGATTCACGCATTCTCACTAGATGACACATTTTATCACATGAAATCAAAGAGGCCATATGGGTAGGAGAGAAGGCGCGGAGATGCCCTTAGCTGAAAACAAAAACCTAGGATTAAGGGTCCCTTTTGAAGGAGAGGACCAGGCCACTCCACCCTGGCTTTGTAACCTGGGTTCAGCACTTACATGCTGACACTTCCTATGATTCAGCTCTGCCGTCTTACTCGGCTCTTCACGAAATTAAACCACATTTTAGAAAAGGAAACAATATCAGACTGATAATAATTTCTGTTTAAAATCTGATAATTTAAAACAAAGGTGGAAACCAATGGAATGACATAGATTTCTATCTCGCCTTCTAGTCACAGAAATGTTGACTGTGAAAAACTTTGAATTCCAAATTCCAGAAACAAAACTTTCTTTTCTGGTTCTGGAGGTTTTTCATATTGTTTCACAACCTACACACCCCACACCCCCACTCTCAAGGCGTCTGCTTCCTCTTCCTCCCTCAGCCCATGCCATGAACCCAAAGGCATGCAAGAGAGAGGGGGCGCTACAGAGAAGACCTCAGGGGTCCTTCCCCACCTGTGGTACTTCTGAAAATCTCTAAATGCCATCTCACCATGCTTGTCTCGGGCTGCTCTGGGCCGAGTTCGAGGGAGGAGCAAACAGGCAGGATGTCAGCTCAATTCTGAGAATCGCAACTTGGCCAGTCTTCTCTGACTGTGAACCATCGCTGCAGGCAGAGTAGAAAGTGCAAAAAAAGAAAGTACAGCTGATGTTCTTGGGGAAGTCAGAGTGAAAGCAGGTGGGGTCTGTGGGAGACCTCAGCTCTGGCCAAGGCCAAGTTGGCCTGTTGAAGCGGCCAGGCCCCATGAGAGCATCCAGGTCTTGGCTGTGCCCAGACACTGAGGGGTTGTATAGGCAGCATTCTTCTCTCACCTCATTACTTTCTTTCTTAAAAAATTAATTGGTTTATTTTCTTATATCATTTTTTGTTTTTGGACAGTATTTGAGTTCTCCCTCAGGTGTGGTCACCACAGCCCTCCCGTACCATAGCCCCTGTGCTTTCCCCTCCCCTGTCCTGACCCCTTCCCCTCCCCCTCCCTGCTGTATGCCTCAGGTCTATGGTCAGCTGGCAGGTTGTGTCTTTTTCTTGACCTTTTGTTTGGTTTTTCTATACTCTACCTATTAGTGAAACTACCCCACATTTACATTTTTTCACCTCATTCCTTTCTATTGCATTTTGCATCTGCAGTCTCAAGAAGTCACAGTTCTTAACTCTCTCCCCAAAGCCAATCCTAAGCCTCGGCTCTTGTGGGCTGCATCTCAACAGTGTTTTACAGCTAGTACACACTTGCAGCTGAACGCAGCCTACGACTCGAGACAGATCTGACTTTAAATTGACACCTATGAAACTTTGAGCAAGTAACAATCTTTCTTCATGTCATTTTCTCTTTTGACTTCTGTGAGAACAACTCCTTAATCTGTGTCTTCGTCCCCTACCTCTCATACAGCCAACTGCTTGCTAAATATTTCTGCTCAAATGTTCCTTTATTGCCTAAAATATGGCAAACAAAAATCCATTATCTAGTCTTCTGGTTCTCCCCAAATTTTCTGTACTGTTCTTGCATTCTGCTAAGGGAACCACCAGTCATTGAGATTCACTCTTAATTCCACATATTGAATAAGAACATAAATTCTATGGCTTATTTCTCCACAAGCTCTCTGCAGTCCACCTCCTCTTTCTCACAGCTTCTTGTCACTTTATGACTTTATGGAAAAGTCAGAAAAAGTCCTACTGAAATAACCTTGACCAAAACACTCTTCTACCACCACCCTCCACTGGCACGGAAAAGCCATCAATTCTTTAAGTACTCCCTTTGCCCTAGGCCTGGAGGCACATCATAACCTGGGCTCAGCTGCTCGCAGAGCCCTCTTCCAAAGCTCCCACCCAAGACCTCTGCTCCCATCAAACCATTCACTCAACACATATTCATTCCATTCACTAAATATTTGTGAAATACTCACCTTGAGTCATAAATAAGGGACACAGTGGTTGAATAAACAGTCTCCCCTGAGAGGAGCAGACAGGCTTTAGACAAGTAACGTATGTATAACGACAGATTGTGAGGTCCTGGTTAAATGTGCCTGATTGGCTATAGTGTTCATATCCTTTTCTCTCTCAAAGAAATGAAAATTTCCAAGGTTTAATTGGGCAAAAATTATTGTGAAGTTTCGCAAGATGGGTATATAGGTAGACAAAGAAATATACTCAGTAGAGTGGAGAAAGCTTCAATTTAAAGGGCAGAACATGATCAATATGATACCCTGAGGAACACCTGCAGGCAAGACTGTGGGAGACCAAGGATCCCACAGAAGCAAGGGGAAGGCATGACACTGCACAGCTGGACCCAGGAAGACTTCAACCCCTAGCTTCACCTTGGCCCCACAGAGTCACCCTGAGGAGACTTGGCATCTGGAGAAATTGGGGGTAACTCCAAATTCATGTACAAACAGGTACTGAGCAAGAGAGAGATGAAACATGGAACTGACAATGGACATACCAGGACACATCACCACGACATGCCAGAACTTTAGGGATAAAGAGAATATCCCCAGACCTCTTAGATGTTGGGGATGGAAGGGTGTGGAGGAAGAAGATGATATACAAACAACAGGAATCAGAATCGCAAACAGTCCTCTTCTAGAAATGCCAAAATTTAGAACGTAACTGGAGAAAGCTTTCAAAGTTTTGAGGAAATTATTCATGTTATTTTTTTATTTAGCTACATGCTTAGCATGTACATGTTACTATTATTATTATTATTATTATTATTTAGCTACATGCTTAGCAAACACAGAGGAACATATAGACATTCTCAGACATATGGAGACTCAGGAAATTTACTTCCCATGCACACACCCTTTCTTAGGAGGTTACTTGAGAATGTCCTCTAGTTAAACAAAGGAGTAAAACCAGAAAAAGGAAGATAAAGAGACCAAAAATACAAAGGATCCAAAACAGGAAAGCCATCAAGGGAAATTCCAGGATGCCAGCTAGGCAGGACTCAAAGGGGACAAGCAGTGCAGGCAGCTGCAGGGCACAGGGCTCAAGAACAAGGACTCACAGGAAAACAAAAAGTAATGCCCATTAATATCATTTAGAACAGGGGTTGGCTAACTTGTGTCCATAAACCAAATCCTGCCTGCCACTTGTTTTGTTAATAAAGTTTTATTAGAACACAGGCACACCCATTATTTACATATTGTCTGTCTCTCATCCCTTATGTGGCTCATGTCTGCCCTCCCCCTCCAACAGCCAAGCTGAGTGTGACAGACTGTCACAACTGAAAAGTGTAAATGTTTATTATATGATCCTTTGTAGAAAGTTTGTCAACCTTTGATTTAAAAGGGAGAAAAATTACTGATCTAATGAAATGGATGAAAAAAGATCAGAATAAGCAAGGGTTTGAGAAAGCACTCCAACTCACAGTAAAGAGACAACTGCTAAATCAGGAAATACAATGTGGTACAAGAAATGAGCATAGGATATTCCTTGGACTCCTCAGTGAGCAATATGTACATGATCATAAAAACATAAAAGCTAAATCTACTTAATAAAAATGTGTGATATAAATATTAAGGGAGGAGGAGAGAAGAAATGTAACGTATAGAAGGTCTACTTTTCATCTCCTAAAACAAAAAGTCAGAAGCCTACTATTGATAAATCAATAGATAATGATATAAGCATATTTGCTCAATATGTAGAGGCACATGCCGTTAAAAAAAAAAAAAAACAGCTAAAAAGAGTTTTAAAGTAATTTGCCTAGTAGCAGGACCAAATGATGTAGAGATGGGATGCAACTGCTTTCATTATAAACCTTTCGGTGATGTTTTTAAAACTGTTTATACACATTATTTGATCATGGCAATTAATTTAGAAAAATACACAATCTCAAAAATGATCAAATAGATATTATAAAGCCCCAAAACAAGATGCCTTCAGAAAGAAGAATGGAGGTGGATAAACTAAATCTTTGTCTTCAGAAGAAGAGGGCTCTAAAGAGTTGACTTCTTTTTTTTAAGATATATTTATTTATTATTGAGTAGCAGAACTGAGGTGCAGGCCAGAGATGTGGGGGGGTGAGAGGATTCACCAGAGACAGAGTGGGAGCAGAACAGGAGGATCCACTGAAATACACTGCTGAGGAGAGCAGCAGGAGAGATAGGACAGGTCTGCTGTACCATGTGGGTTAGCTCCCTGGCCAGGAATCGAACTCAGGCCATAGTGGTGATAGCACTGAGACTTAACCCCTAGGCCTCCAGGGAGGCCTCTAGAGAGTTGTCATATAAATGCAGAACCTGAAATCTTGTCAGCCAGCCAGTTGAGGGAAGGGGCCTCTGGACAAAAGGGTTAGCAAGTACAAAGGTGTGGATTGAGATCAAGTATGAGGACTAGAAAGACTTGAAGTGATGGGACTGGCTGAAGGGAAGTGTCTGATACAAAAGGGGTTTAGAAGCAAAGAAAGAAAGGAGCCAGATGCCACTATGAAATATTCCTACCCTCCCCCAAAGGCACTGCTGAATCACTGGATGATATCATGAATGGATTCACAAGAACGTGTTGCAAGCTGTGACTAACACTTGGAGCATGTTACTCCTTTTGTGATTTTGGCATAAAAACAGATCTAACTAAAGAAGTTACTAAATCTAACTAAAGAAATTACTGTATTTAGGAAGATGAGCCAGATCTGCTTCCTTCAAGATACTGTGCCAAACTCATCCATGTTGGCAAGGACACTTTCCAACATCCCTGGCAGTTGCTGAAGCTTTCTCAAACTCTTGCTCCCACGTGTCTCTGTTCCACCCACTTAATCCCTCTTGGAATTTCGCATTCAGGATTCCCTCCCTTCTGTTCCTGAGCTTGCACTTGCCTCTCTTTAACCACATCTGTTCTTGATCTCTGTCATCACTTGAATGATTTCCTAGCTATTCCATTATTTATTCTCTTATTGTTCTCTCCCTACCCCGTGAAGCAAATGGACACTGGAGAAAGAAGTAGCTTCTTCCTCCAACTTCAGGCAGCAGGTTGATGGCAGAAACAGGGTCATAATTGTATCACCTTTGGTTTGTAAAGCACTCTTCAAAACTCAGAGAAGAAAAAAATTACTACACATCTGTGTGCAGGAACCTGAGATTATGAAATTTCAAGAGGTGGGTTTTCTCCTTATTGTTTCACTCTACTAATAGAATATTTTTCCTCTATTAAAGAAACTGTGATTAATATTTTAGAAAACGTGTTCTTGTTATATTTCATAATTCATGCCCTTGGGTTAAGCCTACTCAGATGTAATTATTTTGGCGAAACAGTACATAAGTCTCTGCATACTAACTCCTGTTTTCTTTGGAAGTAGTAGGAAACCACCACATTACTGCTGCTGGCATTTTCTTGGAGGAATTACCAAGGATTAATTATAAATTATTTTCATTTTACTGAGACTGGGCAGCATTGAATTGATAATGTGACCTAAACATTAAAAACAATGGTTCTCAGTCATTTGAACATCAAAGACCTAAAGACAAAAGAAAACAAAACTTGTGCTTATATGGTTTTTCAATAAATATTATTAAAATTAAAACTGAAAACCTTTACAGTCTTTACTAATTAATTCACCTATTTCATGTTAACATTTTTATTATGACATTTTTTGGAATACTGAGTGGCACTGGTTTTGCATTTTTGTAGGTGTCCTGTATGCTGGACTTAACAAGAGCTGGTTTTTTACATCTGCTTCTTTATCCAGTCTGGCAAATGCATATCATGCTGCTTTCTGGAAAACTCCACTAACACTCATAAAACAATGAGACTAACAAAGTCCAAGAACAATTTGTATTATCTAGAAAATAGCTTTGACCTTGCGTATCTGAAAAGGGTTCCTAGGATCCTCATGGGCCCTTGAGCCATATTTTGACCACTGTGGGCTTAATATAAAATAAGAAAGCAAAATTCATTGATTTGTTGAAACATTAGTGTTTTCGTGAGCAGTTTAATTTAATCTTCCCAACCAATCAGGGAGGAGATATGTTTACATCCAATTGCAGGTAAGAACGTGTTCATGAGGACACTGGAGAATTTGTCTTTGAACAGTAGGATGCAAAAGCCATGACTCAGGGCCTGTGGACCTCTGGGTGGACACCCATGATCAAAGTGAAGTCACTCAAAGGTGGTGAACTTAAAAGTAGTTTGCTCTGTCCCTGAATATTCATTGTGGGTGATTCATTTGGGTTCTACCTTCAATAGCTTATCTCAGCTATCTCATCTATCTAGATTGCCATTTCAGGAAGCATGGTATCTAATTTTGGGTGCCTCCTGTTTTCTAATTTGTACCACTTTCGGGTTAGAGGAGGGAAGGCAGTGCCCTAAACCTGTCCTCTGCGGAGCAAAACAGTAACAGTAATCAGTCGAGCAAATACCGATGTGTACTTTGCCAGAGTTGAGGAAGAAGAAGAGGGCTGTGGTAAGAAGCAGTGTGCAAGGTATAAGAACTGAGGTAATGCAGTGAGATGGAAAAGTTTCTAAATCCTTTCTGCCACTTACTAACTGTATGTCATGGGTACATTCCATAGGTTAGCCTTAAGGCCGTCCTATGGGATTCTGTGAACCTCAGTGTATTCATTGGTAAAACAGAGGTAGCAATGCCAGTAAGCCAGGGTTGCTGGAAGTTCCTATAGAAAAATGTAAGGCAAGTGCCTTCCTCTGAAGCTGGTATATGGTGAGCGCTCCATAAATGGTGCTGTGATGGTGTGGACCATGGTGACGATGATGCAGCCACATCCCGGGTACTGGCAAGGCCAATGCACTCAAGCACCCACAGAGGAGTTTGATCCAGAACCTTGAGTCTCCCTTCCCCTCTCTGGCAGTATTACATCACTTAGTGGCGGGGATACACTCTGAGAATTGTGTAGCTGGGCCATTTTGTCATTGTGTGGGCATCACAGAGCACACAGATTTTTTTCATTCTGGTCACGATTATCTGAGGTGGTGCTGAGAGGAACATACTTCTGTGTTTGGTTTTCAATCCAGGGCGTTAGAAGTTGCCCCTTAGCTGATAGAGGCCCTGCTTGAATGTTTGTTGCTTTCACTGAAGCAGATCCTTTAAGAGCTTCCATCACTTTACTTTGTTCTTAAGTTCGCAGCTATGGTGGCATGGGATGCACCTGCCTATGAAGCAGCCTATGAAGCTGTCCGCAGCCACTGCAGCACAAGTTCAATCCCCAGCCAGCGAGCTACCCATATGGCACAGTAGTGGTGATCGCTGATCTTCCACTTCTGTCGTCCTTAATCACTTTCAAGTTCCTTTCCAGGTCCATAAAACATGGCTTCTTCCTGCAATAATATTAGCCATGGATTTTGTACACTCCAGGGCCATGATGAATAGAACACGACAAGATTAAAGCAAGAACAAGGGAGAATGATGCTATCAAGGGTCTTGGTAAGGGAACCATCATTACAGACACTGCTAACCAAAATGTCCTTACACAGCTCATGACTGCACTCCAGCCACAAGAGTCATCTTTCAGATCCCCCATTATGTCAGGTTCCTCCCAACTTCAGGGCTTTCCTAAGTGCTGCTCTCCACCTGGAAACACACTGAATTCCTCCATACTCAGTCTCCTAGCTATTTATCCTTCTGAGCTCACAAAAAGTCACCACCTCTGGGGCCTCCCTGGTGGTGCAAGGGGTTAAGAAGCAGCCTATGAAGCTGTCCACAGCTACTGCAGCACGAGTTTGATCCCCGGCCAGGGAGCTCCCCATGTGGCACAGCAGGCCTCTTCTGACTCATCTGCTGCTCCCCTCAGCAGTGTATTCCAGTCGGTCTGCCTGTTCTGTTCCCCACTCTGTTTCTGGTGAATCCTCTCACCCCCAACACCTCTGGCCTGTACCCCAGTTACTGTATGCATAAATAGATCCCTTATTAAAGATTTATTTATTTATACAAGAACTTGGGTACAGTCAGAGGGCGCAGGAGGGTGAGAGAATTCACCAGAGACAGAGCAGAAGCAGAACAGGCAGACAGGCCGAAGACACTGCTGAGGGGAGCAGTGGGCAAGGCAGGAGAGGTCTGCCATGCCATGAGGGTTTCCTCCTGGCTGGCTGGGAATCGAACCAGCTGCAGCCTCTACAGTATGGGGCTCAACCCACTGTGCCACCGGGGAGGCCCATAAATAAACAAATCTTTAAAAAAAAAAAAAAAAGCTACCACCTCTGGGAAGCCTTCCTAGACCACTAAGACTAGTCACACCCCCTCACTCTCAACAGGTTTAGAGAAGCCAGCATATCATAATATTATCAATTCATGAAGCAATTGTATAATCATTTGTTTAATGTCTGCTCATTTCTCTCTACCTTCTCTCAAGCTACAAAGGAAAAACATGTGGTCATAGCACCTGAGGCTGTTCCCTCTACTTCCTGCCACATAGAATAACTTTCTCTTTTGGATTTGCTGAACCCATAGGTGTAAAAATCTCCAGGTGTAAAGTTTTAAAAGAACTGGTAGCCAGGTATCTTTCAGGGATACTAATGATGATGATGGCTTCTGTGTATTGAGATGTACCTCTGTGTCAAGCACCACATACACATGATGTTTAGTTTTCCCTGGAACCCTAATTTGCAGGTGGTGTAACAGTTTCAGAGGTGAAGAAACTCCCCTAAAGTCAAAGTCAGCAAAGAATAGAGCCAAAATTCAAATTCAGGTCAAGTGGACTCCAAAATCTGTTTTCCTTCCATTCTGTCAAGAATCACTACCCAGATACTTCCTATTTCTGACCTTCTATAATATCATTTCATTATTTATCCTGTTTATTATGTTAGGGGCCGTGTGTGGATTCCCTCATTTAATCCCAACAAAAATGTTGTAAGTTGGTTAGTGTTTAAAACTCCGTTTTATAGATGGGGAAACTGACTCTTTGGAGGTTAAAGAAAAAAATTCAAAGCACACACAGCTAGCAATTACTTTAATGTCTGTTTTTATATAAGACAGTCTTTGGCTTATACTTTTAATCCATAAGGAAGACTCGGAGATGAAACACTACTCCACTTCCTCTGGCATGGTCATTGCCAAAGGCAAAGTTCTTTCCCCTCACTGTTCATATCTCATTTCAATCCCCCCTTTCTTCACAGTCCCTGCTGGGATGTGGACAGTGCCATGCCTCTGTGTCTGTCTACACCCAGTTCTGAGCCCTGGATTGCTCTTTTCTCACCTTCATCTGGTCTTTACAACTTCGACCTCTTAGACTTCCTGCTCTGTTATCAAGTGTTTCCAGTCCCAAGAATCCAGAGAAAAGGTTTCGCTGCAAGCACTACCAGCCTCAAGCAGCTTCTTAGAGGCATATCTGACTCAACAGTCCTTTGCACATTTTTATTCTCATTCTTCCACGCGGCCACTGTGCATTCATCTGATTCCTGACCCTGTAGCACAATCAGACCTGAGCTCCTGCCTCACCTGGTACATGCAGAGCTGAGAACAGAGCCTGGCAAAGACAGCCAACCCTAATGAAATGGAGTCACACAACCCAGATGGCAACCACTCCTTATAGGTGGCACTGAGCACTGAAAACAACTAGTCCAAACTAAGATGTGCTGGTAGAACAGTACACACAGCAGATTTCAAAGACTGAGTACAAATAAGGAGAATGAAAAATATCTCAATCATTGTGTATCTTATGTTCATGCTAAAATAATATTTTGATATACTACTTAAACACTATGGACTACTATTAAGTATTTACATTTGTTTCTTTTTGCTTTTATAACCTCCCAAAAAAATTTGAAATTACATAATAGGTCACATTGGTGGCTCATGTCATAAATCTGTTGGACAGTCTTGGCTTTGATTAGGTTTTGGCTCCCGAGTAGGGTGGTCAAGCATGCTGATTTGCCAGGATTCTGGAAGGGCTATACCTCTATATCTGCCTCCCTCTCCCCCCATACTCTATAAAGGACATGGCACACAGTATCCATTCATGACCCCAAACAAACACACAGGTGAATCAATCAAATCTCACCACGAGACTCTCCTGCTTAAAACTCCTTCAGTGGCTTCCACTGCACTGAAATTCAACTCTGACTCCCTGTTGGCCAGGTGTGATTGCCCCTGTTCATCTCCCTAGCCTCCTGTGGCACCACCTGTCCTTTGACCTTTGACTCTACAGCTATGTCTCCCCCCATACACATGTCACTCCCCTATGTGTATGTCTCTCCCCACTATATGTTTATGTCTCCCCTCTATGTGCATTTATGTCACTTGAATACAAAAAATTATTTCTGGCCTTGGGGTCTTTACACATGCTCTTCTTTCTCAAACCTACTTCCTCCCATTAATTTCCGAGTCCACAATTTCTGACACTTCAGAACTTAAAAACCATATCCTAAAAAAGACCCTCTTGGATATATATCATTCAAGGTTCTGGCAGGAAACAGGTGTTGCATGCCAAGTGGGGTAAAATGCTCACACAGGGCCTATGACAGTTCTAGTGCCCCACGGCCAGCTATAACAGGCTAGAAAAGCAAGAAACAGTGGACCATGTACCAGAACCTAGAGACAACAGGTATGAGAAAAAAAAGACTACTTTAAAAGAAAACATCCTGTTTTGGAGAGTTACAACTAAACAGGGAGGTCTGATAGGGTAGGAACTAGGGAAATACAGAGCCAGGGTCCTTCTCCTCCCACTTTTCCAATGGACAATCTCCAACTAGCACCAGTGGGGCCCGGAAAGGCAGTTCCTGAGGCCAGCCCCCAGGAGGGGTGAAGCAAAGTAGGAAGAAGGATGAATGACAGGGCCAACAGAAGCCATCCAGCACACCGTCCACTCTTAAGCAGACCCTCTGGTTCCCTGCCTCATGGCAGCCTGCATATTCTCTTCTTGGTATTCAACACAGTTTTAACTTTTGGATCTTTTAGCTGAATGCCTCTAAGCATCTTTAAGTTATAGATTCTGTAGCCACGAAGATACAAGTCCTGTTTGATGTGCACACACTGGGGAATATGTGAGCACATGGATCAGAGACATCATAGCAGATATAAGTACACACATGTGCACACCTCAGTTTCAAAGGGAGACACCTCCTCTACAAAATTAAGAAATGCCAGGAAATTTCACATCAAAGAAATGCAATGAAAACAAACCGCTGCCTAGCATAGAAATCAAACTCTAACTTCAAGAAGAGATGATCATTTTCTAAGAAGAGAAAGAAAAAAAAAAAAGACTTTCCTCTTAACCTACTGTGCAAACACGCTGAACTTGGCTAGATAAGCAAGCTCTACATCACACAAAGTGGTCACCTTCCCCAACCCACAGTGCAGACTTCAGTATGGTCAAGTGGAAGTATTCCTCCTTGAAATCTTCATTCCCTACAAAACCTCAGAAGTTCCTCTCCCTGTATTTATTGCTTCAAAATAACGAAAGTGCCAGCCCACCTTAAATCTCTGCCTCCTGGTCTTGAGATTTTTTGTATCTTCTTAGAGAGTATATCTCTCTGAGCTCTTGTGTTAACATGAGGAATTCAGACATAAAACTTGTTATTTAGTTCTCCAAAAGTTCATATAACAAGATATGTGCATTCTATAGACAGCTGTATTTGACAACCAACCACAAACTCCCATATCTGTTTCTCTCTCCTGTCCCCCAGCACACACACTTTGACATGCACTTCTAGCATTTTACACGGTATGATTCCCAATATTTCATCTTTTTTCAGTCCTCAAATACATCATATGCATTTGTCTCTAACCATAGGGATTTTGCACCTGCTGCTCACTTTTGCTGTAAGTAGCACCCTCTAAGCTCCACCTAGTTCTGTGGAAATGAACTAGTGTGAAAAACTTCAATCATAGAGTGGTTCTGAGGAAGAATCGAGAGAATGTCATTGAGGTTGTACATATAAGGCACATAAAACAGCGCCTGGCACATAAGAACTTTCAGTGTTACCTCACTGATGATTATTTTACTTCCAAAGTATCCTTTAGGTCTCTAATCAAATATTATACTTGCTCCACCAGATTTTGTTTCCCAGGTTAGACTGGAGGCCCCAGTCAGAGCTTTTCATATGACTGGATGCTTTTCTTCACAACATGAATTACAATCCATACTTAGGTATATTTCAAATCATCATAAAAATAATATACATGCTCTTGACTCAACAAAAAAAAAATCCTTGAGGATTGGTGGAGCAAGTAAATTTGTAATTGGCCATCACCATAGCTGTAGTTTCTAGGAAAATATTTTATACTTAGAGCTAATACACATAGATGAAAAGATGAACAGAGAGCCCCCCTCACCTCCACTGGGGTACAATATTCACACATTTCCATACATTTGCTTCATGTTTGCTATTTCAAGGGTTCGAAAAGTACATATTTGAGGAAATTGAGGAAAAAGAAGTCTTGTGCACTATTTGCAGGAATACAAAGTGGCATAGTCATCATAGAAAAAGTATAAAGTCCTCAAAAAATTAAAAATAAAATTTTTGTATGATCCAGAAATCCCACTTCTGGTATCTATCTGAAGTAGATTCTGCCCACTGAGATCAGTATTCTTAGAAGAAGAGATCAGAGAACTTGCTCTCTTTTCTCTCCAACATGGAAATCACAGCAAGAAGGCAGCCATCTGCAGCCCAGGAGGAGAGCTCTCACCATCACCCAATCAAGGTGGCACCAAACCCCAGAGCTTAAGAAATAAATGTCTGCTATTGAGGCCTCCTAAGTTATGTTTTTTGTAGAGGCTCAAGGATACTAACAGTGTCCTATGAAGAAAGGAGTGGAGAAAGCGATACTCTACTGTACTCATGAGGCCTTCCATCTTATTTACATGGTTACCTAGACAACTGGAAATGCCAACTGATAAAGTGTAATTCTGAGAGAGCATATGAAGAAAATGCTCTATGTTCTCCTTACTACTTCTTCTTTTTGGACACACAAAAAAGACTACATTTCCCAGCTCCCCCTGTATTACAGTTGAGTCATGTGACTGAGTTTTGGCTAACAGAATACAGGCAGCAGCAATAGGTGCCACTCTCAGGCTTGAGCACAATATTCCACACTGTCTACCTTTCTCCATGGTAACCTTAAGGCCACCAGAGCTACCCATTACCCATTAGACTTCAAACAAGATGGGAAATACAATTTAATGTATTAAGTCCCTGATATAAAGGGGTAGCTTGTTACTACTGCATAACCTAGTGGTATTCTGACTAATAAAAAAAAGGCAAAGTCAAACATCAAAAAAAGAAATCAAGAGACCAAGAATGTGGATTCAACTCTGTCATCAACTTGTGATGTGATGTCAGAAAGTCATTTCTCTGTCTCTGAATTTTCTCATCCATGTTAGTCAAATATGAATAGATCATCATGATGGTTTCTTATTTTTTTGCCCCATTCAATACCTGGAAACTGTACTCTGCTTCATTATATCCTTCCTCCACACACATACACAGCTCTTAAAGTAATAATAAACCACATTGCTTTCATTTACGAATTTGTTGGCTGGTAACAAAATGAATTACATCTAGAGCAAAGAAAAGTTTTATGGTTTGTCTAAGACAGTCCCCTTCTATACCGATTGTCCCAAGTGATTCAGTATAATTATTAATATCAAAGTTCCCTTTGCCTCCTGGGTGCCCTGGCTTAAATAATACATTACAGGACAAGCTAGTAAGTCACACGCAACATGGAAAAACTCTTACCAGACATCTCTGTCCATATGTTGTTCTTTCTCCACCTTGAGGCTCTACCAGCCCCCATGGGTCTTCCATGGAGTCCTTTACTGGATCCCCCACACCCAGGCTGTGGAACTCAGAGAAATATGCCAAGTCACAGGGCCTCATCTTCGCATTGCTTCCAGCGAGCCAAGAGGCTCCCCCCTAACAGCAAGGGAGAGAGATTACTGTTACCTTCCTGGTGGTCTTGAGCACCCAGAAACAAGCAAACGGCGGAGTATGAGAACAGATTTAACTAAATGCCTTCCCTTCCTATAGGACTATAGGGTTAATGTGAACAACCTGACCCCCAGAAACTATTCCCTGATAAAGGTGGCATAACAGTGATAATGGGAAAATAACCACTAACTGCTGCAGGCAGCGCTACCCATGCTGTCACTTGACAAGGTCCGGGCATTGGGGGAGACTTCCAAGAAGAGGGGAGTTCCTGCACTTCCCAGAAGATCTGAACTAGGGAGTCTCCATGGCAATGCCTGCTATTGCTCTCCTGTTTGTTCTCGGTTAATACATAAGTAAGTTAGTTATAAATTGGCTTGTGAAAACCTAATTCGGACCCAGGTGACAATTGGCTTATTGTTCTTACACATGAACTATCACAAAAGAAGTAAAAATTGTTAAAGACATAGTCAGGATAGAAATGTCCTGGCCCTGAGAACTAGGGAGAACAAGCTGCCTGAACCAACTGTGCTTGGAAACCATAGCCTAACCTGGGCGGGTACGTGTTTGTGGCAATAGTACATCTCCTGGTATGTGCGAAAGGTCAACAGTTTGCAGGTTGTGTGGAGGTTAGGTATTTCTAGTTAAAAGTTAGACTTCTGTAGAATTAAAACAGTATTGATGAGTTACTTTAGACCACTTTGAAGTAATGGATAAATAGGCTAGATGAATTGAGTGCTAGGGAATGGGTTGATTTTAGTAATAAAGCATAACAGTGGACTTTCATGTCCACTCGAAATTAGGAAAGCTTGACAGGATGATTGATTGTTACTGAACATTGTACTGTCTTAGACAATTGATTATGCTAGAAAATGAGTTGCACTAAGGAGAGTAATTGTCCCTGTTGTTATTCTTAATTAGATTAAAGAAGTGCCCTTATGTAGTATGAAATCTAGAGGGTCTCTGTATGTTCATGAGAAAATATGTAAGCTTTGATGCTTATGTTGATGTAATAAGCTTTGATGCTTATGTTGATGTAATCTCACTGCTCGCCTTAAGGTATAAAGACCCCCTGAAACCCTCAGGAGGAGATACTTGCACCAGAGAGAGTGTCAGTGTCTCCTCACTACCTCATCTACTTCAATCCATTTCCCCTCAGTCCCCCAAGTTTTGCTGACACCATCCTGTACTTTCGGGGACTCCTGACACGATAATCAGCTGGAGCGGGTTTCCAGCAACTAACTGCTAAAACTGCTTCAAGACTGGACAACTGAGAATGAAATAGGAGGACATGGTAGAAAGTCACAGATTGGGGCTTCTCCCTGTGTGGGGCCTGTGAGCTGTGAAAACAGATAATGTTTCCTAGAGACCTCAGGGCTTTCAAATCAGTGTCCCCTTTACCCGACTGTGTAGTATCATTAAGGACAATAACTGAGTTCTTCTGGGGAAGGGGACAAAGCTGAACTGCCCCAAAAGATGAACATTTTAAAAAGATCCTTAGGCAATTCCTATGCACAGGTAGAGTTTGAGGCAGTGGCATAGGCAAACTCAGGACCAGAACCTGTGTTTACAGAGAAGGTGCAGCAGTGGACACTAGCCAATTCCTGTCACTCTTAACAAACTCTCTCTCATTCCACAGCAAATCAGGTATCTTTTCCTCCTATTGCTTCCAGCTCTTACCTGTAACTCATTAATCCCAACATGACTGACACTCTCCAGAGGACTCTGTAAGAAAGACTAGGTCCTTTCATTTTAACCTACAATTAATTAATCAAGTAGCCTTCCATCCCAAAGCATTATGAGCAATAACTTCCACAAAGCCTTATATGTATTTACTTTTAGGCTTTCTTTTCTCAAAGGCAAGGTCATGAGCCTCAGGGATGGGGGTTCCCTGGCCCCATGAATTTCAGGAGAGCTGGCACAGTTTTGTTCAGTATGGACTCTTCCAGAAGGCTTCCCTGGGAAATGAAAAGGACTTTCTGGGCACGACTGGGCACCAAGAGAGCCTTGCCAAGCTGTGGGTTCCAGTCCTCCAAGGACAGAGGAATCATCTTCCAAGGCTTTGCAAACTGACAAACAATCTCCTTGAACTGATACCTTTTTCCTCTCTCCATTGCCATGGTGAGTTTTCAGCCTGCTCAAACCATCACTGACAATAACATTTTGTAGCACTAAGGACAAAGTGGGATACCCCAGAAATCAAAGTTTCACAGCAAGAAGAAAAGGGCACACAGGGCTGGGTCAACCACTCTGTGGGCTGGGCAGAAACTGAATTTTATTTCTTGCATATTCCACATTCTTTGGAAAGAGGTAGTGAAAGGTATACGTCGTTTTCAGGCAAAGAAATAATAGATTTTCCTATGATCTATAGGAAACTACATGTTGCTGAAGAAAACATGGCTTGTTCTTATGAAACATATATTGCTATAATGCAATGTTAATTCAAAGAAAAACTCAAAGAAAAAACAGTACAACCTATATTCAGCATGATTCCTAGATATAACTAGATATAATTACAGGTTGATTCCAGTATCTTCTTTATAAAAAGCAATACATGATCATCACAAAAAAAATTGGAAAAATAAAAAATGCATATAACACAAAAATAAAAGAGATAAATACAGTTGGTAAAATTTTAGCTCAAAGTCAGCAGAAAGGACTAGAAGGGCAAAGGAAGGAAAAAAGACAAAGAGAAAGGGAAAGAGCTTGAAAAGAGGAGAAAACAGGGAAAAAGGAAAAGAATGGACATCCTTAGTGATCTGACCACAGACAGTGGACCCAGTTGTTTATTTAAGTAGGTTCATGTCTAACACTCCTAGTCAACAAAGAAAGATGGGTTCTGTCAACAAGTGTCCCCCCACATGCCCACTCTGGACCAGGAGGTGCTCTTAGGGGTTAAAAGCACAATTATGAACTCTGTAGCCACCCTAAAAGTGAAAACAGTTGTCAAGTTACTAGTGAAAACAACGGAGACTTGAGGCGACTAAGTGAACCCTTTCCCCAAGGTTATGAGCAGCAACCTTACTGCAAGTGATGAACACATATTTGTTCTGACTAAAAAGAGGGACTTGAAGTCATGTCTCTACATCCAGGACATTTCTCTAAATGCTTCTCCAAACACCCACACTCTTCTAAGTTTCACTGAGGATGAATTTCCAGAGGGCTGCTCCTCTGAAAGTTTTCCATTAACACTTTTCGTGTTCGCCCTCATCAGTCACCCCTCTGCAGGCACACACTTTTCAGCATTCTCAATCTGCCAATCCCCCCTTCTTGCCTCTGCACAGCTGAAAGTCTGATGTTAGGAAAGAAAAGTTAGGTTGGGACTTTTTGGTTCTCTTTCCCAGTAAAAATAACAAGTGCCCCAAAAAATGAATTGGTGCATTCTGATGTGGTTCTATGTTTTCTCCTCTGTTTGTCCCTTCACGGTGGAAAATGTCGCATTGCACAGCTAAGTACCTGTTCACTTTCAAATAGTCTATTCCAGACATAAGACAATTTTTGCCTCAAAATCAAGACACATTAAGCATCATATTTTATAGAAATTAAAAAATAAATTTAGTCCAATTTAAAGAGAAAAGATGATTTCCTGATTTTGCTAAATTTAGGACATCTTTTGGGGTTCACCTCATACCCAGTAAGTCTCAGAATCCAGCAAACCAGAGGACAAAGGCTGGATTCCACATGAGAAAAGTTCAAGAAACTCAGAAAGGAGCCATTCTTTTTTTAAACACAAGAGATCCTAAACTTTGTGTTATTTTAATTCTCTCTCTGTCTCTCTCTCTCTGTCTCTGTCTCTCTCTCTCTCTCTCTCTCTCTCTCTGTTTCTCTCTCCCCTCCCCCAATAACATATGTTCATCTAATTTTCATCCAACCAATATGTCCCAGCATCCCAAGATATCAATTTCCTTACACATCTATGTGACACAGTGTCCACTTCTATTTCAAGGTGTATGCGCTAATATTTTAAGACAAAGACTGGAGTAGGGAGAGATAGGAATTAGGAGGCTGGAAGGCAGCAAGAGGAAAGGTTGAGTAAGCAGACCAGGCCTGGACCTCTTTTCTGGAACAGGCTTATGTTTAAGCCTCATTAATAAAAATGTTTTTAAGAAGTATAAAACAAATGGTGCTTTCCCCAATATTTTGGATTTAAAATGGATTTATCATGGAATTAAAATATATAAGCATTTATTGCTCAGTGGAGACTCATGCCAAGTCACTTTCTCCAGGGACATGCTGAATTCTCAAGGTGCTCAGGGAGCTGTTGGGACACAGAACACTAGCCAATACCAAGAAAACATAAAATATCGCATAGCAACCCCACCAACTTGCTCTGTAGTTAGGTGGCCCTCTGTCACTGAATAACAAACAGTAGGACCTTGGAAAAGCCATCTGGCAACTCTAATATTCAATTTCCTTCCCTACCAAACAGGAATATTAGCACTCACAGAATCATTATAAAAAGCAAGTGAATTACAAATGCACTGGGTGTGGCACACAAACTTGATGGCTGTTGTAATCATAAAATAATTATTATTACTCTTTTCACTATTTACTGGAGGTAGAAGTGTGCTATGGAACCTGAGAAAAGACTAGATTTCTTACTGGAAATTAGGGGGTGGTAGCTCAGAAAAGAGACAATATTTGAATAGCAACTTTAAAAAAAATGTGCTGAATTGCCAAAGCAAGAGATTTAAAAAAAGGCATTTGATATTTGGTGAGGATGTTACCCGCACATAAACAGGGCTGGGGACAGGCTTAGCAGGCTAGGCTGCTCAGAACAGAAGCGCACCTGGAGTGGAGGTGGGTTTTAGTGTCATCAGAAGCTGAAAACAAAGCTTAGGAGGAGACCTTTTAAAGAGACCTGACAACCATTCCACAGGCAATGAAAAAATCCAACAGATTTTAAACTCAAAGAGGAAGGATGTAAAATGACGCAGTAAAGGGGATGGATTTTTGCTCATTCACTGGTGTAAAGAGTTCACATCAAGGAAGCCCCTTAGGGAATGACAGATCAGCCTCAGTTTTCCCACTGTATACATATCACACCTGAATCTCAGTCATGTTGTATTGACACTGCTTACTGAATTGCCCATCTCACTCACCTGATTATAGGTTTCATGAAGCAGGAGGAAGCTGGCCATGTACACAGCCATATTGGCAGTGTCTAGCACAAGGAAGCTCTCAAAGACCCAACGGATGATCCATCTTAGAACAGGTCACCCTTTCCTTCCCATATCTATTTTTTTTTATTGATATAGAAGGACACATCAAAAAGTGCAGACTTACCTCTCTTCTTTGACAACAGAGCTTCTCAAGGACCATCCAACTTAAGAGCTATACTGGAGGTCCCCAGAGGGCAGGAAAGGGATGCTCTTTTAGTTCTTAAATCTGCCACTTTTGTATTACTTGTTTATTATTACTTCTGTACCACTGAAAATCAAGATATTACATTTCTTTGAAAATATTCCTGGGTTTACTTGTTAAGACTGGCTCTTATTCTAATTCTTTGGCTCTTATTCTAAATTCATACATTATTATCATCTATGATTTCAGAATGCTATATATTTCAAAGCACCTATATAGCCAGCAAATGATCCTTTTATCCTCTTGACCCAACAGCTTTTTACAATCAAGGACAATTCTTGCTCTGGCCACCAGGAAGCTCAGAGATACACATGTGCTCAACTGCTGAAAATGTCATCAGTCAGGGTTTCTTAATCCATTCACTTTAGTCTCTACGTGTGAGTGTGTGTGTGTATGTGTGTGTGTCTGTAAGAACAAAAGCCAGTAGAAGAAGACAGAAGGTAGGAGCCAAGATATAAAAGTACCTCCTAGGGATCATCTGGTCCAGTCTCTGGTCTTTGGGCAGTGAACTCCTCCCTGCATGTGCAGATGAGAAAACTGAGACAACAGAGAAGTTATTGTCCAAGGTCAGGTAGTTGGGAAATGTTGGCATGGAGCCTGGTATTTCTGCCCCTTGATTGATTCCTCATTCTAACTTCAAATATGATGAGTAATAATTTCAGGTAAATATTATAAATGTATCTTTACCTGCATATACCTGAAATAGTATTTATGTAGCTAAAAGCCAGATTTAAGGGGTTAATCAAGGGACAGAAAGGCCAGGCTTCATGCCAACCTTCTCCAACTATCTGACCCTGGACAATAACCTCTCTGTGCCTCATCTTCACAATGGGGGCAGAAGTTCACCTGCCCTAAGGCCAGAGGTTGGACCACATGATCCACAGAAGTTTCTTTCTGAAAGCTCGGCTATTTTCTTAAGCCAGTGATTTCCAAATGGCTTCAGGAATCAGTCTTCCTGGGGTGCTTATTAAGTCACAGCCTATTGGACCCCTGCCTGAGTTTCTGATGCAGTAGATCTAAGGTGAAGCCCAAGAATTTGCACCTAGTTCTGCTGCCACTGGTCCATAGCCCATATTTTGAGAACCACTGTCTACAGGACAGCAATCTCATATGCCTTATATAGGGAAGCAATGGCAGCATGGGGGGAGGGTGTGTGTGCTATAACTGGTTCGTCAATTATTATAAATGAAGATCCCTTTCAAAGTGATGAGAGACTAGTTCTGCTGCCCACCAAGTCTCAGATGCTGCAGTTACAGCTCAGCAACTAATCACACACTGAGAGTGGCTGGTGGCCACTCTCATGGGGGCCATGGAACACAAAAGTGAATCAGGTGAACCACCAGGAGAACATGCGGGAAGCAGGGGAGAGACAAACATGCTTCATACAATTTACTTCAACAGACCAGCCTAGAATTTTCTCTGGCCATAACAAGAGTCAGTAAAAAGCCTTGATTAAGGGTAGATCAAAAAAAAAAATTGAAAAATTTGAAAAATAAAAAAGTACCTCCCTTGGTGGCATAGCGGTTAAGCGCTGGGCTGCGAAGCTGCCCACAGCCTCCGCAGCACCGCTTGGATCCCCGGCCACCGGAGAGGGTCCACATGGCGCGACAGACCTCTCCTGCCTCCCGCTGCTCCCCTCAGCAGTGTATTTCGTCTGTCTGCCTGTTCTGCTCCCTGCTCTGGCTCTGGTGAATTCTCTCACCCTCCCGTGCTTCTGACTGTACCCAGTGCTTGTATAAACAAACAAATAAATAAATAAATAAATCTTTTTTTTTTTTTAAAAAGTAGATCATACATAGGCCCGCCACTAAATAGTGCAGGATAGATGGAAAGAATCAGAAGGAGACTGGGAAAGTGCAAACTGCCCAAGGAACTCACAATCTTATGAGGAAGGCAAATTCCATACATGTGTACACACCCCACATAGTACGTCAAGACAAGGAGATAATCAGATGCCGTGTTCTGTGGTATGGAGATAGAGGGTTCTAGACAGGAGGCAAGGGGGGTCAGGCTTTTCTGGAGGTGGCGAGGCAGGCTGGCAGGGGTCTGGAGGAACAGGCAGGGCCTGAAGTCATGGAAGGATGGGGGAGGCATGGAAAGCGGCCAGGTGGATCTGCTATGTTAGCAGAGAGGGGATGAGAGTGAGCATGGAGGACTTCTTAGTCTTTCTCCACCTTTCCATGTGCATGCCCTCATTTTTTGGTCTCAGTTTCCTCACTTGAGGAATGAGGGTGTTGGGCTGCACTCCAAGTTTTCAGATTCTGTTCCATCTTGGAGAGAACCCAGGCCAGGCATAGGACAATGACCAGGCTGGGCTCAGGTCTCCTGCCTATGCTTCAGCCAGAGAAACTCCACTTTCTTACACTTTCCCTCCCTGGACAGTTTCACTTCCAGAAAGGGTCCCCCAAAAGCACTCAACAAAAAGTCCGTGAGGCTTTTTTCACCAGTATATTGGTGATTGCATAAAAAAGAGAAAGAAGCCAGTTAGCACAGAGGATGGAATCACTGGGTTGGCCAGGCAGCTTCTGGAACAGCCTGACCACAGAGAGTTTAGTCTGATGGGGGATGAGAACCAGGGAAGCCTTGAAGGTTTGTGAGGGAGGGACAACACGAGAAGAGCAAAATCGTGCTACAAACTGCTGGAGAAACAAATTGATCTGAAAATCTCAACCACTCAGAGGGTTGTGAGGAAGAACAAAGGGTGATTTTCCCCCTTGTCAGCCTCCCCAACCCCCACCCCAGGACACTGTACTGTATGCAAAACTGGTAACTGTGAGACAAACATTTCTTTCCACCTCCCTTCGCAGCCCCACGGGCCTTCAGGAAGACCTGCACTTCAAGCAAAGTCTTTTTATTTTTCGACACCCACAGCTTCCATTCAACAATCACAAGTTTTCCATTTTCATCAAAGAGACCAAAGAGAGCAGCCGAGGGAGCAGCCTGTTCTCAGCAGCCCTGGGCAGATGACAGAGTCCCCTGCCACCCACTCCCTGCCCAGGCCCACCACAGGACACAGCTTTCTCCCCACATCAGTCGGGGCACATACCCCCAAAACACTGGCTTGCTTCATTCCCACATCAATTACCGGACCAAATGAATGTGTGCAGCCGTTTCTCCTAAAACCAAGCCCAATTTGGGATTAAGGTGACTCGGCTTCTTTGACTGTGAAATGGGTAGGCTGCCCAAGAAGACAATTTATCTCTCGATGTTTCTTCCACCCCCAAGATCTGTGATTTTATAGATTCACTGGGAAGGTCTATCCCAGTCAAGACTCAGTGTGTCCACCTGGGATGGAGCTCAGCAGTCTGGGAGCTAACCAAGGAGGAGTGGTAACAATCCAAACTTAGTTTTGGACATTGCACATTTTCTGAGGAGCTTTGAGACTTCTGCCAGCTCCCAGACATTTGCTGCAGTCAGAAAGTGAGCAGAAAAGGGAGGAGGCTATAAAGATCTGGCTACTTGCAGATGAAGTTTTCTAAGAGCTACATCCGGAGGCAGCAGCTAGGCAGTGATTCACATTTCAAGTGGTGTTTTGAAAAGGAGATTATTAGCAACCACAGATGTGACCAAATCTGTCCCCCGATAATCTATCTATCACATTTATCTAAATCCCACACTCAGCCCCCTGGGACTATTTGCAACATTTAACCGGAATGATCCCAGGCCATGGCCAAGTCTATTCCCACTCATGAAGTGCTCTTACATCACTGTCTCATTTGCTCTTCTCCGTGGCTGTCAATGAAGATGAAGAAAATTCAGTCTAAGCCCAGTTCTATTCCCTCTGGGCCTCAGTTTTCCCATCTGTAAAAATCAAATACCTGCCTCAGGGGATGGAGGTGAAAGCAGAGTGAGGCCAACTATAAAGAAAGCACCTAGCACTACTCCTGAGACCACAGAGGCTCAACTGTCACATACACACATCACAGCACAGAATACCCAGCAGATACAACATGTACACCACACCTCACACCACAAATGCACACCACCACACACACGCACCCGCATACATTCTGCACCACACTATTTCTCCACGCCCACATCCCTGCAGACACTTCCCCTTTTTCTCTGTTATGGCAAACCCAAGGCTATCTATGATTTTAACAGATCCCAATATATGTGCAGGAATTCCTAACTCAAAAGATCAGTGTTTCCAGATTCCTGCTCTCACCAGTGTCTTTGAACCTGACTCCAAATTTCACACTGCTGTGAGCTGGTCCCCCTTTCGATAATCTCCATATTTATGGGCTCTTTCTTCTCATATATCTGGAAGTCCTTCCAGTTTTTCAGCAGGAGCCGATATTATTAAACGCTGGGGTTACTCTCCTGCAGTGCACGGAATCCAGCCTCTCTGAGGCCCGGGAAAGAAACGTTACCCAACGGGATCTTCTGAGCCACAGGCCTCGCTAAAGAGATTGTGCAGCTTCTGAGCAGGAAGGAGTTTTGTGGCTGCGTCTAAACGAAACAGAAGTTGCTTTGTGCGCGCACACACACACACACACACACACACTCACAGATTAGGGAAACCGTCATTTTCCTACTCGCCCTCTGACATCAGCCACCTTCTCTGTAGCTGGTTTCTCTGCAGTCAAATTAATCCCTGGCGATGAAAAATGAACCTCTCCCCCACCCCTGCTGCTGCCTTTTGCCTCACGCCCCCAGAGAAGAACTTCTTCGCAAGGCAGCGGGTGAAGGTTTTTTTCCAAGTCACATGATTCAGGATGCAGGGGGAAGAATCCTTCTTGGAACCGAGATGGGCCCAGAACCGAGTCAGATGAGGAGAGATAAGGTGTGATGTGGGGAAGACTATATAAGAATGGACTCAAGTCTGCAGCAGGCACTCAACGGAGTGGCCCCCTCTCAAGACACAGCCATGCATGTGCCGGCAGGCTCCGTCACCAGCCACTTGGGGACCACTGGCCGCAGTTATTTCTATTTAACCACAGTCTCACTGGCTGTGTGTCTCATCTTTGCTGTGGCAACCATTATGGTGTTGGTAGTTCAGAGGACGGTAAGTGGATTCCTCGCGCTCACTTTCCTTTCTGATTTGTGTTCAGTTTTCCCCCAGACAGACATCTTTGGGAATAAACTAATAAATTTGTGGAGAGAAAGAGAGAGGGAGGGAGGCTATGCATCATGTAGAGAAAGGGAGAAAAGAAACAGGAACTTACTGCTTTCAAACAATTTGACTTTTTGAGAGAAAAAATTTCTTGGGCCATTATCTTAAAACTTTCCAGACTCCCATGAGCCAAGAGAATGAAGCCGGGCTGTTAGCCTTGAGAAATTCAGATTTAAATTGTGCTGAGCTTCTCACTAGTGTTAAGGAAGGAAGAAATAAGGAAACCTGATAACGTATTTGCACAACTTGTTGTCAGGTCTTCAAGGCCTTCAGACCCGATTCTGAGGTTCTATATTCTCACTCCAAATGTTCCTGAGATTTCTGAGGCCTCATCCACTGCCAAGAGCATTTTTAACTAGTCTGTTTCAGAGGCCAAGGTCTGTAAGGCAAGGAGGAGAAAGAGAAGACCTAGGCTGCTTAGCACTTTGAGCATTTTGGCGTTACTGCCCAGAAGACAAACTGAAAGCTTCCTCCCAAGACACCACTTTGAAGAACTTCGGGTATCACAACAAACAACACAGAGGCAGAAAGTAGACATGTTTGTAACACCTGATCCCTCAAAGACAGCTCAGAAAAGTAAAACTATGAGCAATTATGGGCACACACTGTGTAATCAAACTGTCTAAGATGTATTTTGTTTGAAGTAAAGGGTAAGATTTATTATGAAAATAGCATCAAGGAGGAAGCTTCTTCATACCTTAGAAAATGGGTGTTTACAGAGAGTCTACGGGGACTTATTTTATAGAAAATACTGTACAGATAGATCTTGCTCAGGAATTTTTTAATGAAGTCAAGCTTTTGTCAATTTTGATCTTTTAAAACTGTAACCTCCATATCCTGCCAAAGTCAGAAAACTTCTGTTTATTCCTTCATAGTTCCCTTTTTTCAGGGTATTGCAATCTTGCAGGACTTGCTCTGGTTTTCTTTCAGTTGTCTTAGGCCTAATACTCTGTTACTTATAGACTGTTAAAAAGAACCAGGTTTTCAAAGGCTTTGGATTCTCTTTCTCAAGTGTCATCAAGCTTTGAAATTTAAATGAAGCTCAGAGATTCTTATCAACACAAAAGTGAAAGAAAACTGCTCAGAATTGCTAACAATTCGATTTAGACAGAATTTATAAAAGAGCTCATCTACATCTACTGAGAATACTACTCTTGCAAACATTTTAGGGGTACTTTTTTTTTCAGTAGAGGCTCTACAGTTTTGGAAATTCTAGTTAGAAATAAACAAGAGGGGTCTCATATTATAGTGAAGGTCACTGAAAATAAATTCAAGTGACCTTTAAAAGTTATAATTAGAACAACTAAGAAGGGCAGGAGAGAACAGAGGAGGGCAGGAGAGAGGGAAGGAAGGATGGAGTAGGGAAGAGAAGACATGGAGGAGGGAAAATAAATGGAAAGAAAAGAGACTATGGGGGAGGGAGGCACTGGTGGTATGTAAACCTAGAGAGAAGTCCAGAATGGTCTGTATTTAAATCTCCATTTTAGTTCCATGATGGAACCAAAAAGTATGGATCTTTCTTCCTTGTTATTGTAAGTATGGAGAACATGAAACAGAAAGGGGATTGTGTTTGAGTTGTCCTCATGAGAAAACAGTGTCATCAAGACTGATTGTTTAATTAGAATAGAGTTCTCTTTGCCAATACAGTCACAGAAGCAATAAGAAACTTTGTTCCTACTCTTTTCTGGGGTCTGTAACTTTTTATGCATCCATTTCCTTGACTTACCCTTCAGATTGGGTATGAAAAGATTTACTTCGTAATCTGAGTGCATGGTTGAGTGTGCTGTGATTTCTTAACCTGAGAAATATCACTTACTTGCTCAAAAGCATTGTGACATTAAGTGTTAAGTGTTCTACGCAGATCATTTCAAATAATTTGTTCAGATATTAATTAGTTCCAAAAGCTAAATAGAAATAGTTCCCTGGAGCTTATAAGTGAAGGCTTCCTGAGGAAGAAGGAAAGATTCTGGACAGGTAGAACTCAGATAGATGAAGAAACTATGGACTCAAACAGAAGTTCTGGTAAAGAAATCAGTGGAAAAGACCCAAAAGACTTAAACTCATACCACAGTCATTAAAAATGAAATGGATTGATGACCACACAGCACTGTGTGTGAGGCTAAATAAGGGCAAGAGTGGTGAGCTATGGAAGTTGTTTTACTGGTCTAAGAAGTCACAGTTCTAAGTGAAAAAGCATGTGTGTAGAGAACATTTAAAACAAGATGATATAAAATATGGTAAATTATGGAAGACAGATGAGTAGGGCTACTATGGGGCTACAAATTAAAGAGACAAGAGTTTTTTCCCCAGACAGATTTAAGAAAAATTTCACTGGAAATAGGAGCTTCCAGTTGAATTGATAAATATGTATATTTCAAACAGATAAAGAAGGGAAATCAGAGGACCAGCCACTCTTGACCAGTGAGACAGCAAGAACATCAGATCCTTCCCTGTCATTAGAAAATCTGTGCATCCACAAATATAAACACACCACATTAACTGCTTAATCTTAAACCTTATGTTATTGACTTGATAGTATATCTTAGAGACTCTTCTGTGCCAATATGTGGAAGTCCAGCTCATTCTTTTGAAGAGTCTCCAAGTATTCTTTTATGTGAATACTTTATAATTCCTCTTATCCATGCCTAGTGGACACGCAAAAGTTTTTCTACATTGCCCTCTGTGCATCTCTGCAAGTATCAGTGGGATAAATTCCTAGTGACAGCGAGAGAATATGTAGTTTTCATTTCAGTATATATTGTCCATCTGCCTCCCTTATGTTCTTGAGACATTAAAAGTCCTATAAACAAAAAGATACTCCATCATGACATTATAGAAAGAAATCTGACTTATATTGGGTAAACACAACATACTACATGCGTATAAGTCAGAAGGAAATTTCACATAATTTATGTAGCAGAGCAAAAAGAAAAGTAATAAAATTTCTCTCATCTCCTCCAGAGACAAAGATTTATATAAGGAAATAGCTAGTAAGTTAACACCAGAAGTGTTTACATTTTAAGAGGTCCTGAGGTCTTCAATCTCAGTTATAAATCCAGACATTGGGTTTATCCAGCAACTGGAAAGATCCATTTATGTCCCAAAAGTTTGGAGCAAGGGTTCCAAATCATTAGGTGTTCAAGAAGCACCCTTTCTAGAAAGAAGAGAAAGAAGTTACCTCCTTTCCCTTCATACACAAAGAAAAATTTCCTTTTTCTTTATCTTTACAGCACGACTCTATACTTCCTCAGCAGTTGAGGCAGGGTATCTCATTAGGGGTGGTGATTTTTCTTGTCAGTGAGGTTTTCCAGTCTGCTTTAAAGCTCAGGAAAGGGGCATCGCTGGTGGTGCAAGGGGTTAAGTCTCAGCACTATGAAGCTATCAGCAGCCACTGCAGCAGGAGTTCCATCCCCAGCCAGGGAGCTACCCTCATGGTGCAGCAGACCTCTCCTTTCTCGCCCGCTGCTCCCCTCAGCAGTGTATTTCAGTAGATCTGCCTGTTCTGCTCCCCATTCTGTCTCTGGTGAATCCTCTCACACCTCTGGCCCACACCCCAGCTCTTGTATACATAAATAAATAAAAATAAATAAATCTCTCAGGCTCAGATAAGATCTAAGGGTGAGTTGAAATGGCCTAAGATATTTCTTTCTACCTGATGTCCAACGCATTCAATTAATCAGAGAAAAACTCAGGGGCAAGTCCTGTGCTGGACTATCAGGGGAGGACCCAAGTGGACAGGGAAGTATCTCTGTATGCTGGGAATTCTTTACATTGGGAAAATAAGGCTTAAACACCCAAGAGCTTGAGTTTGGGGCAGAATAGCACAAAATTCTAACAGGCCAGAGGGGAGGGGACAATCTCCACTTAGGATGTCGGGAGGGTTTACAGAAGAGCTGGAACAGAAACCTGCCTCCTCCAAGAATCTGGAGGAGGGTCACACCTTAAGTCCAAATCTTTCTTTGAAAAATTTCAAACCTAGAGAAAAATAGAATTGTAAACACCCATATAATATTTAACATAAATTGTGTTAATATCTTGTCATATTTGAGGGCTTTCTACATATAAAATAGTTACAGTCAGCATGACCTTTTCCAATATATATTTCAGTATCTATCTTCCACTTACCCCAGTGCTATGAGCGGAGCCAAGGAAGTTCATGTTAATTCCCTAATATCATCTAATAACAATATATATGCATGTGTGTATACACATATACACACACCTGTTTTTTTTAATTTCCCTATTTGTCCAAAGATATCTCTTATAGTTGTGCCATGTTATTATTTGGGGATCCAGAATCCAATTTTAGGTCAAACACAATTTTTTTTAATCTCTATTTTAGTCTAGAATGTTGCTACTTAAAGGGTGGAACACCTTAGAAATGCAGAATCTCAGGCCCCATTCCAGACCTACTGAATCAAAATTTGCACTTTAACGAGTTCCCCAGGTGACCTGTATGTGAGTTAAAGTTTGAGAAGCCATGACCTATAATCTCCCCTGCCATTTTTGTTTGCTTTTCATGACTTTCTTGGGCCAACTCTCCTATGGGACAGTCACATTTTGGGCTTGTGTTAGTGTTTCCATGTGATTCTGTTGAGAGGAAACATTTTTGGCACATATAGTACATAGTTAATGCTGTGAACGATGATGTTTAGTCACTTGGTTAAGTTGGCTCTCTCTTCTCCAAATGAAAACAACAAACTTTTTTTTTTTTCTTAGTAATAAGTAATCTATTGGGGCAATACTCTCTGCTCAGCAACTTTGGCATTTCTTGACAATCCTTGTCTGCTTCAGCTCATGCAGACAGGGTGGAAGAATAAGGATTGCCTTTTTCTATCATCCCTCCCATGTTCATGGTCTGGCGTTATTCTGTAGGGAACTCTCCCTGGGAAGGCTGGTGGCAAGCAGATGGAGAGGGGCATTCCAGGTGAGGCAAAAGAGACAGTCCAGATTAAGGCAAGTCCATGGGAGGCCAGCGGTGGTGGGGCCAGAACAGAGGTCAGTTCAGACCGCATATGTGAGTAGCAGGAATTAGAGCTGGGGCAAGACAAGCTTATAGAAGAAAAGGAAGAAGCCAGGATGCACCCCCATCTTCAGACTAGCTCCTAAACATTTTATCTGAGCTCAGCTTCACATTCAGCCTTCTGTAGCCATTTCTTATGGCAGGAAGACCTCCAGTGATCTGACTGCCTGTTAAATGATGTTTTTAAGCCCCTTCAAAGTGTGGTCCAGGGCCCAGTGCACTGGCATCATTAGGAAGTTCGAGAGAAATGCAAAGCCTATAGGTTCATCTTAGAATTGCTGAATGAGAATCAGCATTTTAACAAGATCCCCAGTAGGAGAAGCTCTGCTTTGAGCCACTCTGATCCAATTCCATTTTTGCTAACCATATCAACCAAAGGCTGCCAGTAAAAATAATCTTTTCCTGGTGACTTTGTATTACTGCCATTCACTTTGCTGTCAAGTCTCAGGAGAGAATTTTCAGACCCAACTTCACCATGCTCCCCCTAAAGAGGCAGAGGAGCATGAGTTGAAGAACCTTGCCTTCCAAGTCAACAAAACTGAGCTTGAATTCTTCCCCTGCTATTCACCATCTGTAGGACCTTCTGTAGTCATTACAGAATGTCTTACTCAATCACTAACTTGAGTAAAGACGAAATAACACAACACAGCTAAAAAATTTTTTTAAGATTTATTTATTTATTTATACAAGCACTGGGTACAGTCAGAAGC
Organism: Talpa europaea; assembly: GCF_964194135.1. Taxonomy (NCBI): domain Eukaryota; kingdom Metazoa; phylum Chordata; class Mammalia; order Eulipotyphla; family Talpidae; genus Talpa; species Talpa europaea. The sequence continues at coordinate 64,945,015 of NC_140074.1, read as the reverse complement.
ACGGGAGGTTGAGAGAATTCACCAGAGACAGAGTGGGGAACAGAACAGGCAGACCGATGAAATACACTGCTGAGGGGAGCAGCGGGCAAGACAGGAGAGGTCTGTCAAGTCATGTGGGACCCTCGCCAGCAGCCAGGGATCAAACTGGTGCTGCAGAGGCTGCAGGCAGCTTCACAGCCCAGCGCTCAACCGCTGCGCCACCAGGGGAGGCCCAAGCTAAATTTTTAACCTCAGAGGATTAAGCACCCTCATTAAGTGCTCAGTCATGTTAAGTTGAAAATAAGAAAGGTATTCCTAGATATTCAGAGCCTCCACCTTCCACGACAATGAAGGTCCACAATGAAGGGGCTAGGAAATGCCCTGGGCATATTCCAAACTTTGGTTGCCTTTGATCATTTAGAGTCAGAGAGGACATCTTTTGTTAAAACCAAACTTGGAACCTGATTACCCCTGCACATCAGTGCTCTGTAAAAAGAAACAAGTCTTTCAAGATATTGGGGGAAATTAAGCACATTATTAGAATCAAGAGAGAAACCAAAATGCTACCATTTTCAAGCACTTGCTAACAATTTAAATGCAATATTTTATTATGTCTGCAATATCCCAGTGAAGGGAAGGATTATTACATTTCTAATCACAATGATTAAAGAAGATGAATAAACAAAGGTTAACGATTGGGATTGGGTTGTTCATTTCACTGGGGATAAGCCAGTTAAACATGAGAATTCCTCCCTTAATTAAAGAAAAATTATTGGGGGATAGCCATCTGATATCTGGAGTCTGAAACAAAAGCAGTATACTTAAGAAAGTGTAGCTGGTTGGTTACCATGGAGATGAAGTTTCCTGAACCAGTCAATGGAGCTGAGAATGACAACCTGGGAGGGTCCATAGCTAGCGTCTGTGTCTAGCCTATGTACTATGTACAGGAAAGCCAAGTTGCTGAGCAAGAGGGTTCACATTTCCCCAGCCATGTCCCAGATGCCTGGGTAAGATCTGGAAGAGAATTCTAGAGCTAGAAGAGAATTCAATAAGGATTTGAAGGGCAGCACTTAGCATAGTACCTAAGACAAATTTTAAAATCATCATCTCTTTATATCCTGCTTCTCCCAAATGCAAGGATTGTTAATGAGAGTGCAGAGAAGGAAAAGATGAGCTTTTCTATTCTTGACTTCTGCAGATAGCATCTCTCCAAGAGCAGTGAAAAGGGCACTAGAGAATTTCAGTCCAGGATCTGCGACTGACTCATGAGTATCTCTGTTTCCTCTTATGTAAAATTAGTTTCATGGACTAAAAGGTGTCTCAGTTCACCTCTGGCTCTGATTCTCTGATCTTGTCTCACAGGCAGCCAGGGGACACTATGGAGAACTCATCCCAGGAACTCTTCAAAATAGAAATAGTCTTGGATGCCCTGGGTCCTGGGTAAAATTTTAAGCAACAGGTTTCATTTCATACTAAGGTGCTTTGTTTTGACATCCTCTTATCTTGAATTAGAAAAGCAGAAAGCCTTTCAATGACACACAGAGGTCTCCCTTGACCCCTCAGTAAGACTTAGGTCCTCCACCCAGATATTATCTCTTACAATTTTTGCTACTCAAAGTGTGTCCTGGGCCAGGAGCACTGACATCATCTGGGAGCTTATCAGAAATACTCACAGGCTCCACCCTAAAGTTCAAATACTCTCTTGAAATACTCTCTTTTCCTTCATAACTCTTATCACACCTTGCCATTCTACTTGTATATTCATTTGTCTATTTTAAATACAAATGCTTAAATGACTAAGCCATAATATCCACAGCACATCTTGCAGTGACGAAGGCAGCGGTTGCCCCACTGCAGGTACTCACTCAGCAAGTGCAGAATGGAGGGTTCTCTGTATTTCCCCACTGCTAGCAGCCTCTGGGGTAGTTCCACTGGTTTAGCTGTCTACCTCCTCTCATTTTCCCCGAATACTTTCCAGAAAAGCTGACACTTCCACTGTCTTTACAACATACTTAAATGTCGATGTTTTTCTTATGCATTTGCACATCACAGGAATGTCTGGTAGTACTTTGGAAGAAAATTAGGTATCAAATTTTGAAATGCTGTGTGTTGCCTTACAAAGGCAATACAGAGGGGATTTTTGTGATGTCAGGTTTTCCAACGAACTGCGTGCGTAACTAAGAGACCACAGCATAGTTAGGTCAAGAGCTTTCAGCAAAAACTCTAAAATTATAAAATATTAGACCAGAGAGGAAAGGACCTGCCAGGCCAAGTTCACTGTTCTCTGAAAAGCTGAAGCCCAAAAGATTATATGACTTCACCCATCTCCAGAGCAGTGTTTTGCCAGGGCTTGGCCTTCAGGAGACTTCTTGACTTACTCCCACTCCCTTGGCCTGCAACGGCGATCCATTTATCAGAAAAGGAGATGTCAGAGGAAGGCAAAGGACAGAGGCCCTGGGAAATGGTAGAACAAGATGGCAGATAGTCCTAGGTATTCATATAGAACACTCAGAGAATAAGATGTGGGAAAGGGTAACTTCTTGATCTGGCAAAGGTTTCTAAATACTCATATTTCATTATTCATACTTCAGTCTAATGCATTATAGAAGATCCCACCCTGAGCTGGTCAAAATATGAGTAAGAGACTTCAATGCTTATTGGCAGGACATCAGAAAGGTGTCTCCATGACTGAGTGGGGGAGAAGGGGGAAGGGATATCAGGATCAGGGGAGTCATTAGGAGTGACCAACCATGCCCATCTGCTTCTGTTGCCTCCTTCCTCAGAACAGGTCAAGATTTCCTTTACATCTCTTCTAATATCCCAGTCTGGAGATGCCCCCTTCAGAAGATAATGTTTCTATTCTACCAACCTCTTACTTATTTGTATACATACTTATGTATATGCCTATGTTTATTACATTTGTTTTTATTACATTTGTATTTATTACATTATATATATATATATATATACACTGTTTACTATGGTAAATGAACAGTGTGAATATAGAACTATCTAACATAACTGAGTATACTTATGTTACATATTTAAAAACATGTCTCTATCAATTCAAAAATAAACTTATAAAAAATTCACAAGGACCGGGACCCAATTTAATTACCTGTCATATCTTCACAATGTTTGGCAAATACACATTCAGTCAATTCAGAATTTCCAACCACAAAAGAGATATAAATATACTGTCCCCAGGTATGTTTAACATACACCTTCACGTTTGATGAGTCAAATAGGGGGAAAAAAAACATATATTTATATACTACACATGACTGTTCTTATGTTGATGGAAAGGGAGAAAAATAATACATGCAGAAGTGAAAAACAAAGCACTGGACTGGGAGTCAAGAGTTCCACATTTGGACTATCAAGCTACTCCTAAATTCATTCTCCTCTCTCAGTCGCTGGTTCCTCCCCCGACAATGGATAATAATCTTTGTCTTGTGTTTCTGATAAACAGACTGTCAGGCAAATGGATCAGAAAGTCCACTGCGAACTATGTCAGCGAATTAACTAATTAAGATTTAAGAATCAGTGCCTCCCAGGTGGCACAGCAGGATGAGCGCAGCACTGTGAAGCTGTCCACAGCCTCTGCAGTGCGGGTTCAATTCCTGGCCGGCCAGGGAGATACCCACATGACGTGGCAGAACTCTCCTGTCTTGCCCACTGCTCCCCTCAGCAGTGTTTTTGGTCGTCTGCCTGTTCTGTTCCCCACTCTGTCTCTGGGGAATTCTCTGCCCTCTGGCGCCTCTGGCCTGTACCCCAGTTCTTGTATAAATAAACAAATCTTTAAAAAAAAAAGATTTGAGACTCAAATGGAAAGCAAATTCTAAATTTTTCAGTGTGTTGATGACAAAGGGGGAAAGAAAAGTGGTTTCAACTGGATGTCATCCTCACGCTGCTCTTTTCCTTTTTTTTTTTCTTCTAGGGCTCCATTCCCAACCCACCGGACAACTTTCCCCTTAAAGGAGGTAAGACCTTAGCATTGGGAGTAAGTGCATATTGAATCATTCCTAGCACATCATAACTAATTATGACCAACACAGCATGACGGTGCCCAAGAGAGGAGTGGGTGGAGGTGGGACCAATTGGGGCTGAGCAGAGGCATCTTGATTCATCTCAGCAGCTTCTGACTACCACTCTGGTGCCCACAAGTCTCCAACCAGCCCTCAGTGACCCCATGAATGAAAACTCTACCTCAGGCACAGGCTGTAGCAAGGGCAAAGACAGGAACACAAAGCTTTGTGTTAAAAGCTTAAAATCTGGAGCCTGACAAATGTAGGTATGAAGCTTAGCTCCACATTCCACCTGGGAGCCTCAGTCCCTTATTGATGAAAAGGGAATAATAATATCTACCTCATTAAGGTATTGGAGAAGTGAATCAAATCTCATCCATACACTGCTTAGCATGGCGACCAGCACACAGTAGTCATTAAAGAATCGGTAAGAGCCAAAATGCATAGTGAAAATAGACCTCATCACCTTGCCAGTCACTGAAGTCACTAGTTAATTCACTAGCCCCAGAGGGGTCATATGCAGAGTTAGGTTAGTACTGAGGATGAAACACTTTGAGATCATTTGATGAAAGTTTTCATTGCACCGAGGAAGAAAAGCAAAACCCAATGTCAAGGCCAAAGGTCATATGAAGCCCGACCTAGAATCCAGATGTACTTGTCTCTAATCCTGTGTTCCTTCTGCCCAAGGACATAAATCCCATCCAGTCCTATAATATTTAGAAACTAGATAGCAAGTACAACTGGAAACCTTGCAAGCTGGAAGTGAAAGAGAAAGGGCAGGTCATCATAGGCACCCAGGTATGGTACCTGGGCACCCTTCTCAGACCAACAGCATCACCCTTGCAGCGTCCTCAGACACCTGTAGTCATTATTTTCCTGCTGTCTTGCAGAGACTTTGAAAATAAGGGCCAAAGGCCCCAAACATACAAGGCTTCTGGATCTTTCAAGGAGGGTGAATAATCACAGCTTTGTCAACAATGTTAACCCTGGCTAGAATTACTTACCATGTGACCGCATTTTCCATAATGTCTCTGTAGACAGTTGCATTAATATAAAAAGCAACATGTTATAATGCAGAAGTCAGCAATTTTTTTCCGTGAAACCCAGACAGTAAACATTTTAGATTTTGCAGGCTTGAGGTCTCTCTGCAAGCCAACTCTGTTGTTGTGCAGAAGCAGCCACGGATTCTGTGAAAAGAGTGGGCATAGGCATGGGTCTATAAAACTTTATGAAAAGAATGAGGTGGTGGCTGGATCTGACCCACAGACCAGAGCTTGCTGACCTCTGTCATGGCAATGACACAGCTGTGGAGTCAGGACATGTAACACAGATTCTTACTGAGTCTTGCAAATAATCAAATATGCTGGTAAATGTCATATTTTCTCCCCATTCCTACCATGCCACCACCACCTCCCTCCAGATTTTCAAAATGAGACCAGAACTTTTCATATCGGGGTGGGGGGGCAACCTTTAACACGAACATGATCTCAAAGATGAGGACAGTGCCAGGCAATGTGACCTCAGGCATTCTGGAACTCAGGCTCCACATCTGAGAGCACTTTTCCTGAGAGTAAGTCCTTTCCTACGTTTTTGGTGTTAATGCATCCTTCCTTTTACAACATGACACTCACATCGATGGAAGTTAATTTGGTTTTCGCTAAATTATTTTGTTTAAATGGTCACAATAGGCAAAATAAAAAGGTGCCCACTCTATATATCAGTCACTGAATTTTCTTTATGGGCTAAGTTTCTTTGGTCCACGAAATCCAACATCTTGGGGTCTAGGACTAAATCCCTTGTCAGATCCCTTTTTTATCTGAGTCATCAATATGAAGACCAGAACACAAGCAAATACAAACCCAAGCTTAGTTCACAAGTCAATGTTTCTGCAGCCACTTAAAAAATTACTAAGAATTATTCCCACTAGAGACTATGAAACATGATAAAGACCTTTACACACCCCACTGGGTTGATATTAGCCTCCATTCTGTGAGCAGCAACTGAGGCTCACTGGTCCCATGGTACAGCTGAGGAGCTGAGGCCTAAGAAGCAAGGTGATTTGCCCAAGGTCACCCCAGGAGTTGATGGCAGAGCAGGGGTCAGAATGCAGGATTCTTTTCTTTCTCTCTGCCTAATGTGCTTTAGCCTGATGTGCTTTGATCCCTGTCTTTCTCCAGCTTTTAATGCAAATCTGCATCCCTTTTTGGGGGATCCCACTAGGTGACACTATTTATTGAAAGATAATCTTGCTTTACCCAAGAATTTACTCACATGGAAGTAGCTGCAGTAAGAATGTTTCTTCCCCATGACAAAGCAAAGCAATCAACTATACCCAAGAGCAGAAAGCCAGCAGTTAAGCCTGTTGTCATTTTTAATTTACGCTTCTCTTAACTTGGCAAACAGTAGCAGAGCATAGTAGAAAGAATATTGCCTTGGAACAAGAACTAGGCTTTCAGAAATAACCCTTGTACCAGCAGGCTATGTGTCTCCAGGAGAATCTTTCCTCCTCCATGGGCCTCATCTAGAACCCAACAGCAAGGTGTTAAATGAACTGGAACCTTTGACACTTTACCAGACCATAATTCCTTCCATATAAGTGTAGAAAAGTCTAATAATGATCTTGAGTCTGAAGCCACAGCAACTTCCCACAACAAGCCCTGATTAAATAGGCACAGACAGAAAATCATCCCTTCTGAAAAACACTGCAAGACATCATAGGCAGAGGGCAGCCATCCTCCAGCAACTGCTGGAGAAGTGGCAGCACGTGGTTGTCACTGGGGCAACAAAGGCAGACACAGCAGCTCTGCCACCAGCTAAGGGACTTCCTCCACCAGCAGCTGGAAACCAACAGCAGCCCGAGCTGAGAAGAGGACCACATGCTTACACTAAAGTAACAAGGCAGGATGACACTTAGCTGCAGGCAAACCACACCTTTTTCACAATGAAAGGATTTTCATTCCCAAAAAGCCCCCTCTTCCTGGTCCACAGCACATGGCTACCTTACATCTATCCCACTGAATTCAGAACTCAGCATCCCCTTCCACAGGGGTTCAGCCAGGACTGTGAGCAGGAAGAGCACTGGGGACTAGTGGGGAGAACCAATCACCACATGTCCTTCCACCTAGAAAGTGGAGATCATGAGGCTTTCACATAGAGTCCTACAGGGTGAAATAGGACAGCAAATACCACCCTTGTCTTTCACTCAGCTGAGCCTTATGCTACAAGTTCACTCTGTTCTTTCCCATCCAAATAAAAGGGCTCCATCTACATACTTGGAGAAACCAAGGATGGCTGCATGGAAAAGGAGGCTACATTTCTTCTTGTCTCTGCTTGTTCCAGTCTTCTCCTTCTATCACTTTCTGAATTTCACATATGCTCATGTTCTGTGGTTTATTTGTCCAAATCATAGACATCTTTGCCTTGATTTCCCCAAGTACCAACAGCACTCCACCTATGTGTAGCACAGTGACAGAGGGATGTCACTGGTAAGTGAAGCTGGTAAGGCAGCATTCCAGAGTGAGCTCAGCAGGTGATGCAGAACTGAGAATCTGACCTCTCTGTCACTCCAGTTACTAGGGATTTCTCAAGGGATGGCTCTCTACTGCAGGGTTCAGTCCTCAGCCATACGTACTGACCTAAGGCTACGTCCTTTCCCCCACCATACATACAGTCCCTCACAAATCCTGCAGAAATTAAAATTCTACTGACTTTACTTTGCAGAATGATATTTGTTGCCTTGGTCTCACCCTTAGGCCTTCCCAACATCCCAACAACCAAATGACAGTTCTTACCAGCATTGGAGGAATTCTCTAGACAATGTTTACATCCACGCTTCATTTATTCTCTCACTACATAGGCACAAAGATCCGGCAGAGTGAAATAAGGAACATAACAGGCCGTTCCCTCCGTGCTGAGCATGGAGCTTTGTGATGCACTCATGCCATCCTCACAATAAGCTATTCCTACTTAGAGGCAAAAAACTGGAACACACAGAAGTTTATGGACTTGCCTAAGTTTGAACAGTAAAGAGTGGGGCAAGTTCTCAAAATCCAGGCTGACCTTTTTGCTTAACCAGTATTACACTGTCAGATGTGCAGTGAAACTCGGGACCATACGTCTTTCCCAGCCCTACCTGTTCTCCAAGGCTGGGAATCCTTCCAATGCTTTTTATCACTCCTTTGGCACCTGCTCCCACAGCTGCTTGTTTTCTCATTTCTGCAGCATGTTCCCTGCTGTCAAGTTCTGGATAGAGAGGCCCATTGAGCGACCACACATGTGGGTTTGCATTGGTGGCGGAGGGTAGGAGGCATCAGCAGCCTGTAGCACTGAACTGGAGGCTACATTTAAGCCCTAGTTTTGCAGCTATAGGGTCATGAGACCTGAGATGATTCCTTCCCTCCCCTAGCCTGCCAGGTAGAACACACCTGTCTTCCCTGTGAATGTCATGTGGTCCTTAAAATCCAGAGGTTACTGGAGCCCTGGGGAAGTGCAAACAGTGGGTCTACCGTGTATGGGTCCTGAAGCCCATTGAGCACAGCCCCTTGCCCCCACCCCTGCCTGAAGTCAGTCTCCAACTAGAAATGAGGCACAGAAGGCAGAGAACTGGATGGAGTTTTGGAATACCTACATTCCAGTCCTGGGACTTGAAGCAACTCACCTTGCTTCAAGGGACTTGAGTCTCCTGCTTTCTCACACATCAGGAGGGGTGGAGGCAAGCCGAAGCTAACCTCGGGATGGCACTTGCTCTTAGTATGACATTTCAGGAATCAGATATCTTTGGAGTCTTTGATGATTTTACCAATCTAACATTTTACAATTCTTGCATGACTTAGAAGATTGCTTTCCTCTCCACTTCCCTGCCCTCGCCCACTGCCACCTATATTAAAAGAGATCAAGCAGAGCTATCTCCCTGTGCAAAGTGAACCCCCAAAAAAAACAATAAAACTACCCATTTGAAGGCAAATTAAAATTAAGCCAAAGAGGCTGGCAACTCACTAAGCCCTGATGTCCCAGGACAGCGATCCAGATGGTGCAGCACCACGCGGATGCCAAGTTGGCAGCAGAACAGCCTCCCGTAGGCTGAAAAAACCAAGACCTCACTTCTATCAGAGGAACTGATCTGACTCTTGATTGCCCAATCCACCAAAAGCCTTTTATTTTTTTCACAGCCAGGGGGTACTTCTGCTCAGGAGATAAATTGCTTTTCAAGTATTCACAGACCTCAAAGAGTCTATTTGCTTCTCCATTTACTTTAAACACTCACTCAAACCCCCTCTTAAGCTGTCTTTACTTAAGGCAGACCTAATAGGAGTCAGGACTCGCTCCACAAGATATGAACTAGAAAATGGCCCGTTCAGAATCGAGTGGACTAGGTCCTGGGGACCAGAGTACTAAAGCAATGTAGATCTAACCCACCCCATCCCCAACTGTCACCAGGAGGAGAGAGGGCGGGGGACGAGAGGGTATGTGAAGGAGGGAGGGCTGGATGGAGAGAAGGTAGCCAAGGAGGAAAGTCTGGAAAGGGAAAAAAATCCAGGTCACTGAGATACAGATGGAAATTTGTACATGAATACCACAAGTCTCTGAATCCAGAGGAAATCCCTGTTGCCCTGGAGCAATGCAGTCTTTCACTTGGGGAAGGAAGAAGGAAAGAGAGGGAGGAAGTAAAGGAAAGACAGGGGGAGGGGAGGGAAAGCAGGTCTAGTCTTCATCTGGCATCATTCTCCATTTCATCTGAGGTCTCTGATGCCACATGTTGGCATCAATTCTAGAAGTCAAGCAGTGGAAGCGCAGCCCAGGGAATGGAAGTGCATCTTTGTTTAGTGTCCTTTGGGTGGTGGGCACCAAGCTCATTCTTGTGCATTAGCTCATTTAATTCTCCCAGCCACTCTACAAGGGAGGCTATTATTTGCACTTTGGCGAGAATTCAAAGAGGCTGAGTGACTTATGTAAAGTCACTTCATGAGTAGCAGAGGTGGAATTTGAACCCATGTCTGCTAGATCTCAAGCCAAACTTTCTAAGTGTGCTGTCATACTTTTGCCTCTCTAAATAGCTAGGAAGTGTTGGGTTGTTTTTTTGTTTTTTTTAAGTTATAAAAAAGGTTAGTAAATTTGACCAGACAACTCCAGACTTGCTTTACCTTTTAAAGTGTATACCTTGGGCCTCCCCGGTGGCGCAGCGGTTGAGCGCTGGGTTGCGAGGCTGCCCGCGGCCTCTGCGGCACCGGTTCGATCCCCGGCTGTTCCCCGGCCACCGGCAGAGGGTCCCGCATGGCGCGCGGACCTCTCCTGCCGCCCGCTGCTCCCCTCAGCAGTGTACTTCGGTCCTTCTGCTCTGCTCCCTGCTCTGGCTCTGGTGAATTCTCTCGCCCTCCAATTCTCTCGCCCTCCCGCGCTTCTGACTGTACCCAGTGCATGTATAAACAAAACAAATAAATAAAGCATGCCTCTATAAAAAATAAATAAATAAATAAAGTGTATACCTTAAAGGTGCTTCTTAAATACTCCCCAATAATAACAATTCAACCTGCATTAGTAAATGAATTCCAAGGAAATATCTATAGAGTTAACTTATATACTCAAGATAGGATAACTTGCATACTCAACAGGTCAGGATTAAAAAGACTCCCAAATCCCAAGGAGTCTTTCAGAGAGTCAAAGGAAGTCCAGCTTGACCTCAATTTCTATTTATTGATCCTCTCTATGTGCTTAACACTGAACATACTGGGATGGGTGCTCCCAAATGGTGCTTGTTAGCTGCTCTTGTCTAACGAATGGCCCACACTGGAGTTCATTTCTCCATCGCCAGTTGGCCTAGTGGCAGCAAGGAAAGAGTCAAGTTGAAGTCACCTGAAATGACCCTTCGGTTAAGGATTCACTTTGATTCCAATGCTACTGGTCGGTGGAAAGACTCTCCCCTAGATGTCACTGTTGGGATCTCCTGGACATTCTGCCAGAGGATGGAGCAAAGCAGCCAGCACATGGTAAATTAGTGATTAGGAAATTCCTCCCTTACAGGAAGAATTAAAATATCTTCAACAGATGGAAAGAGTACCCTGCACACTTTCCTGGAAGCATTGGATGGCCTCAAATGTTTACGTGCATGATTGAGAAACTCCCATCTGTCAGATAATGCCATGAGCCTTGTTTTAATGAGCATTTCATCAGTCAGACCACTCTGCTAATGGGCATTACCAAGCTGGAACAACTAGGAAAAGAGAGGCAGGGGGGGCCCCTCTAAGCCCCATGCACACTGGCCCCTTGGCATCTGCAATCTCATTGCAACCTCACAATATCCATGCATTTAGAGATGTGGGAACTGAGCAACAGTTAGGGGCAGTGACAGGTTTAAAGCCAAAAGACTTGACTAGAGCCCAGGTACAGTTATTGATGTGCACTCTGTCTTGTCCTGTTATCAATGTTGCTCTGGAGATGGGAGGTGCTTGGCACTCAGACCACATACCATCTGGCCAGAATGCCTGATGTGGCTTATATTGCCACCATAGAGCCACCTTGGGTGGTGCTGCATCTTTCCAGAAGCTCACTTGCCCCTGACTGGTGACTTGGCAGGGCTCAGCACACAGGCCTGAAGTGGCCTGCTAGTAGTCTCCCCAACAAGAGGGCATCCAGGAGGCTCATTAGTGCTCTATTTCCCAGCCCCTCCAGCTTTCTCATCCATTTTCAGCCCACTATCTATGGAGGTTACAAACCCACATTTTCCTGCACTTTATCTTCCCTACTCCATGGAAAGTCTAGAAGACAGGGGTGAGAGTCCTGCATGAGGAGTCAGGAGCCCTGTGTCTGAATCCATCTGCCACTAACCTACTATGGGCTCTTGGGCCAGACTTAGTCTCTCTGGGTTAGCTCTCCCTCCCTCAAAGACCCTACCCGTAAAGATGCTAGTTTAACTTAGCATCTAATAGCCTTTTCAGGTCTAACATTGTAAGATCTCAAGGTGGAGTCTTGTCTCAGGTTGCCATTATTTTAGTCACCTTCAGCAACCTCTTCCCCTACTCCCCCTGTCTCTTGTCCAACTAGCTAGGAGGGTTTCATTAACACGTATTTCTCCCCAAGTTTCAAAAATAAAGTCCACAAATGCTCCACAATCCTTGTAGAGGTGGCTGAAGTTTGGGAAAATAGCTGAAAATCTTGCCCATCTGGAGGCCTTAGTTCTCAGAAGAATTCATGAATAACTTGAGATGTGTGAAGGACGGAGTGTCCCAATGAGGAGTAAGGCATCCAATGATCTGGTCCTGCCTCTGCCAGGAACTCACTGGTTGACTTAGGATAAGTCTGTCATGGGCATAATGTCAGGGAATACATGTGAAATGTGGCTGACAAGCCTAAATCAGGTTAGCTCTCGGGAAAGTTCCATTTCTGCAAACCATGCAAATGCTTATGGAAATAAGCTGTTCATAACTTAGATGATCTCTGGAGCTAAAATGTTCTATTTGACCACTTTGGGTATCTGGAAATCTGAATGTGTGGAGACAGTCTCCTACCTGAGGTAGAGTAACATGTCCACAGGAAAAGACAACTGGGGCTGGGACTGACTTTCCCCCACTGTAACAGATCTAGCAGTGTATGTAGCTGTCTAGACAGCCTGCTAAAATAAACCAGAAGGCCACTTCTAGATCATCAGATCCACACACTTCTTTAGACAAGCAGGGCTCAAAGAGGGGGAATTCCTACATTCTAATCCAGGCTGTCAATTCAGCCATGACTTGCAGATAGTTCTTACTTACTCCCCCCAACTGTTCAGCTTACCTAACTAAACCCCTCCAGGCATCACAATCCGTTGGGAAATGAATCAAACAGGAGTGTGCTTTGGCCCTATGTTCCCAGCCTTCAAGAGCCCAGGGACATTATGGATTGCACGTAACAATGTTTTTTTATAACTCACTCCTTCCTGTCTTCACAACTGAACAAGAAAATCCTACCATGGATTTATAGGGTAATAGGGAGATTCAGGTCATTGGTCTCATGCCCCATGGAATGTTTATCTAGCTTTTGGCAAGCATTTCCTGCCCCTGAAAGCAACCCAACCCATCTCTGAACAGCAATGACTGGTCAACATTTTGAGTGGCCAGCACTGACTTTGTGTGAATTGTGTGTCCTTAGTGGAGGCCTTGCCATGGCCTCATCTGACAACTGTGGATGCGAGCAGTGTTAGGCAATAGCTGAGTGCTTCTCCGCCTTCACACAGACTTAGCGGAACAGCCTTATTGTTTGGGCCTCACAGAGCAGGCCGCTCTGTCTTCCTGCTCTCGACCTTGTCCAATGTTAAAAGCCAATGAAATGTGCCCTCCTCTGGCTTCATCTTCAAGTTCAACAGCCCCGTTCCATCAACTCTTCCCCTGTCCTGACTCCCAGTTCCTTTCTCTTAGCCAGCTCTTCCTAAAGGGGATTGATTACCTGTGTTTCTCCTTTCACTTGAAATATCTGAAAGATTCTTTAAGAAAAACTACAATACACCATACCATTTGACTTCAGGAAATGCAAATGCTTCAAAACAAGGCTGTTTTTTTTTTTTTTTTTCCATCCTTGGGTTTCTCAGAATTACAACTGAGGTCAACCCACCAAACATGCAAAGACCAAAGGGAAAGGAGAAAAAGAAGGTGCATGTGTGAGAGGCAAGCCCTGGCTTGTCCTTGTACAGCTACCTGTTTACAGAAGCTCACCTGATAGATGCCACCCCAAGTTGTATTGATCGTATGAGGGGTCCCCAGCCAATGAGCAGTGCCTGTCTTGGCATGATGTACTGGCCTCAGCCTAGGCATCAGTCTTATCTCCCATCGAATCTAACCTAACCAACAGAAGCATGGGGAAGGGAGGCCAGGTGTTATTCCAGCCCCAAGGGGAAAGGCCCGCCCAGCATCCCCGTTCACCTCACTCAAGTCTTAAGAACTTACCCAACATCCAAAGGGAAATAAGAGAGATGGACGGGGTGATTCAATTCAACAAACATTCACAGGGCATCTTCTGGGCTGGGCAGTGAAGAAGGATAAACAGTGTCTCTGCCCTGAGGGTTCACAAACAGGCAAACAGAAGCAAAGGTCAGAGGACGTTTCGCAGACATGATTGCCCAATTGTGCTTTGAACAAAGAATAAGCAGCTCGGTGAAAGGGGCAACTGCAAGCAGAGAGAAGAGCAGGCACCAAAGTGAAATGGCAAATCAACCCGGTGTGTTTGAGGGTACCACAGGGTCACAAACTCCAGTAGAGGGGTCGGCAGTCTACTAGGGCAACAGAGTCAAGCAGCCTCAGTTTGAATTTCCACTCTTCCCCTGACTAGCTGTTTAAAGCCTTGGTTTCCTTCCCTACCAGATGGAAATTGTTATAGCAGCCTTCTCCTGGGGTGGCTGGTGAAAGAGTGCAGGTAACATGGTTAGCAGAGTTCCTAGAAAGGAGCTATCCCTCAATATTAGTTATTATCACTATTATTACCTCCAGTACTACTGCCACTCCTAGGACTAGAGGAAGGTAGAGGGTAAGACTGGAGAGTTCAGTGAAGACCAGAACACAAGGGAATATGAATTCCAGGTAAAGGAGCTTGGCCCTGGTCTGCAAGTACAGTCAAGTCAGAAAGGGATCCCCAGAGATAAGGGAACCCAGATGTGCTTCCATTGTGACTCCTTCTGAGCCCATGTTCCACAGCTTTCAGTTCCTAAGTTCATCAGCTTTCATCACCAGAGATCTTTGCACTGGAATTTCTTTATGGACTGGAAGCAGATACAAGTGAAAACTGCCCCCTGTGTCTGCTTGGGGTACCTCCAGTAGTGGACTTGTTCAGACAGTAGAGGGGACTCTTCATTTAATTTTCAAGCACTACACAGCCTCATGGAGTTGTCAGGAAGGCCAGGAGGCCTGACTTTCTCCAACCTGGGAAAAGAGGGTTGAGAGCTTCACAGATGCTACTAAGAGATCCAGTGAGGGTGGATCACTGGATCACTACACCAAGGGTGTAGCTGCTTCATCTGAAGGAGTCTGTAGCTTTCTAGTTTCTGGCTGAATGATCATCCCAGGTGACATCATCAAAAAGATGTGTCAGGTCATAGATTTCTCAGTCTTACAGATAGGGATACCAAGGTCCAAAGAGAAGGGATTTGCCCTGCAGACTCGGAATTCACGATGCATTGCCACGCAAGAAATGTATAACCTGATTATTTGCATCTAAACTATCTATCATTCTAAGAAAAAGTTAAGCCACCATCATTAGAAAATAATATTGAAAATATTTTTGTTCCTAAATATTATGTTTCCTCTGCTAAGGAAGGCCCAGGTACCAGGCTCCCTGCTTAGATCTTTTTAACCTTCTATCCTCTTAAAATTGAGTACACACATGTTCATTTCTATCGATTAGCAAAATGGACTCAAGGAGGAACCCTGGTCTCTGGAATCAGACAGTCATGGGAGTGAATCTGAGTGTTCCCAGCCAGTCCCTAGCTTGTATCATAGACCATTTCCAGGCGTAAGGTCTATCCTTGCAGAGTTACTCTGAGAATTAATCAGCTAAACATTTGTCAAAATACCTAGACGAGAAAGAACGCAATATACTAATGTTGTCCTTCTGACTATGGCTGCTTGGCTGAGTGTCATGGAGCCACACACTTAATCTATCTGGTTCCCAAGATTTTTCCATCCATAAGGGGACTTAATAACACTGCTGTCACAGACTTGCTGTGAAGATGAAGTGGGGTGAAATATGTAAAGGCACAGACTAGCTCCTCACACATATAGGAATCAATCATGTTTTCCATCCCCCAAATTCCACAGGCTTCTGTAAAAGTCCAAGTGGAAGCAACCAATTTCCAAAAATCCTGAAAGGACTTGATGGCAAATGAGAAATAAACACATTTTCTTTTTGCCTCCCAAATGGAAACAGAATAATCACTATCTACAACACAAGGTCATGGAAAAAAGAGCTGGTGTTTTCCAGGTTCCAGAGCAGATAAAGTTATTTAATGATGATCTCCTTATTTTTAGGAAATTGTTCAGAGGACATCTTATGTATCCTGAAAAGGGCTCCGCTGAATAAGTCATGGGCCTACCTCCAAGGTCAGTAACCAAATCCTGGGATCCTAACCTCCTGTGGTCCTTCTGAAACCTCTGACTCAGAGGTGGCAGAAGAGGTCTGTGGTCAAATAGAACCTGTGAATGTCTTCTCCGTGGCCCACGTGCTACTCTTCATAACTGGAGTTTATGTGCCTCAAGGGGAACAGGGCAAAGTGTCACTCTCTAGCTACACTGTCTCAGCACCGGAGATGCTTTTATATTGCCTGCCTGGCCTGTGAATGTACTGGTCTCCCATCCCAACCGCCTTCTCCATTCAACCACCTACCAGTTGCAACCAAGTCCACAGTACTTTTCCCTGACACAGGGGAAATTCTTCATTTCGCCTCTACCAAGTTATTTATTCACCAGGGAACCACAAAATTGCCTTGACCCCAGATTGACAGCTTAATGAACATGTGGGCACAGGGCCTATTTGCATATTGCAGCAAACCTCAGGTAAGAGGTCCCTTATAAATGAAATAAGCAATGCTGACACTGACAAAGAATAAGATACTGGGGAGATGGTCGACATTCTTTGAATAGCCATTCTGTTTCTTTTAAAAATTCAGTTTTGCAATTAGATTAGTTCTCACTCCTACACTGAATTGCAAAGAGGCTAAAAGGGAAAGCACAGGGACAATTAAAACTAAAGTACCAGCTTTCCAGTTCTGACCAGTTGCATTGATTTCTACTTGTTGGGACTTGGCTTCTGACATGAGCCTATGCGCTTAGTGGTCCTGCTAATTCTCTGCTTTTCCATGAATCCCAGGCGGGAAGAGGCCCTTAAAGTGTATGTGAGAACCCTGCACGATTGTTTGACCATGCTCTTTAAGAAAGGAAGACATCCGGGCCTCCCTGGTGGCGCAGCAGTTGAGTGCGGGGTTGCGAAGCTGCCCGCAGCCTTGCAGCGCCGGTTCGATCCCCGGCTGCTCCCCGGCCACTGGAGGAGGGTCCCGCGTGGCGCGCGGACCTCTCCTGGCTCCCTCTGCTCCCCTCAGCAGTGTACTTCGGTCCTTCTGCCTGCTCTGCTCCCCGCTCTGGCTCTGGTGAACTCTCTCACCCTCCCGCGCTTCTGACTGTACCCAGTGCTTGTATAAATAAATAAATAAATCTTAAAAAAAAAAAAAAAAGGAAGACATTCAAAACTTCAGACAATGACTGTTTAAAAGGATGCACCTTAATGTGAAAATCCTGATACCCAATAGGTTGCTAATTGAACAAAATTAAATATCACATCTCTGATATTTTGCACAAGACATACCAAAAAGGATTCCTTCATTGACCAAATGCTCACTGATTGAATAAATGAATTTGTGGGCGATATGGCACAGGAGCTTACAGTCTGCAAAGGGGTAGATAATGCTATAATAATAGCAGAATAATATAATAATTAAGTGAAAAACAATTCTATAGGAATTGCCTTGGTGTGTGTTGACCCTCCAGCTTGGAGTAATAAAGAAAAGGAAAGGCGGTAGCTTTTACCTGTGTTGTGAATAATAAGTTGTCTCTAGAAGGAGGGAAATGGAAGCTGTTCCACATGGTTGGAAGAGCAGATAATATTGTAGAAAACAAGGATCTTGAATGGGGAACCTTGAATAACGATTTTAAATTTTCTAATTTTCATCAGAAATTTACTCACAATTTTTTTCTCCTTCTATTCTCAGTATCAAAGTATATAAACCAAACCAAGTTGTCCTGGAACAAAGATGGCATCATCCATGGAGTCAGGTATCAGGATGAGGATCTAGTGATCCAGGTCCCCGGATTGTACTTCATCATCTGCCAACTGCAATTTCTTGTGAAATGCCCAGAACATTCTGTTGACCTGAAGCTGGAGCTTCTCATCAACGCAGAGGTCAAAAAGCAGACACTGGTGACTGTGTGTGAGTCTGGAACGCAAACGAAAGCCATATACAAGAATCTCTCTCAATTCCTGCTGGTCCAGCTCCAGGTCAATGCCACTGTATCAGTCAGGGTGGATAAATTCCAGTATGTGGACACAGACACCTTTCCTCTTGAGAATGTGCTGTCCATCTTCTTATACAGTAGCTCAGACTGAATCACTTCTCCTGCTCTTCAGGAAGAAAGCGCTCTCTACTGTATAGGACTCCATCCATCCCAATGCTTGGGTAAAAAAACACATTAGACCACAAAGAGACTGAAACCACAAAGGGTATTAAGTAGTGCATGTCTCCGTCTCCTCTGTCTCTTAGGAAGATACAGTTCCAGGGTTAAAAGCGTTTTGAGTGAAGTATCTTTCAGATAAAAGGCAGGGAGTATCAAGGTGTGGTGCACAGAGCTCCACATGGGAATAAGAAGGGATGGGTTTAGATCCCAGCCCAACTACTAAGTCACTGAATGACTTAGACTTATTTCTTTGCTTTTCCTGGAACTCTGGACATACACCTAAAAAATAAAGAAACTGGATTTGAATCTTTTCGAAGTCTCTTCCATCTCAGAAAACCAGGCTATCTTCACAAAACTGGGAGCCACATCCCAGGTAGTGTTCTGGAAACCCTCATGATAGTATAAAACAGACGATAGGATGGCATCTGGCTGCCTGTCACCACAGCAGAGTCCGAATTTGGGGACAAGGTACCTTGCAATAGTGTGAATTGTAGGATCGAAAAATGTGTAAAAGATGGGACTGCCAAGCTGACCGTCCCAAATCTTAGAGGCTTTCTGGGTATTTGGAAAACCACCTGACTAGGCCTGAGTCCAGTGCGGTTAAGAGTGACAATACATCAACAACCGACGACTTTTGGTTTTTTTATCAGGAGAAGACTGCACATTCAGCAAACATTCAACCAGCATGCCCTGGTGAATGTGGTGCAGCCATTTGGCCAGGAAACAGCTGCTGCCATCACCCATATGACCCCTGTTCCCTGCTTCAAACACTCTCAGGACACCATTTTTGTGGAGCATTTTTAAGGCCCTACAGAGTTGTTGACCCACATGCTTACCCTGACAATGCAAAGAAGGACTTCTGACCAATGGCCGCCTACTCTCCTGATCCGGGCACCAGGAGAATTCTCCAGTCACAGAAGCCTCTACTTCTGTCCATCACCTCCAAAAGAGCAACTCATTTCCTTGGAAAAAAGGATGCTCTATCTTGAAGAGTAAACCCCCGAGATTATGCTTTGGCGAGAAAGGGCCCTTCACTGCTATGCCAACAAATAAGGAATTGGAGCAGAATTTCATTTTTTCTCAAGAAAAGGGAGAGTAAAAAAAGGAGAAAGAATTCAGGAATGTTTGTTAGAGAAAGACAAGAAACAATTTTAAAGGGAAAAATCCCTGGTGTGTATGAGAGGAACTTGGGAGAGTAAAAACGGTTAAGGGAAAAGATTAAGTCACTAGGTGAGCAATGTGCAGTGCCAGCCTCCTGCTAGGTCTCCTCTTTGGAGTACTCAGTAAAGTCTACATTTTCTACATTTCTGTTTAATACTTTCCATGAGTAGATTCTTTGCAGGGGAGATGGGGACTTTGGAAGAAGTGTTGAATTCAGCAACCCAAGGGGTATGTGCTAAAAGCAGGTTTGAGGACCCAAAGTGAGTGAACAGGGCCATCTGGCATTAGTTATAACCCAGCCTAGGACAAATGAACCATGTTTGAAACAGCTCAATATTTGTTTGAGAAGAGAGCTGAATCTAAGTATGGATAAACTAAACAAATGTCTACCATCTCATATTCTAACTTGAGAAGGATGCTATTTTCACTTTCCCCTACCCTCTGTGAGTGAGGTGCCTGCCTCACATTGCTCCTAATCTGTCTCTATTCAGCAGTGCTCTCAAAGTCAAGGCAGAAGACACAAGGCAGCATAGCTTTCAAAGGAATCTGGTAGTGAGACAAAGAAAGGATAAGAGGATAATCATTTAATAGCTCAACTGATAACACACAGGTAGTGAACAACTTGGGAAGTTTGAAGTTAAATTCTGTTACTCCCTGAGTGTTAACCTGCCCCTGGGAATGTTACAAGTATATAATACCATCTGCACAAGGCAAGCAAATAAATAAATATTGTACCTGCAAACTGTAGGCTGAAAATATAAAATTTATATGCCTGAAACATATACCTCTGTTAATAATTCAAGTGGAACTCACACACTCTGCCCTCCCATGCCACCTCCAACACACACACACACACACACACACACATGCACGCACACCCCTTTGTTAAAACACACACACAAAGAGAACTTGTAAAACATACAGGAGGATGATGGGTGAGTTGGAAAATAAGCAAATGTAGACTCAATATATTCCTGTCCTTGGGAAAATTCATATGACTTCTTTTACCACATTTGGGACTGATGCCTCCTGTAACCCCCTTATGCAATTCCTTCTTGGAATCACCAGTTGACAAAGGTTGACTCAGAGAAGGGACCAGCTCTCCCAGGAGGGTTGATAACGGCAGGCTATGAAGAGAAGACATACTGTGTTAACAGAAGCTGGGCAGAATTTACCAAGCAAGGGAAGCTTCCAGAATCCCTGGAATACCACATTGATTATTCTGACATGAAAGGACAAAACCCTTACGTGGATAGAGAAGTCAGTCAGTGTTACCTCCAGAAAGATGCTGAGCAATAGCTAAGCCAGTGTTGGAGCAGAAGCCCAACGTAAGGCAAGGACTTGTCACATGTGGTTAGAGCCCAGCCTCCTGGCTCCTAGCACCATCATTTCCCGCCAGACTTTACTAGCCTTACCATTCCTGTAGCCTTACCATTCCCAGGGTCCCATCTTTCTGGGGACTGGAGCAGTCCCCAGCATTGAGGAATAGCCTCTGTTCTTCCTGGCCACACTCTAGTCACCCCAGGATCATCATTCTAAAATGAGATATAGATGGCCCCTCCCCTTTTGTAGATGTAGTACATGGTCAAATGACAGAAAAGGGCTAGGGTACCACAATATCAAAGCTCTCTCTCTAAAAACTGAAGGAATATTTGGTAAGGTCAATATTTTTTCCCATAGAAAAAATTAAAAGCTTGCTGTTTTCATCTAAAGTTACACATAAATGTATGTATATATGTAGACTGAGTGGATATGTGTATAAGTATGTGTGTGCCAATGTGTATGTGTATACAGATATGTCCATCTGTGTGTACATGTGTGTGTATATATGCTTTCCCCTAGTAATTGCATTTCAGTTATATCCTGATGAAGCTTGATTCTTGCTCTGGAAACTGCAACATGAATATACACTTGTATTTATTTTTAATTATGAAAAGAACAGATAATATTTCTCTCATGCCTTACTAGCTAATTTAATAATTACTAATATTTTGCAATATTGGCTTCTGCTTCTTTTTAAAAATTAAGGATGCAAGTCAAACTCCAGCCTCACTCCTCAGTGCATTTTCCTATAACCTCCCAGAGAGAACCGATGCCTGGACACCTGTGTCCCCTTCACTTGCATGATTTTGTACTTGTTTTCCAATAAGAATATGTAGTGTACTTTGTGTGGTTTTAAAATTTTCAATAAATGATACTGTACTTTATTTTTTTTAAGATTTATCTATTTATTTTTACAAGCACTGGGTACAGTCAGAAGTGCGGGAGGGTGAGAGAATTCACCAGAACCAGAGCAGGGAACAGAACAGGTGGACCGACGAAGTGCACTGCTGAGGGGAGCAGCGGCGGCAGGAGAGGTCTGCGTGCCATGTGGGACCCTCGCCAGGAGCTGGGGATCGAACCGGCGCTGCAGAGGCTGCGGGAAGCTTCGCAGCCCAGTGCTCAACTGCTGTGCCACCAGGAAAGGCCCAATGATACTGTACTTTATATATCATTTTGTGATTTGAAATTTTTTTCACCTAACATTAAGGTTTGGAAATGTTTCCAGACAGATACGTGTAGATAATAGCTCATTCATTTCACTGATAAAATAATTCACTGAACATTTCACCATGTGTCCATTCTCCCATGGGTGGACATTTTCATTTACCACCCAATTTTGCTGCACCCCTTCCTGCCCACTCCATACCCCTTGTTGCCATTTGTCTATCCAGCACAAAAACCATAAAAAATCATAAATGATGTCTGAGAGCCCCTGAGTCACTAGTGAGGGACTCCACAGCAGTCACATCTCCAGCTGGAGGTCTGGAATCTGAACACTTTCCATCATTTCTGAGAACATCTGTGCTCCATACACCCCTCCCTGAATGCCATGGTGGTGCCCAGCCCAGGCCAGGTGCCAGTTAATGATGTGGCACGTGAGCTGTGGCTGCAGGTGCTGCACAAGCAGGTCTAGGGGTGTGGCTGGCAACACATCTCTGCAGGGCACTCTGAGGCTTCAATGGATCCAAGCACCCCTCTGGGAAAGTAAATGACAGATGGCCTGGTGCGAGGACAAGCAAAACAACAAAAGACAATTTCTCCGGCCAGATCAAAAATCTGCATTCCCTGGGGTCTATGCCAGACCCCTTCTTCTTCGCACCCCACACTGAAGGGGCTTGATCAATTCTCCTTGGCTTCAAATGGCACTGCTGTCAACAACTGCACAGTCTCTGTCCCCAGTTGTGATTTCTCCTCAAATCCTATCCCATACATTCGGTAGCCACTGGACTCTGCCCACGGGCTCCTCTGAGATCTCACCATGGAAAACAGGCACTCAAACCAAACTGCACTGACTTCAGAGATTTTTTATTTTTTTTTTAACCATGACCCAGAAGAAAAATGTTTTAATTTTACAAACAAGGATGTGTACACACTCATATACACATAACCCTAAGCCAAAAGTTTCATTATGTCATCTGTACATTTACTAACTGTGACTAAAAAAGAAAATCTTGCTGTGACCCCCTAAATTGATTTTATGATGTTCTTGTGAGTCACAGCCTTCCCCCGCTCTGGAAGATAGAAAGCTAAAAATAGACCGGTTATTCCCTTGCAGTATGAACTCTAGAAGAGTTTAGGGTGAGATTAACACAATCTTGGTGTATCTGTCCACTCTGCAGCAGGTCCAGCTGTGAAGGGGCTTGTGCCAAGTCCCTGTGTCCAGATACTAGCTCAGAAGTTGTGGATAACGTATGTATAGGAGAAAGGGCACGTTCTGCAGACAGGGTTGGTCTGTCAAAGATTCATCCAGGTTCTAAGAAGCAGCAGCAGTAGAGATTTCCTGATTAGTGGTTTCCTGCTTGAAACAGGTATTGTGGCCCTGGAGAAGGCAGCTTCCTCATGGCCAGAGACAGCGGAGACAGCAGCTCCCGTGCAACCCGGCTCCTGATTGTGGCCCTGGAGGTTTCTCCTGAAAGCTCCTGAATGCCACCTAGATTCTGTGTCCTCCATCCTCTTGACAATAGGAGCCATTTAATATCCTATGATAAATGGTCTGCCAAGCAAAGTAAAGACTGTTCTCTGCAATTACTCCTTGAACAATACCATCTCAACATGCAAAAAAATGGACTTCCTGATGTAACAGGGTGGTCCCTAGAAAAGAGAGAGGTTCCAGGTTTCCTTCCCACCAAGAGAGGGTAGAGCTGAGCAGGGAGGAGAAGCAGCTGGAGAGGAGACTGGAGAAGGAAGGAAGCAAGATGGAGAGCCAAAAGGAGACCTGGAGGAGGCACATGGAGCAGAGAGATATGTGAAGAAGCTGCACTTGCTTCTTGGTCCTGAACTGGTTGAAAAAGATGCAGGTGAGAGACCCATGGGGAGGTTCACAGTGGCAGCTTTTATCTTGATTTTGCTCTTTTCCTCCCAGACTTGTCTGGCTGTTTCTGACCCTTTTCTTTGGGTCCCTGCCAAAAGGTGCCATAGACTTGTGGCAGGCTCTTGGGCCTTGCTTTAGACCAATCCTGTTTGACTGGACATTTGCCACCGAGGGGATGGGTAGTCGACTTTAGGTGCTTGATTCAGAAGTTATATTGTCTTTTCTGTATTTCATACTAATTGTATTAATGTTCCTTTCTATTAAAGGTCTTATATGTTTTGTCTTGATGCAGCAGATGGCAGAACCTATTTAGAACAGGCAGGTTTAGGGGTTCTGGGGTGCCCCTCTCCCTGCCCTGTAACACTGATACCCCAAACCTGTCACTAGACCTGTATTCCACATATCAAGGACTATCTAAATCCCTTAGGAACTTTCTTTCCTATCTCCCACCCAGCCAACATCTGTCCAGTTCCTCTAATTTGCTAGGCCCAGCCACTCTGTCACTGCCATGACTCTCATTACCGTGTAACTCACATCCTTGCTTCTGCCTTGCTTATTATGAATCCCATCTCCACACAGCAATAACAGCTCTCATTGTTCTTGGGGTCAAGGGTAATTAATAATGGTCATCGGTCAAGGTGTTAACTGTTATGTGCGTTTCATATATTCACTCATTTAATACTCAAAATGACCCTGTGAGGAGCAGCTCACACTGCAGATTAAGACAGTGAGGCACTGAGACACTAAGTGAAGGATCATTTGCACGCAGCCTGGGGGCCCAAAACTGGGGGGCCAGCCCTGGTTTGTGAGCATCCACTTTCCAAAATGTCATGCTCCAAGCACTTGAATACAGTCTTCCAAAAATCTAAGCTCTCAGGCCTCCCTGGTGGTGCAAGGGGTTAAGACACAAGCTATGAAGCTGTCAGCAGCCACTGCAGCACAAGTTCGATCCCCAACGAGGGAGCAACCCACATGGCACAGCAGATCTCTCCTTACTCGCGTGCTGCTCCCTTCAGTAGTGTATTTCAGTCAATCTGCCTGTTCTGCTCCCCACTCTGTCTCTAGTGAATCCTCTCACTCCCCGCAGCTCTGGTCTACACCCCAGTTACTGTATGCATTAATAAAATAAATCTTTAAAAAAAAAATTCTAAGCTCTCTAAACCAGCTCCCTCTCCATCCCAATCCTGACTTTTCCTCTGATTCAGTCCACTTCTGACCTGCCTGTGCTCTGTGATCAAATCACACAGAACTTCTCCCAATTCCTCACCATCGTCACCAGATGTTTGCACATGTTCCTTTTTCTGCCTGCAAGTTTCCTTTCACTCTCTTTTTCCTATCACTGTTCTTGTCTCAAAGAAGTCTGGATCTTCTGACTGCACCCAGTGCCCTGCTGTCTTCTTGCACACTTGCCCCATTCTTGGTAGGATGGCGCTTCACTGGCCACCCTTGGACTCTTTAAATCATCCAACATCCAAACTCCTTGCACGCCCGAGCTCTATCAATCTTATTCAGTCCTGAATTCCCACAGTGCAGCACAGTTCCTGGCACATAATAGGCAGTCATTTAATAACTACTTCTGCAATGAATATTCAAAAGAATACTCTTTAAACATGGGCCCCACTCCATGGAAAAGATTTGATTAAGCAATCAAAAAAAAAGGAATAAAAACTCTTTACAAAATATGGAAAAGTGAAAGCGACTTATTTCTTAGAAATGTTTTTCAGTACTCAGGAAAGTAAAAATGCTGATTAAAGAAAAGTGAAATGTTCAGAAAACAGAATGTACCTATGCCAGCTGAGAATCTGACAAACTTTCTCTTCATTTATTGAGTTTATTCTGTGTGCTAGAAGTAGTATACTCACTCTATAATCCTCTCTCTTCCTGCCCCTGTGAGTTACCTATGTGCTATTTCAGTCGATTCAACTCTTGGTGGGCAGACTAGACTCACCCTAGGGAGATAAAGTAAAATTTTACAGAACTTTAGAATCAAGAAAGAGTTTTTCATGGCCTGATACTCAGCTCACATCCCAGACTAATTAAATTAGAATCTCCAGGGTTAGATCCCAGGCACCAGGGTTATTTTAAACTCCCACACTTTCAGGTAAGTTTGAGAGTCAATAGTGTAAGCCCCTCCTTTCTATACTGTACTTAGGTACAGAATTAGGTACCAAAGTTCACCCCCACCCAGAAACAGAATCTATTTTTGGTAAGATCTGTAAGAAATTCATGGGCAACTAACAAATTGAGGGATTCTGGTTTCCAGGACTCCCTAGCAGTGGGGAAGAGATTGCTCTGAAACTATTTGCTTCTTTTCCCCCCTCCCACAAGCTGACTTTGGAAATGGATTCTCCCTCCCCTTGCACTGCTTATGGAAATGTGAGGGTCTAGACATTAGGAAAAGGAATCTTTAAAACCACCATTATATTAATCATTTGTAATTAGCATTGCTAAGTTTTTAAATATTGCTTGTGGTACCCTGGGCAGGCACTGGGACAAAGGTCTAGCCAATATGTTGAAGGTTTGGGATAGAGTGCAGAGAGGGGCAGAGGGCAGGGGTGGCTTCCCGATGGCCAAGCAGAGAGCGAAAGCAAGTCTGGGAAAGGATAGTTTGGAAATTCCTGCTTGAATCCTAGAGCTCAGGCAACTAACTTCAGGCTCTTGATGAGTCTCAGCTACTCTCTAAACTGAAATGTCCTCAGCTATAAAATGAGATGCATAATCCTTCCAAAAGCTGCGGGAAAGGATAAACAGAGTAAGCTTGAAAAGTGTACAAATGTGAGCTATTTTTGCTGTATTCAGTAGCCATGAAGGGATTTGTGGACACAGAAGCAGGTGGGGAACATCCACGGCAAGTTTGAGAGGAATAGAATTCCTCAAATTCACTGAACCCAGTGCCCATCTGCATCGGAAAAGTCAGCCACTAGACCAGCAAATGTGTCTGTGAGGCAGATTCCAGGGGATGCTTTTGTAACCTAGGGGATAGCTGCCTTGGATGAGCCAACTGAGTATTTGGGAGCTGGAGTATCTGGGCTCCCCTCCACCGCATGGAAGTCTTGGCATCTGCATCATTTTTACCACTTTTACCACTTAGAATGGAGCCGCCTCTGAGTCCAGCACCTGTGTCAGTATCTGCACAAAGTTAGCACAGGGCAAAAGCGTAGATTTCATTGGCAGGGAGATGGAGAAAGACCAGCTGAGGATATCAGCACATGTAGAATCCTCAACCCTTCTTAATCTCAGGAATAGTGCCTTGGTGCCTAGAGTTCCTGCTTGTCAGCTACGTGTAGGGTCACGCGGCCTCTCACAGAGGGCAAAGGTCCTGGCATGAGGAACATACTGGGAAATCAGTGCCTTCTGACAATAGCAAACAGGTATTAGAATAGAGATAACATGCATAGACTGGCAGGGATAATGGAGCCCCCCAGGCAACAGCCCCTGCTCACTCCACCCTGGCTTACATCCCATTAACTGGCATGGACACTCCCTATCTACTTGCCCCACCTTTGTACTCAGTGCTAATAAATACTATCCTGCCTTTGGATGAGGCTGCGCATGACTTCCAGTGGAGCCGCTCGAGGCTTCTCAATGTTCCACATGGACTTTTGAGTCAACTTTCCCTCTCCCCATGCAGCCTCCAACACTGATGCCCCACGAGGCGGCAAACACCGCTGGCTAAGAATGTGCTGAATTGCGGTCTGATCCACGTTCACCCCCGTATGGTTCCAAGTGAAAACCACTGAGGGTTGCCTTACTTCATTTCCACTGGCAAGGCATGGATGACATAATTGCCATGACCTTCCGGCGTTGCCTTCTACTCTCACTACCAGTTTCATTTTACCAGCTGCGCAATGCTCTCAGCATCGGGTGCAGAAGGGGTCAAGGGAAGAAAGGCCACAAACCATCAAGGAATTGACACATCAAGACAAGGAAAAGCAAAGACTCACTTAAGGAGGCTTAACTAACTCCTACTGCCCAAGTTACCCCTCACTCAAATACACAGTCCTCAACTGGACCTGATCTTTTCATGTTCCTCTTTCATTAGCAATGCTGTTTATTCAAATAGTTTCACTTTATGAAAGTACATGTCACTGCTAATGCTTATTGGATGCTTGTTCACCAGGTTCCAGGCACCATCTAGAAGCCTTCGAACACAATTTTCTACGTCATTCCCATAACACCTTATGAGTCAGATATTGCCACACCTGTGTAACAGATGAGGCTTGAAGAAAGGCATATACACATCCAAGTTCAAGCAGCTTAGGAACCAGGATGTAAATGTTCAAAATTTGGTTTCAGAGCCACAACCCCACGGACACTACGCTGCTTTCCTAGAAACCTTCTGTCTTCACACGTGCTGATTCCTTTGTCTACAAAGTCATTGTTCAGTTGAGGAAATTCATAAAATTCCAACCCAGACATTACTTCTCAAGAATCATTTCCAGGCTAAATGACGCATCCAACCTGTGCCTTTATATCCTTACCTCTGTCTAGACACTTGTTACCCCGTGCTCTGTGCCACAACTGAAAGGGTATGTTTGCTTCCCTTGCTGGACTGTGGACTTTCTGGGATGAGCAATGTTTACATGTAGTCACTTCTCCTTCCAGTACTATGCCAC
The DNA here is from genome assembly GCF_964194135.1 of Talpa europaea. NCBI lineage: Eukaryota > Metazoa > Chordata > Mammalia > Eulipotyphla > Talpidae > Talpa > Talpa europaea. The sequence continues at coordinate 64,916,697 of NC_140074.1, read as the reverse complement.
CAGTGACTAAGTGATTCCTGCTTCTCGTTATGTTGCCATGACCCCCCCCCAACATTCACATCCTATTCTGGGCTCTGGGAGGACACTGCTACCTTAGGGCAGTGGCCCCACCACCCTACACTTCAAGCTGGCTGCTCCTCCTCTTGGTCACTGTCACTGCTAAGTGGGAATCGTGAATTTGATGATACCGTTCACATAAGACCTAACTCCACATACCCAGGAGACATCTCGTGTCCCACAACTAGAATTCACTAGGTCTTCCCATGACTTAGGATTTTTGTCCAACTCTTCCTGGTCCCAGGGAGTGAAAAAAGTGTGACCATCCCCAACCTGAATTGCCCACTCATTTCCTGTTGAGAATTAACCACTTCCCAAATTGAGTGACTATGAGAACATCAGTTCTTTTCAGGGGAAAACCCCACCCCCACCTGTGAGACTGTCATCTTACCCTATGACCTCAACCTGACAATCACCCGACAGCCTGCTACTGTACCCTTCTCAAAGTTTCTGTGATTCATTCACCACCCCAACCTTGCTGATCTACGACAGTTCTTGACACTTCATGGGCATGAAGTATGTATTTGTTGAATATATAAAACATATAATATCATCTGAGTTTTTTGCATAGTACATTACAGATTTTACAAATCATTCTTTCAAGTTGCAGATGAACTAAACTGTGCACTCTGTTGGGAAGGAGCTGAATTGAGAGCTACTACACTGACTTCATGTCCAGACTATACCAGATTCTGGGAGCAGCAAACTATCACCATGTTTTTATGATTAAAGTTTAATTAGAACACAGCTGCATTCATTCACTTACAATTAGTCCATGATCATTTTTATGGTCCAATGACTACAAATGTAGCTGAATGCAAAGTCTAAAATTGCTGCTCTATAGTCCTTTATAGAAAATGCTTGCCAACTCTGCTATATTTTACTGGCGACCCCAACTATGTTGAAATATACATGATTATATCACACACACACACACCCCTTAGATTCATCCACAAAGAGAATCCTTAGACAGTGCTTCTATCTGAAAGTCTCAATATTGTCAGCTGTGAGAGGTGAGTATTATATGTGGATTCATGTACAGACTATGTCTATGAGTGCTGAGTAAGAAGGCCTAAGGAGAAATGCATGAGCTTTGACCATGGTAGTATCTATCCTAAAAAACTGAAAGAAGAAAATTCTTCAAATGCAAGTCCATCAAAAGTAGTAAAAGGGATAACTTCCAATACAAGGAGACAAGACCATGAAAAATAGGTTAATTATAAAATCAACACTTGGACCCCTTGAACTCATGGGGAAAAGCACTCTATACTCTTATAAATGACACAGTTCAATTCAGTTATAATATGGTGGCTGACACAAAAACACATTTCTTGCATCATCATAATCATCATCATCATCAACGACAACAATTAATCAATTGCTTTTCATGACTTGAGTTAAGAGCAAAAGTTGCCAGGGGCTTTCTAATATCAGAAGTCTAAATTAACTTTTAAGGACAAAAAGGATTTTTTTGTATTTGGAAAACCACATTAATAGGCTTTTGATAGTCTAAATAAGTTTGAGATGTGAGAATCTGAACTTTTTGATAATAATGAAAAGGGTGTAGTGGAATGTCTCTTTCAGAATCTGGTTTCACAATGTACTGCTCCAGGAAAATTATTATTTTCTCTTTAGATATGTGTGGCTTTTGTCAATCCATTAAACAATCAGGGGAGTTAGAAGCAGAGCGCAGATAGTGACTGGAGGGATACGAGACGTGTTTTCCATTTACACTAGTGAACTTTATGAACTCTATGTGAATCATGAAACTATACATATAACCATTTTCTAGACTGAATTATCCACACTTCCAGAAATATATTATCAGACATGGGAGTCCTACTCAAACAGGGGGTGAAACCCAATACTGGGTGGTAGAATATTGTAGGTGTCCAATAAAGAAAAGAGTTCATTTGAATTACATGGTAGGTACTTCTGATATATTTATTGGCTTGAATAGAGGCTGAAATCACCTTTTAAAAAAAAAATCCTGCTGAATATTTTCCTCCTAATTCAATCGTCTTTCTAACTAAAAATGTTCTATTCAAATGCTCACTAAATAAAGTTATAGAGGCATATACTTTATAAAAATTAAAGTTCCTTTCAAGTAAAGTATGAGCTAAAATAGCATTTTACTTGAGAAAACATGATTTTTAGGGGAAAGCAGTAAAACTGAAATTCTGTGAGAACACTGTCTACCTCATGAATTCAGTTATTTCACTTTTTTGTTGTCTTCAGGATTTTTACTACTGAAATTGTAGAAAATTGATAATAATGCAAATAATTTTTATCCATGAAAATGCAAACTGTGCTCCATGCAATACAATTGATTTAATTCTATCTGCAAGTTTTTCATCTAACTGTAGCTCCCGCCCCCCACCCAGGAGCATATATTATTAGCATCTTCAAAAAAACTTCCTTGGTTAACACTGCTGTACACTCTTCTCTGCAACTATTAACTCGATGATGCCATATATTTGTATATCATATATTATTGTAGCACATATATACATATATATATCTATAACTATAATATTCTGGCATTATCACACACATACACACACACACTTGACTACCATAAAGATTTATAGTATTCTGTTGGCCTGGCTATTTGTAAATAGTGTTTTTGTTGATGAAACATGGTCATTTGGTATTTTTAATATGAATATATTTAAATATAGGAGAAGACTAAATGATAAATTAAAAAGGAGACATTTTATCCTCACTTTAGTGATTTAGAGAAACTGAGAATTAGAAATGAAAATCACCAGCTAATAAATAAATGAAATAATCAGGACTCCAACCCAAATTTTCAGGGACCAAATTAGTTTCTATTCTATTTAAGAGAAGTTTTCCTTATCTCTCTCTTTGAATCCTTAAAGTAAAATGCCCACATAATAAAGACACATCTGGTATCCTCAAAATATCACCACATTAAAAAGAATCTGATTGGTGGTATTTCAGAAATACAGGTTTAAAAAACTACTGCAATTCCAATGTGATCATTTTGCTATTATAAGTAGTAAATTTAAACCAATGCAAAAGGAAATGCAAGAAAATTAATGCAAGAAAATTATAAGATTCAGATATGTTTTTATAGAGCTTAAAAACTATTTTGTAAACTAAATTACACAGACCCAAAGCATCCTAACAAAAAGATTAGTGATATGTTTAAAAGCCGAACCATGCAATAATATCAGCTAATAATAATATCTATTATTGTCTGACTATGAGGCAGACATTAGTCTAAGTGATTTTATTCAAACGATTTTTTTTTTTACATTCCAGGTCTCCTATGAGGCTGGTCCTACTATTTTGTGCAACTTAAAGATATGGAAAGGAGAGCCAGAGAGGTTAACTTACTTAGGGTCTGTCAGGAAATGTCTACATGAGTTCTTGTGAGAACTACAGGATTGGCTTTGGAGGACCCACCAGGGAAAGTGGGAGATCCCTAGAGGAAATTTGCTGTGCAGACACAGGGTGACAGCATCCAGGTGCTCAAGGAGAAAAGGGCATTGGGAAGTTTCCACTGGGGTGTTGAAGCCTGATTAAGAGTCAGCAGGAAGAACACAGAAGAAAGGGTAATGGGAAGAGGGCCAGCGCAAGCAGACTAAGGAAGAATGCTTGAATGGCTCCTGAAGATCATTCTTTGAAATTATGTTTGCCTTGACAGATTTTTTTTTTAATTATTTCTGACATGTTTGTTTCACTCAGCAATCAAAAAAGATAAACTCACACCATTTGTGGCAACATGGATGGAGCTGGTAGGGAAAATGCTGAATGAATAAATTATTAATATGTGGAATATAGGGCCTCCTTGGTGGCACAAGGAGTTAAGTCCCAGCACTATGAAGCAATCTGATCCCTGGCCAGAGAGCTACCCACATGGCATAGCAGACATCTCCTGTCTCACCTGCTGCTCCCCTCAGCCATGTATTTCAGTCAGTCTGCCTGTTCTGTTCCCCACTCTGTCTCTGGTGAATCCTCTCACCCTCCTACACATATGGCCTACACCCCAGCTCTTTTATGCATAACTAAATAAATCCTTAAAAAAAAGGAATAAGGACATTTAAAAATATATATATGTTGAATATAGAGTGATTAAACTAAGAGTTAGACAAAGACAAGCTTACAAACTCACTCTTGAAAGATGACTACAGAACTGAAGCATCCAGAGGGGGTAGGAGGGAGTAAGGACAAAGAGAGAAGGACACACAGTGGACAATGGTGATGGACTATGGGTGAACTGGTGGTGGGTGCAGTATGGTGGCACTGATGGGGGATTCCTAATATTACCTCAATTAAAAATAAACTAAAAACTATAAATACTGTTACATAACAGTAAAAGCAAAACTGATACCATAATTGTAGTTTTGGGGTAGGAGACAGTAAATAGTAATCTCTTCCTTTCTACATTCAATTTTTCTCTGGAAAAATTGAAAATTAAAACAAAAACAGAGTCAGATGGAGAATTAAAATATCATCTTTGTGATGGTGAAAAGCCAAGTTGGAAGATTGAGCATGGGTTGAGAGCCAAATGGGCCACCCTGCTAGCCAAATCCTAGATCGAGACAGTTGCTGTCATAATATCACTGCTTCCTGGACAAGAACAGGGCTCCCCCACTCCAAAGAGGGAGACAAAAGGGGGAGTTGAGAAGAACATGCTCATTGTATTCTTTCCAGATATACCATTCACTTTGCCATCCTTATGAACGAAAGAGCAGAAAGGCAGGGAGGTATTTGGAATTTCCATCATATGAAAGAAAACGTGGAAAAAAGAAGTCATCCTCACTAACAGCCATCATTTTTTTAAATATTTCATACCAACAAGCAAAAGAATTATATTTCTAAAAGCTTATAACTTAAATCCTCTTCAGTGGTGAAATACTGAACATTTGTTTGTTGGTCACAAGTCAAGGATTATCACCACATCAAATGACAGCCAGAGCAAACACATGTTAGCAAGCATCCGAGGGATACCCAGAGGCTCCCAGATTTGTGTGCTCTAAAGGGGTCCGGCCATCTGTGCATGCAAAGGCAAAGCAGACTCTTAATGTGAAAGAACTGGAATGGAATTAGTGTGCATAGAGAAAGAAGAGATGGAAGAATAACAGTATCCCAATAAAACACCAAAGTTACCCATCCTCTCTCAAGGGCAAATGCCCGGCCAAACAAGGTCAGCCCAACTAGGGCCAGTGAGGCCTGAAAGTTTGTCACAGTCTAAGGCACCTTCCAGCAGGGAACCATAGGAAACAGATTCTGAAGCAAGTTCTAGGGCACTGGGACAAAAGGAGATACCACATCAAGAAAATAGCTGCCATTGTCAGCCTCTCCAGGTCTCACGCACCCATGTGTCTCTACACATCTCTCCTCCACAAGTCTCCTTCCACGTCCCCTTCCCCAGAGTGCCAGGTGCAGGTCGGACTGCAGAAGTCAGGGCTCCCTTTTCTATATCAGCTAGCTTTACCTGCCACTCAGCCCCACTCCTACTTTCCTGAAACCAGTCCAAGGCAGTGGTGGGGAAAGAGCCCCCCACCAAAACAACAAGGTACAAAGATCAAAAAAGAAGTGAAACACCCTATTAATAGATAATACATATAATTTAAAAATTGCAAACAGTCTACAGACAAATGAAATTTCTCAAGATTACTGGCTACAAAATCATTATATAGAAATCAATTATATTTCTACATATTATCACCAAACAGAAAACAAAATTCAAAAAATTATACGATGTAAAGTAGTACCCCCAAAATATTATGTACATGGGAATAAATCTAATAAAAGATATAAAGGACTTCTAGACTGAAAATTATAAAATATTGCTATTAAAGTTAAAGACCTAAACAGAGAGAGGTTTTAGGTACATAACTAGGAAGACTCAATCTATTACGATGTAAGTTCCCCCCAAATCGACCTATAAAACAAATGCTGTTCTAATTAAAATCCCTGTAGGTATTTTGTGTGTGGAAATTGGCAAACTGATTGTGACAGCTATTTGGAAATGCAAATAACCTAGAATAGACAAGCTAGCCTTGAAGAAAATGAACAAGCTGTAAGTCTTACCCTATCAGACTCCAAATTGCTATAAAGTTAAGATCATCAAAGCAGTGTGATCCAACAATAGAGCCACACATACATGAGCATTTGAATAGCAACAAAACTCTCAGTGGAAAAGCAACGTTATTTTTCAAAAATGATGCTCTGTATGAAACAACTGTATGAAAAATGAACTTTTACTCCCTATCTTGCACCATACATAAAAATTCATTTGAGATGGGCCATCCACCTAAATGTGAATAATAAAGCAATAAAGCTCCTGCAATAAAATATAGGAGATTATCTTCCTGATCTTGAGGTAGGCAAAAATATCATCTATAGGAAATGAAAGACACACACATGAAGGATGATACATTGTATTCATTTAAATCAAGAACCTCTGTTCATCAAAATACACCATTAAGAAAGTCAATAGAAAAGCCACAGCTATATGGGGAGATATTTGCTCTAATATATAAAGAATTCATATCTGCAATATATAAAAACACCAATAAATCACTAGAAAAGACAAGTCAATCTAATTTTATATGGGGAAATGAATTAAATAGGACTTCAAAAAAGAGAGAGCAAGAGACTATCTGTATCACCAACAAGGATAGTAAAAGATGTTTGGAATCGCTGGTAGTGAGGGAAATGAAAATTAAAACCATAATCAGATAGCACTACACATACACCAGGATGGCTAAAATTAAGATGAGTGACAATATCAAGTGTCAGTGAAGGTGCAAAACAACCAGAAATCTCAAAAAATGCTGGGGGAGGTGAAAATAGCACAATCACTTTGGAAAACTGCTTGACAATATCTACTCAAGCTAAACATACTCTTGACTTATGAAGCAATCACTCTACTTCTGGGCACAGTCCTAAAAGAATCAGGGTCATATATTGACAAAAGACAAGCAAAGAATATAGCAACTTCATTCACAATAGTCCCAACTAGTCAAAACAATTCAAATATCCATCTACAGGGTAGATAAATAATGGTCCAGTCATGCCCTACTGTCATACTAGGCCACAGCCACATTGATGTGAATGAATCGCCAAGACATTTTGTTAACCAGCAGAAACCAGAGTCTCTGTCACTTGGTTTCACTAGATGAATGGAGTGCACTCAAGTGTGACTGCATTTATACAATGTTCAGGATGTAGGAAACAATCTGTGATGATAGATGTCAGAATAGAGTTGGGGCAAGGGAAATATTGACTGAGGATGATGGATACCAGGGTGATGGAAATCACCTAAATCTGTGTTGAGTGATAGTTACATAGGTGGTAGACATCCATGAAAACTCACTGAATTGTTCACTTAAGATTTGAAATTTTTTACCTTAATAAAAGAATTAAGAAATACTTTAAAGATTAAAAAAAAATCCATTCATTTCAAGCCCTCCCCAAAGACAACCCCTAGTAACTATTTGATGGGAACCTTTTTTCCTATGCACCTACGTTTTTACCATTCCCTCCACAAACCTACTTGTCTATCATATTTTATCATATCTAAGGCTCTGTTGATTATAAAATGCACCATTTATTTCAGGACCAAGAAATTAAGGAAAAAACTTTTAAATTAAACTGTAACATACATAATCTCATGTTACATATGCACCCTAACTTCAGAGCTGAAGATGTATGCCCTAGCGGCAATGAGGTATCGCACATACATACATACTTTCTTTTACTAATAATGCAGTGCAATCACACTAAATGTATTGGTCTACAGTTTACTTTTTTTGCTTCAGAATCTATCTTTGCTGTTGTTTTCCTTCTCTAAAATGACAGTCTAGGGTTTCTTTGCAAAGGGGTAATTTTCAAACCATTTCTCCATTGATGAACAGATTGCGGTTTTTTACTATTTCAAAATTACTGCAATCAACATCCCTGAAAATACATCTTTATGCACCTAAAATACAGTAAGAATTTTTTTATAGATTAGATTTCTGAAAGTGGAATTGGCTATATTATGAATATGGACATTAAGATTTCAACAGATATCGTAAACTAACCTCCACAAATTCTGACTCCACTTACTATCTATCCAGTAGTGTACAGTGGAGCTCCTCCCCCATACTTTCCCCAGCCAGGGACACTACCAATCTTTACTACTTTTGCTAATCTAAGGGTGATTAGATGTCACTGTGCAAACATTTTATTTGGCCTTTAAAACCATTTTATTTGGCCAGAAACTGCCAACACTGATATGAAGTAAACTCTAGATATAAGGTAGCTTTAATTAACCATGTTTAAACATAGTTACTCACCACACTACAAAGAGACTTCTGTTTTGAAGAGAGGTTGGGTGTGATCACAGTTCTGCACAAGAAGCCATTGACCTAAGAGTGCCTGTGCCCTGTCCCCAGTTTCCTCTAAAAAATGGTTCTATGTAGCCTGCTAAGCAAAGGAAGCCACATTCTGTACACTATGTGCCTTTAGGAGTCAACACTATGTGCCTTTAGGAGATTTGACAAGGGATAAGTTACCCCTGAGCAAAACATGAGAAAGGTCAGTTACCTGTGAATTTACCTGTTTGCAAACTCAACTCTACAGGGACCAGCAGGGGCAAGAGAGGCTACATACAGCTCACGCTGCTTTGTGTACACTCAGTCAAACCCCATCCCTCCCCAACAAATGTTTCCAATGTCACCCCCTAGGAATCCCACTTTGCCTACTCTGGGGTCAACATAAGTCATTTACTTTTGTTGGAAACTCCCTTTGACCTTCATGCCTAAGTGGAAATCTGGCTGTTCCCTAGAGGCCACTTACTTCATCCACAGCCCTCTCAAGTTCTTTGTTCGCTCACACCCCACATTATCAGTCTTGAGATGGGGGTCCTCATTTCTGCTTCCTCTCTCTTTTTCCCTCTGACTCTTATAAAACACATCCAGGCTCCTGTGAACTCACACCTTTGCTTGTTGCTGTTAGCAACTATTCTCCTGCCAACTCCCTGATCCTTTAAGACTTGAGCTCCTGGCTCCATTTTCACCCTAATTCCTCTGTCATTCTCATGGATCTCAAAGTCAACACAATGAACTAGCCATCACCCCTGTCTCTCAGCTCCTGTGCCTTTTCCTCCACTCCATCTGAATCTCACACCAACAGAACCTCTATCAACACACTGTGACCACTGCTCCCTCCTTCCAAGTCATATGCTCCAGAACTATCCCAACAGCTCCCCCCACCATTTCCTCACCATCCCTTGGTCTCTCCTAACCCCACATCCCTTCCTGCTCATCCTAGATTTCTTAAGCATTTATTTTAGTGATTTTCTGGCAAATCCTCCCAATTACTTACCCATAGTACCCTCCATTGAACCATCTGCATACACTAGCCATCTCTACTCTCTGAGGCTGTTCCCAAGTACCTATATGTTGCCAGAGAAAAGAATCACATAACTGAGCTGAGGAGGCTCATACTAATGGCGCAGTCCCAAGTAGGGTGGGCTCTCACTGCTATCCACAGCAATGACAGCTTCCTCTCGCAGGCTGCCTTCGCCACTCACCAGGAGGAATAAGCCTTCTCCCCACATCACCCCTACTTCCTCCCCCATGCAGTTTCAGCTGATGACCTTGCCTCATACCTAATTGAGAAAAATACAAGTCACTGGAACCAAATGCCTTCAACTTCTCACCACCCAGGCTCAAGCCCTTGATATATATATACTCATTTTCTCCTTTTAATCTGTTCTAATGGAGGAAGGAGGCTCAGATCTAATAAAGGACAGCCTTCCTTTTGGGTTCTAATCCTATCCCATGAACCCATCCTTGCCTTCTGAAGACTCCCTGCTTGATTGTTTCCTTCCCTGGAACTCAATCAGTCTCCCTCCTTCTTCACTAAATCATCCCCACTGTGAAACAAGCATGTTCCTGAACTGGCCCTTAAAAAAGGCAAGTCCTGACCTCTCCAGTGCCTGCACCATTTTTTTATCCCCCTTTCATAGCCAAACTTCCCAAAAGTTATACACAAACACAGTATTTGCAAGTTCTTACTTCCCTTATTTCTTCTTTATGCTCTATTTTTCTGGAAATTTTAAAAGAAAAAATTTGATATTTGTCCATTTGTATATTAAAAATCCAAGATAGAAGTTACCATCACGGTGGGTATAGTGGACTCAAACCAGAAGCAGGGGACCAAGCGGACTTTAGATTCACCCTTTTATGCTCTACACTCTCTCCTGGCTTTCAACGCCACCATTCCACAGCAAGGGCTCCTGTTAAGCTCATCAATCAATAATGTCCTTGTTTCTAAATCTTCATCCTCATCTTACATCCTCATCCTCATCTTACACGGACTCTCAGCTTGTCATAGTTGACCACTTCCTCCTTGACACATGCTTCCCTCTCCGTTTCCATCACCTCACAATCGCCTGGTTTTCCTCCCATCTCACTGGGATATCTTCCTACTGGTTCCTCCTCACTGCCCCAAACTGTAGGCTTTCTGGAAGCTCATTCTCCTCTCCCTCTTTACACCCCAATCTCTTTTCCATAACCACGGCTGCAAGTGCCATTGACACACGCCAACTACCAAATTCATATCTTCACTCCACATAACTCCTGAGGTCCACGCTTCCAAACTCAGCTATTTAACACTTTCTTCATGAGATTTCAAATTTTAAATGCACAAAACTTCTTATTTTAACAGTCTATTCCCTGCCAACCTCCCATTCTCTGGTTCTCTGGTCTTCCTCAGTGTGTTAACCCATCGACTGGATTCTCAAGCCAGCAATCACCCTCTCGCTAATACCTAACATCCAAGCAACCAGTAAGTGGTTTGTGCTGCCCTCTAATAAGCTTCCACCTTTTTCCTCTTAGGCACTCTATGATCAGCTTTATCATCCAAAGCATCATTCTCACCAGGATTACTGGAATAGGTTCCTGCCTTGTTTCACCTCTTCCTTGCAACTTCTTCCATGTTCTTGATGCATTTTCTACCCATGAAAAAGGATCATCTTAAAATAAAAATTGGATCGTGCTGGTTTATTAGTCCTTTCTCTCTCTCTCTCTTTCTCTCTCTCTTTCTCTCTCTCTCTCTCTCTTTCTCTCTCTTTCACACACACACACTCACACACACAAACACACACACACTCTTTAAGATTCTCTCATTAAAGTTGGAATCCCCAAATTAGCTTGAAAACTATTCTTATTTATCTTATTGTCCTCTTAAACATCACAACTACCTTCGATAGAAAGGGCAGAGACTGTCACTTATGGTGATTCTGCATGAGTCTAAGATGCTCTATTGCAGTCATGAATGTGCATTCGCTGGGATATTTCCAGAATAAACTAATTCAATGACAGGAAGGAGGGTCAGGTGAACATGCACTTAGCGGGGATAAGATGATTCCTGGAGTATTAAATCAATGCCTTCCCTCTGCTTTGATAAGCACAGACATACGGATTTTTTTATATTCAAAAAAAACTTACTATGAACTGTTAGGCAGGGGGGATTCAAAGTTGAATAAAAATTATCCTTGTTCTGTGGCCTGCACAGTACAGTTTAGTGGGTCTTAAATTTGACTGATAATCAAAACTGATAAGAAAAATACCTTTTAGTTATAGATTCCTTGATCCTCTTCCAGGTACACTTAGCACTCATAGAGCTAGAACCCCCAAACCTGTATGTTTTAAAGTTTCACAGTCCCAGATAGAGTTGACAACACAGAACACTGTAATGAAACAAGTACTGGCACTCTTAGCAGTTCCACAATATTTTTGCTGTATCATCTCAATTCGGTCTTGCAGCAACAGAGGAGGGAGGAGGGGATTCCATTCACTTTGTAAATGTGAAAATTGAGAAGTAAAGTGGTTTTCCAAATCCACAGCCAGTGACTGATGAACAGAATTGAAATTAATTTCTCCAAGTCCTATACTCTTCACCCACACTTCATGAGACCAAAGGAAAGTACATGAGGAGCAGAAGAGGAACGAGGGAGATTCCTATTCTTATTACTAAGAGCTTGGCCTAGAGCCTAGTAGTATCCAGCTTATAATAAGAGCTGAATTGAATTAAACTGAGCTGAATTGAATTGAATCTCTTGTGCCTATTACCAATAAGAAATGTCCAAGTTGGATTAATACTGCAACCCCCAGGCCGACAACCCAAGCTCTGAGGTGATGGTAACAGTCAGTCAGTTAATCTACACTCCACAAACACCCAGGATTATGTCAAATATGCAAATATAGAACACATTTATATAAATTCATATAGTGAGTTATACTTAGATAAATCTTTAGATATGTACGTATGCATTTATATGTATGTATGTTAGATTAAACACATTTATACACACCTGCACACACAAAATTAAATTTCATTCTCACGACAACTCTATAAGGCAGAACACATCACTAATTCCATTTTCTAGGTAGGAAAATGGAGGGAAAGAGAAGTTAATTTACCCAAGGTCACAAAGATAACAAGGGCTGGAGACAGGACTTGAAGGCTCCTAGTCTTGGCCCAGAGACCACGTTTTCAACCATTTCGCCACACAGCAATCGTGGTTGGAATTATAACAATTTGGAGTCAACAGTTTTTTTCAGTTCTACCATTTCTCCCCAGCCCCAGAATCCTCACTAGGACAATCACATTTGGCCATGCCCCACACTGATTTCAGTGCATGTCAGGCCTCTTCAAACCCATGGCCAGAGTCTCGCCATGGTGTCTCTCTGCTTTTCAGGGACTTCTCCCAAACCACGGAAGCCTGCCAAGACCTAATTCAAGTAGAGCCTTGTAATTTTGGGACATTCACTCTCCCAAGCAAAGCCCAAGGTGGAGGGGAATTGATTGCTAGATGCTGTAAGAGGGAGACTTCTAAGGCAGGTTTCTCTGCACTAGCATCACTGATATTTTGGACCAGATAATTCTTTGTTAGGGCGCCGGGCTGTCCTGTATGAGATACTGGGTGTTTAGCAGCACCCCTGGATGTCAGCAGAACTAGTCATGACAATCAAAAATGTCTCCATACATTGTTAAGTGTACTCAGGAGAGAAAAACCACTCTCAGCTGAGAATCACGGAACCACACAGATTGACAGAGGGTCCCCAAAGAAGGGTGCTCGACTGCCCACACAATGGCCAACTCACTGGCACCTACTTTATTGGCTTTTCTCCCTTACCTCCTATCTACTTCCTGGGTCACCTCCCAATAAACTTCTCACCCAAATCCTAGCTTTAAGGTTTATTTTCAGGAGAACCCAACCTCAAATATTAGATGAGCAAACCACTCTAATCACATACAAAAAATGCCAATCTATGGAAACTCATGTCATTACTTTCCTAAAAGTAAAATGAAAGGACTCACATTCAGTTCCATCTGAGACTTTCATGCAGAACCTCATGGCTCACTGGAGATCTACAGCTTCCAGTTCCAGAACCATAGCCTTGAACACAATCCTGTACAAGCAGCAGCTTGCTGCATTCTCTCACATGCCAGTGGGTGGGTGAGTCGTGCCACATGCCACAGATGGGAGACATTTACGATTTGATGTGCAGGTGACTAGATTCAGGAGCAGTGACTCAGCTCATCTTTGACTTTTCTGAGCCAGGAACTCTGCAGGTGAGGTCTGGACTTGTGTATTTTCAATAAAATATCCTAGGCATTCCAGGTGTTTTTAACTATACATCCATCCCAACCTGCCCCTTCACAGGTGCAGATTCTAAGTGAGGATGCTGGGACAAGTGACCACTCAAGGACCCATGGAGAATAAGAAGCTGAAGACTGGGACTGAATCTCAAGTATGATATTCCCTCCCCCACAGCTTGATATGTGGCAGCCATGCCGCACTGTGGACACCTTCCCATCACTGCTCCTTCCCAAGGGCTGGGGCCGGGAAGGCAAGACGTGGAAGAGGAGGAGAGGAAAGCCTTGGCTATTGCCCAGCTCTGGGATGCTAAGCTGCCCTTGCCTCAGAGAACCAGAATGTCTTTTTATTCATGACAATGAATTGCACAGAAAATTCTTGCTCGGGAAATGGAGGTCAAAAAGCATAGCCCTGGGAGCTAATTCCTCATTCAGAGCCCTGCTTCCTTTCCCAAACCTTGGAAACTTTCTGTCTCCATATGATAGCATGAAATATGGGTGATTCCTAACTGGCTGTGTATTTTGCCATCCAGGTATATTATTTGTTCTTTAAATTTTGACTCCTTAAAAACATTCTTGTCATCTTTCCCTTAGATGAACCAGGTCAAAATAATTATAAAATAGAAAGGGAATAAAGATGTACACAAAACTAAACAAGAACACACCAAGGAAAGGAGAAAATACCCACTGGGACCAAAAGGAAAAAATGACAGCTAATTTTTATTGAGATGCTCAGTGCGTTATTTTGTCTACTTATCAGAACAACAACAAAAAGCAGATATTCTTCTTCTAGTTTTATGAATAATGAAAATTAACTATGGGGGGAGGGGAGAAGGGATTAGGGTGAAAATAAGGGGGGGTGGGAATTGTATGGGGAATATAACCAAGATGAAAATGCATACATTGTACAGAAATGAAAAATGATGTAAAAAATATATATAATAAAATAAAATATAAAAAAAAATAAATAAAAGGCTCATTCCTGGAGGAAAAAAAAAAGTCCATAGAAAGTAATTCGTAAGCCCAAGATCATACAACCCAGAAGGATGTTGAATCAAGGAGTGGAACTTCAGACCCTTCCTTTCTTTAGAATGTCTGACATGTTTTCCTGAATGCTAACATAATTCTCTAAGTCCCTGACCAGATACCATTCAATTTGGTGACAGAAAATATATAGTTGATCTAGATGTTCAGCCTTTGACCTATACAAATTTTAGGTGTCTTTTTGTGTAGGCAGGCCAAAGAACAAAGTCATGATAGCTTATAATTTTGCTACATTCCAGCTGAAAGGGCTCAATAGATTAAACCACACCTTTCTTTGAATAGATAGGGAAGCTGAGGCCCAGAGAGTACAAGTGGCTCACCCAAGGTCACACAGAAAGCCAGAGGCAGCTCAAAGTTCTTGTCTCTTAGTATCCAATCCAGCTTACTTGAAGAAAAACAGAGAAAGAAAGAAAGCAGAAGAACCAAGTGACCTCTCAAAGTCCTCTGGCTGTGTAACCTCCCATAACTTTGGAGTCCATGATTTATTTTAAAAAAAATAAATATACTTTGGAAAACATATACTTTCCCTAGCAAAAACTGAATTGATTTTCCTTATGGTCAAATAGCACATACTTCATATTTAGCTCAAAGTTCTCAGGAATAAGGATGTGGTTCTGTTGGTCTGTTTGCTCCTAAAGTTTGTAGCTATGAGAAGCCAGAAGGATTATTTCCCAGTTGGTTTAGTGGGCTGCCCTTAACATTTCCTGTGGCATGAACAGGCAGTGACAAACCCTGGACAACCATAAACATCCTTTCATTTTTCTCCAAAGCAAGCTATGTCACTCCCTACATCCACCACCACCAAAACTCACACTCCTAGGGCCCTTGGCATCTTCAAACTAGAAAATCCCTGTTAATGAAGTCAGATGTGATTTCCTTAGCTGCTTCTAGGGCTATTGAGAATCTGTGCAACTAAAGAAATAATGATGCACCATAAATTATGATTGAATTCTAATTATTGTCACTTTGTCTTTATTCCTATAACATTTTGTGATTCTTAAATTACATCACTGCAAGTAGGACCCGAGCATTGGTATTTTTCTTAAATTCCCCATGTGCTGCCTCAGGGTTGGAACCACTGGTAATGGTTGAGTTATATTCCCCAAACTTACCTACAATTTAAAAAAAGAAATCACCTGGCATGCCTGATAAAGGTACAGTACCTCCCCAGATCAGTACATCTTGGATGGAGTCCAATAGGTACTTGCAAATCATTCTTGTTATTTGGGAAAGTTTAGGGTCTGGCAAGTTTGGGAGATATTCAATGGTGGCACAGACTCTTAATAATACCCAAAAGAGGAAAAGAGGTATCTGCTGAATGCAGTTCAAAGGTATAAGGATCTGCCAGTTACAGAAGAAAACCCCATCTTACAGCAGGAGATCCTTCCATCAGTCTCCTCCTCCACTCAATAGGCCTTGTCCTCCTTAGATCCTACATGACTAGGGAGCAGTGCTCTCACCTCATCAATTCCCCCACTCAGCCTGGCCCTTCCCATTCAGTTAAGCTCTCATAAGCCTGTTTAATCTTCTGGGTTTCATTGTAAACCCAGAATCCTTCATCAAATCAGGCCACATTGATCTCTTCCTTCTCTGAACTCCTCCATCATGAGAACTGCTATTGGTGACATCTCTCTTTACTGTATTCATCTGATTTGCTTAAAGATTCCTCAGAGTCATCTTCTAGATAATAAACCTGTCAGAGCTGGGTTAAAGCTAGAGTGGACTCTGAGTAAATTGGTGGAGGGAAAGCTGTGTGAAAGAATGCCAAGGTCAGCCTGGGAGGACATTCTGTCTGTGTTCCCTTCATCCAGTACATAGCACCCAGCAAGTGTTCAGCAAATGCTAAGTATCTGAATAAAAAAGTGAATACATCCTAAGTTGTAAATATTTGAGGATATAGACATTTGAAATTATGACCTAGAAACTAACCTACATACAACTCATGCCTTAGATCTGTTCTAAAGTCTCTACATCAGCTATCAAAATTTCTGGTCTCAGAACCCCCATTCACTTTTTAAATTTATGGGCACTCTGAAAGAGCTTTTATTATACAATTTATACTTATTAATATGGACTCTATTAAGAATTTAAACATTTATTTTAAATAACAGTAATAAACCTATTATATGTTGATAGGTTAACAAAATCATATTTTAATTAAAAAATTTTATGAAAACTTTTGTTTTTATGAAAACTATTTTTCCCAAATAAATAACAATGTAGGGCCTCCTCTGGTGGCACAGCAGTTGAGCGCTGGGCTGCGAAGCAGCCTGCAGCCTCTGCAGCACTGGTTCAATCCCTGGCCGCCGGCAAGGGTCCCAAATGGCGCGGCAGACCTCTCCTGCCGCGCCCGCTGCTCTCCTCAGCAGTGTATTTCATCAGTCTGCCTGTTCTTTTCCCCGCTCTGGCTCTGGTGAATTCTCTCACCCTCCCGCGCTGCTGACTGTACCCAGTGCTTGTATAAATAAATAAATCTTAAAAAAAAAAATGTAATGAGAATAGTGTCACTATTTTACATTTGCAACTATCTCTTAATGATTGCCCTAATAGAAGTCAACTAGAGACAGTTTTTAATCCTTTTTTATCCTCCTGTCCCTTAAAACTTAAAGTTATTGAGAAGTAACTTATATTAAATGTCTACTCATCATCTTGGTGGTCAACAGAAATATAGCTTAGGGTGCAAGTTCAGAAACCCAAATGCCTGATCTGGTTCCTCTACTTACTAGCTATTTGATTCAAAGCAAATGACTTAAACTCTCTTGTCACTGTTTCCTCATTTTCAAGATAAAAATGATAATTGTACCATAAAATTGCTGTGAGGAGTAAGTAATTTAATACATGCAGGGTATTAGAATAGTGCCTGACATATACTAAATTGTCAATAACTGTTGGCTATTATATATCTTTTAAAGTAAAGACAGATATCTGATAGTTTCACTGAACTGTGGAATATAAAAAACAAACAAAAAAAATACATGGGCAAAGAACAGCAAAAACTGTTAGACTTTGTGAAAAACATACCCATTACCAGGGAGAAAGGGGGAAGGGAGAAGAGGACAGGGTAGGGAAGTGGACACTGGCACTGGTATTTGGTTGTGAGTAAAATGGACACATATGGAAGTGTGAAAGAGTACCCCCAAAGTTATATAGACATGCAGACAACTAATTTTTTTAAGTCTCTTAGAAGGAACTAGAAAAGTAAATTTCTACAACTGACCTTGTTCCCCATAATTTAGCATGACATAAAGATTAAAATAGGCTGTTTGGGGTTTGAATGCAGCAGGTCTTCCATGCCAGGCTAAGAAATCTAGACTTTACTCAACAAGAAAAGTCAGCCTTAGCAGTAACAGGGATAAAGCTGTGTCCCTTAACCTTGATGTTTGGGCACTGACATACTCCAGGATAGATGAGAAGAGAAGGCAATGTCTGGCGCTTCTGCAGCTATATTAAAAAGATGAAGGGACCCAACTAACATGTTGAAAACAGCATGGAGGAAAAACAAAAAGACCCTGGAATTTCATGTCATTCAGCAGTCTAATTAACCTATTTTGGAATTTCCCTGTCTTGGAGCATCCTATTATGTAAGTTTTTCTTTTTTTATACCTTATTATATAAGCCACTTTTATCTGGGATCTTAGTTTCTTGAAGAGCTTTCAATACTATTTAGGTCAATGATGTAGGAAAAATTTCTACCAACACAGTAAGTGCTTCAGAAACATTTCCTGAATGCATAAATAAGTGAATGCTTGAGACCTAAGAGGATTACAATGGGAAGTCCTTGAAGGATAATAAGCTCGATGTTGGAAAGGATCTCAGAGATACTGCAGATTTTGCGTATATCCAAATTCACCCAAGGAGTAAATACAAAAGTGCAAACTAGAATAGGTTTGGGAGTTCCACAGACCTGGCTCCATCTAACTCACCAATTTCCCCCCAAATTATTGCTCCCAATATCCTAATTTCCATTTGGCTAAACCATATTATGCTACATTATGTAGTACTGTCAAGATTTTCACTCATGGGTCTCAGGATTGGCTACACATTGAAGGCCCCAAAGACTCTTAAACCTAAGAAGTTAGTGGCTGGCTCTCTCCCAGGAAAACTGAGAAAGGCCCCAAATCTGATTTGACAGGAGAATCCCTTCCTAACTCTTTCCTGAGTTGCAGCAGAACATGGTGGCAGAAACCCAACTGGGAGCGGCTCTGGGAGTGGCCCTGTGGGTTCCCCTTTCATCATATTGATTTGTTCAGTTCAGTTTCATTAAAAGCTGCAGATTTGGCAGGTGGAATCACTAGTGCATTTGCTTTCTCTTACAAAAGTAGTTGTATCTTTTGACATCTCAGCATTCCTTCCAGATGAGGCATCTTTTCTGCATAATTAATTCTTCTGGAGTCTTCGATTGCACAAGAAATAAGACTGTCTTCCCTCCAAATTGAAAATTCAAATGTTAGCTAACTTCCTCAGAAAAAAATAGAACCTTATTTCATGCCATAAGCCAAAATAAATTCCATGGAATTGAAAATTTAGATATAGAAAAACTTACATACTCAGAAAGAAAAATAGAAATGAATATTCATATCATATTGTAGTAGTGATATATACTTACTAACCATGGTACCAAAAGCAGAAGCCACAAAAGAAAAGATGAAGGTATTTAACTATTTAAAAATTATTTTTAACTTCTGAAGTAGAAAACTGGAACCTGGGGGCCAGAAATGGGAAGGTCACCAACTTGTCATTGTGGTACATTTGTGTAAATACATTAGATTTTCAAAAAATAAAATAACGTAGGGCCTCCCTGGTGGCGCCAGTGGTTAAGATGCAAACTATGACGCTGGCCACAGCCACTGCAGCATGAGTTCGATCCCCCAGCTGGCCAGGGAGCGATCCACATGGCGCAGCACATCTCTTGACTCGCCCACTGCTCTTCTCAGCAGTATATTTCTGTCGATCTGCCTGTTCTGATCCCCACTCTGTCTCTGGTGAATCCTCTAACCCCCCCAACCTCTGACCTGTACCCCAATTCTTGTATGTATAAATAAATGAATCTTGGGCCTCCCCTGGTGGTGCAGCAGTTGAGCGCTGGGCTGCAAAGCTGCCCGCAGCCTCTGCAGCTCTGGTTCGATCCCTGACTGCCAGTGAGGGTCCCACATGGTGCGACAGACCTCTCCTGCTGCCCGCTTCTCCCCTCAGCAGTGTATTTCGTCAGTCTGCCTGCTCTGTCCCCCGCTCTGGCTCTGGTGAATTCTCTCACCCTCCCATGCTTCTGACTGTACCCAGTGCTTGCATAAATAAATAAATAAATAAATAAATAAATAAATAAATCTTTTAAAATAAATAAATAAATCTTTTGAAAATAAAATAATGCAAAATTCTAACTTCCTCAATCCAACGATTAAAAACATATAATAGGATACGTTTTTCAACATCTACCACATAGATCATATTCAATACATGAAGAACTAGAAAATATTAGTAATGTTGGGTAGCCTTCCATTCAAAAATGGTCTTTGTTGACAGATCAAGTCTAATTCAGGGCTGCATCTTGTGAAATGTATGACTTAGGTCACCTTCTCTCCTTGCCTTGGTTTCCTTCTCTGTAAAATGGGGTAACACCTTCCCTTTATATAAGAAAAAAAAGTTTGATCTTTGTCCTGATTCTTGGCACAGAGCTCCTTAAACCCTTGAGTTTCCCAAGTGACAGAGTAAGAGAAGGATCTTTTGTCCTAATGAGGTGATCTGGGCATCTAGACAGCTTCAGGATGGGAGCCAGTCACTAGAAAGACCAGCCCTTAATTAGAAGCTTGAAACATTCAGCCCATGCTGCTCCCCATCTCCAGAGTGAGGGAAAGAGCTGGAGATCAAGTTTGTCACCAGGGGCTGATGGTTTGATGATTTATGCCTAGGTATGACAATCGAAGAATTTCTGAGTTAATGAATACATCAAGGTGTTGGGATAGTTTAGAATTTACCAGGAAGGAGCAAAGTATAACCTCCTATAATTTTCCCACTGGAGATATTTTGATATATATTCTTACATTTCTTCAAGCAAACATAACTATATAATTTCAAATACTAAATGAACTACAGTCTCCTTTTAATCACTAATATCAACTTTTCCTGTCATTATTTTTGTTTTGATAGATGATTGTGTACTAAAGATGAATCATATCTAACTCAATGATTCCCTAAATATAGGCTTTTCAGATGACTTCTATTTTTTTAGTTTTATGACTAATGCCATAATGAACAGTTTTGAAACTAAATATTTGTCCATATTTGGTTTTTCTAGCCTTCTTTAGGATATCTCTCAAAATTAAGATAGTGAGGTCAGGGCCTCCCTGGTGGCCCAGGGGTTAAGTCTCAGCACTATCATGGTTTGATCCCTGGCCAGCAAGCTAGCCCACATGGCGCAGCAGACCTTTCCTGCCTCACCCACTGCTCTCCTCAGCAGTGTGTTTCAGTAGATCTGCCTGTTCTGCTCCCTACTCTGTCTCTGGTGAATCCTCTCACCCTCCCACACCTCTGGTCTACACCCCAGTTGTATGCATAAATAAATCTTTAAAAAAGAAAAGATGGTTTGGTCAAAGAGTGTGCATATAAATTTTAAGACTTTTGATACATTTTGCCTCTTTGTCATTGAGGGAATTCATACCATTCATACTGCCATTGACTTGACCCCTTGCCAACACTGGATACTGCCATTATTTTTAATATTTGGCAATTAAATGAGTCAACAATGGTATCTTATTTTAAAATGCATTTCTATGATGACTGAAGTTCAACAGTTACTTTTGAAATGATTGTTTAAACATTAAACTTTGGAATGCAATTTTCACTAAACCACTATAATTTGATTTTTAATTAAAAATCAAATATGTCCTTAAATTAGTGTCCTAAGAAGACAATTATTCTAGTGGGCCTTCCCAGCTTACTGTTACTTTATTCAATAAATAATTTACTTTTTCTTTTCATCTATATTCATGCAGGGTGTTTGCTTAGCTTAGAAACATCAGTCCAATGGGATCCTTTTCTCAATGAGCCTATAGTTTAGTGATAATTTGGGAACCCAGAATAACAGGAGACAGAATCCAAAAAGTCATCCACTGAGCAGGTCGGTGAACACAAGTGGAAGACTTTGCAGAGATGAGCCTTCTCTGAGTCTAATTATGAGGTAGGAGACGGTCAGATGGAGAAGAGCATGTGACAAAGGGAAATCCAGGTAGAAGGCTCAGCTTGGGCAAAAGTAAGGACAAGTGACAATGCAAACACATGGTTGAAAAGTGGCTATAGAGGGATAATAAAGAAAGTCAGTTTGGTCCAAGTTAGCTTGGCATTGCACTTAATTTATATAGAGAAGTAAAGAAATCTTAGAGAAACCTTGCTTTCCAATTACTGTGACTAGGTAACATCAACAGCTCTGTAGCTAGTGGACTGATCCCAATGCCAAGACAATGGTCCCAACACCTTCAGAGAAGAGCCACGAGGCCTCATGGCTTGAACGTAAGTAGGCACTGGTTATGCATAGACAGTGTCTTAGTCTGTCCAGGCTGCTATATAACAAAGTGCCATGAACTGAGTGGCTTTTAAACAGCAGATATTTATATCTCACAGTTCTGGAAACTGTGAGTGTAAGATCAGGGTGCCAGCATGGTTGGGCTCTGGTGAGAATCCTTTTCTGGGCTGCAGAGTTCCCGTGTAACTCCCAAGGTGGGAAGAAGGCAAGAGCTCCAATGGCACTAATCTCATTTATGAGGGCTCCACCCTCATAACTGAATGATCTCCCCCCACCAACACCATCACCCTGAGGTTTAGAATTTCCAGTATGTATGGGAGCGGGGGGGGGGGGGGGGCGGTTCACATAAACATTCCTTCCATTGCAGGCAGGTTGCTTCCCAGGTTCCTTTTCTCTCATAAAGTTTTTCTGTTTTGGTAAATATTCCACACACCCAGAGTCAGCCATGCAGCTGAAAAGATAACATGTGCCTACTTACGCTCAAGCCATGAGCAAAGCCATGCTTCACCAAATGAAAAATATTGCATAACATCCAAAATATACATTTTTACCAGAGGGAAAAATGGTCAGAGAGGGAATAAAATTGGAACAAGACATGTCTATCTGAAATCTCTCAAACAAGGGCTGGGAATATTTCCTGCCTGGAAGCCAAACCCTTGCAGATTCCTCTGGTCTATTTCACTTGAATCTAAACAGGATGGAGGTTCACTGCCATGTTGAAACCCAATGAATAATCTCCTTTTTCTTCTATAAATAGGTTGGATTGCTGATAAATTGCCAGGCGCTGTGCCCAGCCAAGGCACTTTACAGTGGGGAAATTTGGAAAAGAATTTCAGAAATCTCCAGCAACAAACAGTAATTGCTAATTCAGTGCATTAACAATTCAAATGTAAAGAATTACAGTCAGATCTATGGCAAGCACTGTGCCACAAGGACCATAGATTTATCTCACTTAATGCTCACAAGAAAGCTGTGAAGCCATGTCTACTATCATCATTACTATCATTGTCATCCCACTTTAAGATGGAAAAACTGGGGCCTTCCTAGTGGCGCAGCAGTTGAGTGCTGGGCTGTGAAGCTGCCCACAGCCTCTGCAGTGCCGGTTCGATCCCCAGCCACCAGCGAGCGTCCCACATGGCAAAACAGACCTCTCCTGCTGCCCGCTGCTCCCCTCAGCAGTGTACTTACTTCATCAGTATGCATGTTCTGTTCCCTGCTCTGGCTCTGGTGAATTTTCTCACCCTCCTGCGCTTCTGACTGTACCCAGGACTTGTATAAAAAAATAAATAAATCTTTAAAAAAAAATAGATGGAAAAACTGAAGCTCTGAAATATCAACTAACTCATTCAAGTTGGCAAAGATGATGAGTGGCAAACCTGGATTCCTGCCACTCTCTTCTATTGCCTCATCATTCTCCTCACATTCCGGTCTGGCTGAGCTATTTGTAGTTTTCTGTAGGCACCATGAATTTCACTCCCTCTGTGACTCTGTTCAGGTGTGGCCCATGTTTACTTCATCCCCCTGTTTGGGTAGAGTCACTGTCTCCTACCTGTGCTTTAAGACCAGCTCAACAGTCACTGCATTCATGAAACCCTCCTAAACTTCAAACTCCTCAGATTAAATTAAGCATGGAGATATTCTTGCCTTTGTCTGAACAAGCCACAACATGCTTATCTGTTAGTTTTACAGTTTTTATTTTCCCTTCATCTAACACACACATGCAT
This sequence comes from Talpa europaea, assembly GCF_964194135.1. Taxonomy (NCBI): domain Eukaryota; kingdom Metazoa; phylum Chordata; class Mammalia; order Eulipotyphla; family Talpidae; genus Talpa; species Talpa europaea. Next base: position 64,892,724 of record NC_140074.1, on the reverse strand, counting down.
GCACATACATGCAAGGGTGTGACTCACATGTATGTGCACAAGTGCTTCTTTCCCCTAACTCAACTCATGCCTCCTGTGTCCTAGAAGTCAGGCTCTGAAAAACCTTCTCTGAACCATACCCACCCTCCCCAGAGTGGGGTGCTTCTGCTTTGTAGTCCCACAAATGGGACTTTCTTCAAATCACTCTCTTCACTCTGTAAGTCGCTGTTCTTATGTCATAACTGAACTTTGTCAGAGTAGCAATTGTCTCTCTGGCTCAGAGTCAGGCACATTGAAAGTTCTCAACAAATATTTGTTGAACAAATTAATGTTTACTCTGTCTGCCTCCGTTTTGTTTGTGCACTTAAGACTGTAGAAGAAGACAATTATGTGTCTCAATGTCTTTTTTTTTTTTTGAGGTAACAGTGACTTACGATTCTGTATATGATTTCGAGGAACAGGTTGGCACCTCTTCAGACATATGCTACCACACCATACCCATGACCAAAGCATTCATAATCCTTCACAGGACACCAGTGGGCCCCCTGTCCCCTTTGTTCCAGATCCTACACTCTCCCTCTCTAGTAGCCTCAATTTTCCAGTTAGATTTCTAGGGGTTTCTTTGATTTAGTGTTGTCTGATGTTTTGTGTTTTCTCTATATTCTACATATGAAATCACCCAGTATTCACTTTTCTCCTTCCAATATCACTTAATATAATCCCCTCCTTCTTGTCACAAAAAGCAAGTTTCTTTTTTTTTTTTAATAGCTAAGTAGTACTCAATTGCGTAAATACACCACATCTTCTTAATCCACTCATTTGTCGTTGGGCACTTAGGTTGTGTCCAATTTAGCTATCGTAACAGCGCTGCAATGACCATAGGAATGCATGTATCTCTTCAAATTAGCATTTCGCAATCTTTGGATAAATACCAAGGAATGGAAATGCTGGATCATAAGTGTCCCGATGTCTTAATTCAGCTTTAGCTGATATCGTTATTGAAACCAGATGTCCTACACTGGAAGAATGAAAAATATTAAAAGAATAAGATGAAATTTGTGCCTGGAGTACTTTTGAGAATGAACCATATTGAAGGAAAAATAATATTCCTTCCTAGGAGTAAAGTGGGGGAATTATTAGTCAAGAGGAGAAAAGACAGCTCTTACTGAAAATAAAACATCCAACCCTACATCCATTTATAGAAAGGAGTCATGTATTAATGAAAACCTCACTTAAAAGCTTCTTCAAGGGAGATGGTTCTTTACGATATGATCTTTACCTTGACAATAAGCTGCTTCTTTTATTGTTGATTGCTTTGGGAAGTTGTACTTATTCACCTTATTATTTGTTATAATTTATCCCATTGACTTAAGATCTCACACATTTTGTATTTTTCTCAAGTGACAATTAAAATGATAGATTCTCCTGAAATGCGGAAGCAATAGTTGTTTGCTTTTATATAGCTTATGTATTTAAAAGCAACATATAAAATTTATTTTTAAAACTCAAAGCAGGGGCCTCCCCTGGTAGTGCAGTGGTTAAGCACTGGGCTGCAAAGCTGCTTGCAGCCTCTGCAGCGCTGGTTCAATTCCCGGCCGCCGGCAAGGGTCCCACATGGCATGCAGACCTCTCCTGCCTCCTGCTGCTCCCCTCAGCAGTGTATTTCGTCAGTCTTCCTGTTCTGTTCCCCACTCTGTTTCTGGTGAATCCTCTCACCCTCCCACGCTTCTGACTGTAACCAGTGTTTATATAAATAAATAAACAAACAAACAAACAAATAAATAAATAAATCTTTAAAAAAAACTCAAGGCAGGATTAATATCAACAGGGATAAGATATGTTTGACATGACATTGTCTTTGTAGCCAAAACCTGTAACTTCAGCATTATCAGGAGAAAAACACCAGACACATTACAATTGAGGCATATTATGCAAATTATTAATATCTGACCAATTCACATCAAAACTGTCAAGGTCATCACAATCAAGAAAGGTCTAAAAAACAATCACAACCAAGAAGAACCTAAGGAGACATGATGATTAAATGCAATGCATTTGTTCTGGGATCCCGGAACATAAAAAAAAAAGTAGGTAAAAACTGAGGAATCTGAATAAAACCTGGATTTTAATTAATAATATTTTATTAAAATTGGCTCATTTATTTTGACAAATGTACCATGATAATGTAATGCATTAATAATATGGGAAATTGGATTCAGTTTATGGGAATTCTTTGCACTGTCTTTTTTCTATAAATCTAAATCCACTCTAGAATTTCTAAAATAAAAGTTTTTTAAAAACTGAACACAGAATATTAACTTTTTTCCATAATGGCTTTACTTTCTCCCCACTCAAAAAAAAAAAAAAAAGAAACAGGAAAGTTGCCCGCCTCTTTTTCCTTTTCCCCACTCTCTTCCTTTTCTCACTTTAAGAAGCAAAGTCCTCAAGCAATTCCTTCCAGAGAATCATGTCAGTGAGCTGCACAGTGGGCTGACAGCAGGTGAATATACATGGTAGACTGCTTAGATTCATGCATTCATTTATCATGCACTTTGTTCGTGCTTCTAAGTTTATTTCTCTACCTGATGAAGCTGGCCTAACAATACTCTTTGGCTAATGGTATGTTAGCAAACAGGAATCACTCTGAGATTTAAAAAGGACTTGCATTTCAACTTGCCTTTTATATCTTTGCCATTGCCGTGTAGCCATGCCTGAGCCATGTGGAGCAGAGTAGAAGCACCTCAGCCTAGGTCAATCAACAGTCAGCCATACATATGAGTGGGCTTATCCAAGATCAGCAGTGCTCCTGACAGCTGACCACAAATGTATGAGGAAGCTCAGCCAAAATCAAGTCTAACGCAAATCATCTGAATTTCATTGACTTCTGAGCTATATAAATATTTTGTGGTATTTTAGTGGCAATAGACAATTGATAAAATATCCAACAAACAAACCATTATTGGTGCATTTCAACTGGAAAGAGTTTCCTTGATACAGAAATGTGAGGGGAATTCCACGAGCCTCTTCCTCAGAAGAAAAAAGCAATAGGAACCCATGACTTAACCTTTTATTTCCAATTCCAGGTCTCACCACTTCTAAATGCTTAAACTCAGTAATAGGAAGCTCCTTAGATTTCCCTACCAGATGGGGAGTCACTCTTGAACAGGAATTAAATTTGTCAGGCTCTGGTATCAGACTGTCTTGGGTTCAACTTACCCCTACTTACTTGGTTGTGTTATCTTAGGCAAGTCACCTAATCTGCTCCCTTCATATAGAAAATTATGTCAATAATAATACATATTTCAGAGGATTACAAGGTTCAAATGAATTTTCAGGTGCCTGGTACATAGAGTAAATATCAGCTAGCAGTGGTGCTGACTAATTTATCTTTTCAGAATGCTCTTTCCACTCTTCTTGACCTATATAAGTTCTAATCTTCCTTTAAGGTTCTAATTATCATCTCCAAGAAGTCTCTTTTAGACCTAGTACTGTCAATCCTTATACCCAGCCTTTGAAATCATAGGACATAGGACACAGGACAGTTCCGCTGATATCAGGTTTCTTCTGGAAAGCATTTAAAACTAACATTGCTTGAGATCATTTCAGGCAAGTTGTCTTCCATACTGATGATAGGAAAAACTCATTGTGAAAGCATCCCATAAACTGAGACACTCCATAAGAATTTAAGTATGAAGAACTCCCTTTTCCTTTTCTCAGAGATAACCAGAAAGTGGGGTGGGAAAAGACTCTGATATACGGACACACAGAATAGCACTGCCTATAAAATCAGTTTCACTCTATGAATAGCACAAATGCATTGCAACACATTTTTGGTATGATGAATTTTAAGTTGTATGAATTTGAATAAACACATGTAAAATAACACATGTAAATTCTGCATTTTTGTTTTTAACCACTACTGAAGCTGTAAGGCCCTCCAAAAGTAAAGAAAACCATCTACATCAGTCTGTCTCCCCATACACAAAGATATTCTTGCCTCAACTTTTTTGCCTTCTCATTCATTACCCTAAAATTCATTCATTCACTCAAAGAACAGCCCCTTTGTAAGCTCCTCCAATTAGCAAGGGTCTTACTAGCTGAGAAACATCAAAAGGCAGAGTCAACAGCATGGGATTGTAAATTTATTTCATAATAGTTGTCATTAAATGTACACATTTTTTGTTCTAATTTGAGTTGAGTAATCTCTCTTGATCTCTAAAACATGCTTATGTTGGGTTCCTTCAGAGTTTTTGACTTTTCAAACAGCTCTCAACATGACCAAAGATGGAAAGACTAGAATGAACTAAGCATTGAAGGGGAATTCAGGATCTTGGCACCCACGTAGCAGCAAGTTCAAGAGGAAAATTGTTGAGAGAATGTACAAGAGAAATGGACTGGTTATTTGGACATTACCTTTCGGGCCACAGAAAGCTACTATATATTTCACTAAAAACCAAATTTCATCTTTTTTTAAAAGCTACACACTACCTAGCACAAGGGTTAAGGACAGAATCTTAGGAATCAGAAAACACTACACTCAAATCTGTCTTTTAATAGCTACAAGAGTTTGGACATCTCACCTCTCCTACACCTGTAATTTAGGTGAACATAATTATATTACATACCTCAAGGAGTTGCTGAGTAGATTTTGAAAGGCAATGAAGATAAAATGTTTAACATAGAAGCTCTCAACAAATAGAAGTACTCAATAAATGGTGGCTGTCAAATCATAATACAAAGTCATTTGGGGGAAAAATTAATCAATTAGAGGTAGGTGTACATGACCGAATTGAGGCAGAGAGGTGATTATAATATACAAGAAGGTTGGTGTAATGGCTTAGAAGTAAGATCTGATGACAAAGAGGACAGATGGAACAAAAGAAAAGAGACTAAAGATGAACAGATATGCAGTCTGGTTAATAAGTTAAACCAGGAACTTCAACACCATTCCTGAAAGGACATGAAAAATTAAACTTGCCTTTAGACAAGATGAATTTAAAATAATGGTCGGGCCTCACATTTCTCTATTAAGGAAACTCTTTCCAGTTGAAATGCATCAATAATTGTTTTGTTTGTTGGATGTTTTATCAATTGTCTATTGCAGCACTATGACGCTATCTGCAGCGCGAGTTCAATCCCCAACCAGGGAGCTAACCCATATGGCGCAGCAGACCTCTCCTGTCTCACCCGCTGCTCCCCTCAGCAGTGTATTTCAGAAGATCCACTTGTTCTACTCCCCCACTCTGTCTCTGGTGAATCTTCTCACCCATGGCATCTCTTACCTGCATCCCAGTTCTTGTGTGCATAAATAAATCTTATAAATAAATAAATGTTCATTCAACCAACGTAATATTCACCAGGAATTTGAAAACATGAAAGTCTCGGATGTTTGGGGAAGGTTTCCATTTAGACAAGGATGAAGACGGTAGAAACAGAACTCTCTACATGGTAGACACCCAAACCTACATGGACTTGACAAGTCGGGCTCTTTACACACTGGTCTCCTATTTGACTTTCTTTCCTACTCAACTCAAAGTTCAAAGAGCACAGAGACTGGGCAGCGATGCTTATCACTGGACACCCAAAGCCAGCTCAATGCCCAGTGTCCAGTTAAGGCTTTCCCAAACATCATTTTTCTAATCCTGCAGGATAGAAACCACAGTCAGATTCCATGCATAGCATTTTATATTCCTTGTCTTTTAAAAATACACTCTGAAGTGATGTTACATTACATTAGTATTATGTACACTTAAGTCCCATGAACTTACATGAAGTTTATGTGAGGTCCAAAAGTTGGTAGTTATAAAGTAAATGAACTTGCAATCTCTCCGATCTTTTCATGCAGTTTGGAAGCTCTCATCACCCCTTCCTAGGTTTTTGATTCATATAAACTAGGCAAATAAATTACTAGTAGAAAATATCCTTCGAAACATAGTTTTATTGGGCAAAAGAATTGTAGAGTAGTGTCCCTGATGGGGAAGCATTGGCAGTGCTTAGGGGCAGGGATTTCAAAGGAGAAGGCAAATACACCAAAAGCAAGGGGAGGGGCAAGAACAGAAACACTGCCACTCCCTACATGTGATTTCAGCTTAGGGAAACAGTCCCATTTGCCTGGATTACTAAACAGAATGTCCTTTGGGGGGCTCACCAAAGAGGATGTAGTACCACCCCTGTGGGAGGCAGAGGAAGGCAGCCTGAGGAGGAAGACCAGCTTGTCTCAGACCACACCTGCTTTTCCCCAGGGCCTCCCTGACAGGCTGGGACTCTCCATGCTCACCTCTCCCCAGCTCTACTGGGTGCTTTCCTCTGTTTCATTCTTCGATCCCAGCCTGCCATTTCCTACTGCCAATGTGTCACTCTCATCACCCTGTTGGAATGAATGCCATCTCCTCGGCATACCTCTCAAATAGAATCAATATTCATCTCTTCACAAATGGCAAGAGGGGAAGAGAACGAAATCATGGAAAGTCCTAATCTTCAGGTAACTGAAAAACCAGCATATTTTAAGGAGATTGTGGTCAAACATGTTCAAAAATCAGGTTTCCCGGGGGACTTTCCTGTGTAGGCTTCTAGCCTTTTCGAAATTCTTCTACCACCATCACCATTGGGGGAATAACTTCAGCTAGTCTAAGGAAATCAACATTGCACAGATCAAAACGATTGCTTTCCTTGACCTGCCAAGGATCCCACTGCCTGTTTCCAGCCAAAATAAAGACTTCAGAAAATATTCCCATTTGGCAACCTAAGTTTGGCTGCAGTAAAGCATTTTAGAATGGGCTGAACTTGTCCTTGAAGAAAAAAAATTTCCCCAACTAATACCTTTGCTTCCTCAACCTAATAAAACGGACACCTCCCCATTAAGACCAGGATCTGTATCACAGGGTGTGTAATGGGACCCACCTGTGTGATTGACTGGTCTATAGTAGAATTGACTGCCAAAAATAGGGTTTTAAACAACAAACTCAAGCAGAATGCCACGATTTGAGGAAACCATGTATGCACCTCTCTCTTAGTCTCCCAGCCCTGGAAATAATCTATGGACAATGTCCAGGGCTATTTTCCTCCTCTGCAACAATAACAAGTCAGACAATTGGTGACCAATCTTGTTTTGAAGAGGGGGGACAAAAGGGAATTTTGCTCACCTCAGAGATGGAGGTCGTCAGGGCCCAGAAAGTCCTGGTGATAGCAGGACAGTATGTAATTGCCACCTAAAGATTCTGAACATGATAACCTCAGAGTGTGCTCTGGGGAATAGCGGAAAATTGCCAGGTCTCTGTCTTGCCAGGTCTATAACTAACTCCTTGCTGGTCCCTAAGATACTTGAAAGTAGAGATTTTGTCTGTCTTTTCCATAGCTGGGATGTAAGCACCAAAGGTAGTGCTGGCCACACAATATACACTCCCAAAAATGTTGGAATAAATAGATGACTTAAATTTGGTTACTATTTGATTAATTGTAAGAAAAGACACCTGGCATGTCACTGAGCCAGAGCAACAAAAGTTTCGAGAGATGAGGACATAGGTACATGGTAGTCCAGAGAGTCCAGGGACTTCCCTTTCCACCAGCATTTCAGCAAAAGCACTGATTTGGGATCAGACTGCCCTGACATCAAAGCCTGGCAGGACCACTTTCTCTCTGGGTAAATTTGGACAAAGTCAGTTCTCTTTCCCCAACTACATATTTCCTTCTATAAAAAGGAGACAATAGCACTTCCTATGACTTTCATGAGAATTAAATGGAACAAGGCATGTCAAATGCCTAACACAGCACCTGGGCTATAGCAGGTGGGAAATGTTATACACCATGTTGGGGTTAACATCTGTACCAAGTGGAGGGTGTGAAGACAAGTAGTGAGTGCCCTCTTAATGTCTATTTTTTCCAATCTGGGAACTTCAGGATTCTAGAGATCCATTTACCACAAGCCTTTATCTATTGATATTATAGCCAATGCTGGGCTGACAAATGTTTAATAATCAGGTCTATAACAGTGAAAAAAGGCCTTTATTTGTAGTTTTTGCTGATTTCCATTTGTACATACCCCCCCACCATGGCCTGTTTCAAGCTGCCAATGTGATACCGCCGAACCCAGAGTTGCTAAGAGATGGGCAAACACACGTCATTACCTAGTTTTTTCACCATCTAGAGATAACAGATACATTAGCCCAAGAGTAATTATAGTAGAATAATTAAGAAGTTTTGAATTAAGAAATGATGGTCTGTGTTTTCAATATGATCTTTTATTATGAATGTATATAATTACAATGACTGTGCTTTACAATAAATGTACATAATTACAATGACTGCATTTCACCAGCTCCCAAAATTACTGAAAATTTAACAAAGAAGTCAGCACACCGCTGAATCCAGTCTACTTCTACCTACTGTGTTACTGTCATTAAGAATGGAGTTTGGGAGCCCCCCCCCACCCCGCCCCAGTGGCACAGCAGTTGAGCGCTGGGCTGCGAAGCTGCCTGCAGCCTCTGCAGCACCGGTTTGATCCCAGGCCGCCGGGTGAGCGTCCCACATGGCACGCAGACCTCTCCTGCCACCCGCTGCTCCCCTCAGCAGTGTACTTCATCACTCTGCCTGTTCTACTCTCCGCTCTGGCTCTGGTGAATTCTCTCACCCTCCCGTGCCTCTGACTGTACCCAGTGCTTGTGTAAATAAATAAATAAATCTTTTTTTTTTTTAAAAAAATGGAGTTTGGGCCTATGCGGTGGGCTCAGACATTAAAAGACTCGAACGATTAGAACAGACTTTCCCTAGAATTCAAGACAATGTACATGGACACAAATTCTCCCTTGACCTTCCCTAAAAACCCCTCCAGGAAAAATAGCTATCCTCTGAGCTCTTTAAATGAGGAGATCATTTAGTTTCCTATGTTCAGGAAAAATCCAGAGCAGGTGAGCACACTGGAATTCCAGGGACTTACTCTGTAAGGTAAGAATGATGAAGGCTATTTAGAGAAAAGGGCATGGCCATCATCCTGTGTCTGCAGCCATGTGGTTACGTGGCTTAGGGCAAGTGACTTCACCTTCATCAGCAGCAGGATGGGGACAGCACCCTACCTATAAGTGTGGTTGTGAAGTTAATGAGATCATGTATTCCAACTGGCTTTTTGAACTGCGAAGCATCATAATGACGTCAGGCATTTCTCCTATGTGGGAATGTGATAGAAACCTGGAGTAAGAAAGCTGGGTGGGGAAGGAAGGAGGAAGAAGGTAGTCAATTTAGATAGGGGACAATGGAAGAAACTGGGAAGGAGAGGTTTGGAGTAGGAGGAGGATAAGGGAAGTGGGGGTGAGGGAGGGCAGTGAGCAGCCCCATTGCAGCCAGTCATTGACTCAATGTTTTTCCAACCATCTAGTCACACTCACTGCAATAGATTCTTCCTTATTTCTAAACTTTCCTGTGCCCATTCTATGACAAGGTTTTTAATGGGTTCTAGTTTTCTCAGCCTGTGCCCATTGCTCTTCCTGGTCCACATGGACAGGACAGCATGGACAGAATCATCTCAGCTGCACTGTAGACATTAGAATTATTATTATTTGGTTTCAAGAGCTCTGTTTTGACAAAAATTCTTCTTGAGCCGAACCAGGTTTGTGTCTGGCTGACATGGAGCCTGAAACATGGCTGGGCCTCAAATGAGAAAAAATGAATATTGACTTCAGTAAAGGTGATGGTGTGCTTCTGTGATGTCCTCATCAGTCATTCATTTGTTGAGTTACATCAAGAGGGCATGATGTTAAGAATAGACAGCAAAGCAATGTCTATCCCCCCATGACGTTTACATTCTATTTCCTTGTCTAATTTTTTAGGGACCCATCTGAATCATAAGAAAGATTTATTTTTCAAAGAATATTTCCAAAGGAAACACAATGAATTTAAAATCAGCAAACCAAAAGAATTTAATGCTAACCATCATTTGGGACCCTACAACATACTTCAGTGCTTTATAAGGCAAGATATTAGTTCCAAGGCAGACTTGCTTCCAAGGAGAACATAACTCAGTGGTTTAGCACAACTTTAGAGAAAGGAACTCCAAGTGGCAAAAGTCAAGGTGCACCATACAAAAATTGCCAATACTCTTTTTCCTCCCAAACCACACAGCTGGATTTAAGAATACAAAGAATCTTAGTCCCAAAGATCAAATATGAATGGATTACTATGCTCATCCTTTTCAAACACTTTAGCTTTTTTCATCCTCTGGTTGGCCAGTTCCTGCCCTTTACTGCAGTGCAGGAGAAGTGGGTAGATTTAGTTATGAGTAGTCATATGAGCCAACTTTGTCAACCTAGAGCTATGGCAGAAGCACCTAACAGAGCATCTTAAAGCTCAGGTAATCTGAAACACCTGCTGGTGACTCCAGCTATGGAACTGGGCAATCCCTCCCCTTCCCTAAGCCTCAGTTTCTCTTTCAAAGGCCAGGTGGGCATTCATACAAGCAGGTTCTATGAGCTCTGATAGGTTAGATATTCCTGGACCCTGTATTCTTTACCCTGTAGGCCTTTGTTTACACTGGCTATCACTTGTCACTGTACCAAGTGATAGGGACATAGCCATGACTGAGGGAGCCCCAACCCCCACCTTCACAAGCAGATTTGCAGAGTTTCTCTTTGGAACACAACAAAACCTTCTTTGTCACACAGCTTTTTCATTTTATTTCTTAGTGCAACAGTTATCTATTAGTCACCTCTAAACAAAGCCTGGCCCTGGTGTACCAGGATTTCAAAATTGAGTCTGTTTTGAGGCCTCTTTTCAAGGAGCTCTGAGTAGAAGAACACATATACACATGCAGGTCATCACATATACACATATACATGGGCAACACATATACACATGGGCAAGGTGAAAAATCTTCAGGGGTTCAAAGAGATACAGTGAAAACTGAAAATGCCATGAGAAATCAGATTGGAGAAGGCTGGCTTATGGTTCTACTATGGTTTAACAAGCATCTGCTTAGACCAAATTCAGCAATGCTGAGTGCTTTCATAAATATTGCCTCCCTGTATCTTCACAACCTATACATCACTGTCCCAGTTTACTGATAAAGAAACTGAATTCCACTTAACGTATCCAAGATTCTACTTAACTTACCCAAGACCAGAGACCAGGAAGTTCTGCTATTCATACCCAGATCTGTCTGCTTCTGTAGTCCCTGAATTCATGCCCTGTGAAATTTCTTGCTTTATCATTTATTAAGACTAACAGTTCAGGGTACGCGGCAGAGTTCTTATAGATACAGAGTGAAACAACTTGGCTTCCTACCTCATCTTTTAGACCTTTGGTCTAAAAAACTGTGATTCCAAATCTACCCAATTTTTTCAATTGTAGGTATGGCTTTGTAGGAAAGACATTTGAACAAGATAAAGAGGGTTGGGCCAGGTTGGATATAGAAATGTCAAGCAGAGAATAAGGTTAAAGTTTCCTTTAGACCCCTTAGAGGGTCCATGAGGCTGTAGTTCACAGGGGGAGAGCAAGTTGTAGAGGGTGTACTAGAAATGAGGCTAGCTGAGTGCTTCAGGTACCATCGTGAATAGCTTTAATTAGATCTTATTCCAACTCAGCTAAAGATTAGTCTGAAGTCCCTGAGGTCCTGTTGGGAAGGGTAGAAGAAGAATGGATGTAAGTCTGAATGGAGAATCACCAGAGATTAGCAAGGGTTCTAGTATCTTTGGGGCTTAATAGAACCAAGGGTCCTCATGACCCCAACCTCCTGAACAGGAAGACATCTACTATGTAAACAAATTCTGGTTTATTTTATCTCACTCAGAAGGTGAGAAGCATGCCAAGGATGACTTGGAGTATCTGAGGTTTTCTGAAGCCTGTTTGTGCACTGCGGTAATTGGAGGGGTGAGCACAGACGAGGTGGCAGGAGTTCTGCTTTGGAGTCAACTAGGCATGAACACAAACTGTCTGTCATTCCTTGCTATTGGAACTCAACAATTCCTTCATCTCTCTGTAACTCTATTTCCTCAACAAGAAGAGGATGGGGTAAGTGGAAATAATACTGTCTTCCCTCTCATAGGTTTTGTGAAATTACAAAGGTAAACTCACTTAGAGATCTGCCCATACCAGGTTAGAACAACAAATCACAACTGCCATCAAATGAGCAACTGGTGCTGGAGAAGACTAAGCATCTGCTAGACACTCAGTGTGAGTCAAGTATTATTGTATCTAATCCTCGCAGCAATTCTTCTAAGGCGGCATCATCTTTCTAATCTAGCACACTAAGAACTGAAGTTCAGGAAATTACATTATGTCCAGTTGTTTGTTTTTTTTTTTTTCCCTAATCTCAATTGGGTGATTCACTTGCTGGAGTCCTATTGCCTTGAGGCCAACTCCTCATTTTTCCATTGCTAACTTTGCATCTGAAGCTATCTGAGATTTGGGTTTTCTCTTCTATAAACTGTAAAGCCTTTTTCCAATGTGGTAAGAATTAGTAACATAATGTATTTAATACGACCAGACCACAGTAACCATTCAAAACTGGTGGTGTCCTTGCAGTAAATTCACAAAACTATGAAGTAGCAGAACCGATAATCGAACCCATGTCCAAAGCCCAGGTTCCTTCCTCTAAATCACATGATGGGAACAACCCCAGTGTGCAACTTTATATACCAGAGTAGACTACATGTCCTCTGAAGGAAGGGGATTTCCCAAAAGGATCTAGCCACTCCAAAACTTTCTAGACTTAGCTCAGTGTGCCTAATTCCTATTAGTTTCATTTCACTGGATTAAATCTCAATTAAAAACCAAATATTTCCTTTGAAAAGCAAACATATTATTTCTTGCTGAAATCTTACTTTTACATCACATATCTATCACCACACAGAAAGTAAGATAAAGGAAGTATAAAATCAAATGCATGTAAATTTCAACAAAACAAAAAGAAGCATCAGGAATAGACTACAATAAAAATTTCCAACAACGGTTGACTAGACATAGGGGTAATAAGTCTACAGAATTAGGCAACACTGAGTGGGAGAAAGCATACCAGCCTCCTAGCCAAGAAACTTGGGTCATAACTGAAACTAATAAATAAGTTCTGGCCATCTACTATACAGCATGCAGCGTATAGCTAACAATATTATATACTTAAAACTTGCTAAGAGGGTAGATCTTATGTTTAATGTTCTTACTAGTAAAAAGTTAATAGTAACAATAATAATAATAATAAAGGAGGGGAAGGGAAATTTGAGGCACTGCATGTTTATGACTTTGATGGGCATAAACCGTTTTCAGAGTTATATACTTTATTTCCAAACTCATTAAGTTGTGTATGTCAGAGTTGTTTTTTTTTTTTAATCTGTCAAATCATACCTCAATAGAGTAGTTTAAAAACAGAGAAGAAATAAATTTGGATCAATAGGGGTCTTACTCTAACTCACTGTGTGACCTGAGTTAAGTCTGTTCCCTCTCCCAGCCTCAGTTTCCCAATCTGTAACAGCGGGCTCAGGCCCTTTCCTGCTCTGACAGTCTAAAAGGCCATGGAGGGAGAACAGCTGAGAAGTGACTGAAATAGAGTTAAGTCTGTTCCCTCTCCCAGCCTCAGTTTCCCAATCTGTAACAGCGGGCTCAGGCCCTTTCCTGCTCTGACAGTCTAAAAGGCCATGGAGGGAGAACAGCTGAGAAGTGACTGAAATAGACAGCATCATCCCTGAGGCGTCTTGAGATGCACGAGGGAGAAAATGGAGTAAACCTGTGGAGACAGGCTGCCCTGAGCAAGTGGGGGCCTGATCTCACCACCCAGCTGCAGCTGCCAGGCCATCAATCCCTGTTCACTGTTGAAGCCTGCTCCAGCTCCCTAAGACCAAACTTGAACTTGAAACTATCCAAAATACTCTGGACTTCCATTATTCTATGAATTCAGATGAAGACTGTAATCCAGGGTGGTCAAGCCAGTTTTCCCAAAGCCAATATCCTGGTCCTGAATTCCTTTGGAACTTAGAGAAACATCTTTAGTAAATGGCAAAGGGCAGTTCAGTAAGTGAACTTCAAACCCAAATCTCATCCAGCAATCCTTTAAATTCACCTGATGGGTCCTCCCCTGGGGGCTCAGGCAACGGTTGAGCACCATGCTATGAAGCTCTCCGCAGCCTCTGCAGCGCCAGTTCAATCCCAGCCAGCCAGCGAGGGTCCCACATGGTGCGGCAGACCTCTCCTGTCGTGCCTGCTGCTCCCCTCAGCAGTGTCTTCGGTCTGTCTGCCTGTTCTGTTCCCCACTCTGTCTCCGGTGAATCCTCTCACCCTCCCACGCATCTGGGCTGTACCCCAGTTCTTGTGTAAAATAAATAAATAAATCTTTAAAAAAAAATAAATTCACCTGATGGACTCCATTTCTAATTCTCTGGGGCAGTGGTTCTCAGCCAGGGTTGATTTTTGTCCCCACAGGCAACATCTGCCATTTTTGGTTATCACAACTGGGGTGAAGGGAGTGGTAATAGTATCTAGTCAGTAGAAGACAAGGACGCTGCTGCTCATCGGACAATGGACAGAGTAGCTCCCCACAACAAAATGTTATCTGACCCAAAATGGCAGTGACACTGAGGTTAAGAAAGCAAACGTGCACCTGGTTACACATCAGAGAGACTTGCTAACAAATCCTCTAGCCACTAAACCTAAGCAGGAATCACAGGGCACAAGGCTTCTGGCTCTGAGCCTTTTCATCTGCCATCATGTAGACCACAAAAAGGGACACAGACTCCCCGTTAGTTACAAAGATGGGGTTTTTTTGTTTGCTTTTTTATTGACATACCACTGTCTTACATCCTTGTTAATATTCTGACAGCATAGGATTTCCCTACAGATGTAGTCACGGTACCTCCCACCACATCAAAGCACCCATAGTCCTCTACCATAGTCCACTGTGCTCTTCCCACCCCCTTTTCATGCTTTCCCTTCTCCCTTCCCCACCCTGGGTGCCTCAGTTCTATGGTCAGCTGGTCAGTTTTAAAGTTTGTCCTTGTCTGAGCCTTTGTCTGGTTTCTCTATATTCCTCATGTAAGTATCACTATCTGGTATTTATCTTTCTCCTTCTGACTTATTTCATTAAGCAGAATATCGGGCATGAATTTACCTTGAGTCACATTTCCACCGAATAGGTTAACCTTCTGATTAAATCCCTAGAGATTTTGAGTGGGGGGGTAAAAAGAAGGGAGACCTCTAAGTCAGTTTCAGGACAGGTCACAGACAATTCCATCTGTCTGGGTCTATAAATTACCACATTGGTTTCTTCCCTCCTGCTGTTTGATTTGAGCAATACTGCATGTTCATCTGTGCTGCAAACATTTGTTGTTGAACAAGGCCGACACTTGGGACTGGGAGTTATAGCAAAAGGGAAACTTGCTGCCCCCAAAATTCAGTACTGTCAAAGATGGGTATAGCACAGCACAGAAAATGCCTTATGGGAGGACATAAGGAGGGGCTTGACTCAGTTGAGGGGTGAGAGAAGGCTCCTGATGGGAAGTGAACACCAAGTCAGGGCTTGACGGAGCTATCCAGGTCAAAGCAAAAGTGGCAAGAAGCATATTCAGCTGTTTAAAGAGAAGGAAGAACACGATGCCTTTGATACAGGAGGCAGCTGGGGTCCTGGCAGCAGACTGATGTCAAGACCGAAGCCAGGGCCTTCTCTCCCAGCCCTGAGCCTGCCCGACCCACAGTCTGTACTTGCCGCCAGGAGGGGTGGACTCACTCTCCTGGCAGCTCTGCTCTGGTGCATTGCCTTTTGTGTTGAACTGGTGCCCACAAGGCAATGGGTGATTTCAGCATCTGGCAGTATGTCTGCATTTTTTTAAATCCACCGCTTCCCTATTTCTCTTTCCTCTCTCTCAATTCCATTTGAACCTTCATTTGAACCAATTAAAAATCTTTGAGCACACTAGACTTTGATTGATTTTATGCATGTGGGTGGCATGGATCCTTAGAATGGACAACATGAGTTTATACTCTTAATAGTATGGGGTCTCTGGGGCCCCCCTCTGTTTTGCCCAGTATTACTTTTAGTTCCCTGTGGTATTGGGCCAGTAAATTCTTCAATAAATTGTGAGTGGTTCCGTATGACTGAAATCCAGAAAAAGAAGGTGAGAAAAGCCGAATGTGAGGTTGAAGAGCAAAGAGAGCCAGGTAAGAGCTGCAACAGCACTTCAGAAATGGGGCTTTATCCTGAGAACAAGGAGGTAAAGACCTGGTGAAACGCACAGCTGACAAGGGTCAGGCTGGCTGCACTGTCTGGCTGGATTATGAGGCAAGAGTGGAAACACTGGTTTGAAACTACTTTTAGCAAATGGCAAGAGATGTGGTGACCCCATCCAAGAAAGAGCAGAGGATGAGAGAGGTGGACAAAGGCAAGGGGTCCCAGTGAGTACAACAGACAGTGCTGCTCACTGCGCGGCTGCGGGAAGTATGGAGTCAAAGAAGTCAGAGTCCTGGCCTGGGTGACCAGGGCTGCAAAGACAGGACACAATGGAGGAGCAGACTTGGAACCACACGCTGTGTCCGTACTGGTGATACTGCACGCGCATTTGCCAGCAGACCATTTTCTATTGGCCTAGAGCACAGAAGAGAGGCCTGGATCCCCAAGTGAGGGTGAGACCAGGAACAAGGAATGCCAAGCTACATCCACCCAGGAACGCTGACACCACACCCAGGTCTGCAGTGGAGGAATGACAGCAATGTCAACACTGCTCTCTATTGTTACTGACTGCAATTTAGCTGAAGAAGGGCCTCGTGTGCCAGTGTCTCTCTGCCTCATTTTATCTCTCAACAACCTGCAAGGCTGGTATTACTCCCAATTTCATGATGGCAGGAATGGAGCTCAGTGAGGAGATGATTAACCTTTCAGCATAGAGCTGATATTCCAAATCAGGTCTGCCTGGTTCCAAATCCCTACTATATAAATGAAAATGTTGTCTTTTCAAAAGGCCATTCCTGCATTTCTAATTTTTTTAAACATTTATTTATTTATTTATACCACCACTGGGTACAGTCAGAAGCACGGGAGGGTGAGAAAATTCACC
Source organism: Talpa europaea (assembly GCF_964194135.1). Lineage (NCBI taxonomy): Eukaryota > Metazoa > Chordata > Mammalia > Eulipotyphla > Talpidae > Talpa > Talpa europaea. Next base: position 64,875,727 of record NC_140074.1, on the reverse strand, counting down.
AGAGCCAGAGCAGGGAAGAGAACAGGCAGACTGATGAAATACACTGCTGAGGGGAGTAGCAGGCACGTCTGTTGTGCCATGTGGGACCCTCGCTGGAGGCCAGGGATCGAACTGGCACTGCAGAGGCTGCGGGCAGCTTTGCAGCCCAGCACTCAACCGCTGCATCACCGGGGAGGCCCTGCATTTCTAAATTTTTAAAGTGGTGAAGCATACAGGATCTGATGTTGGGAAAGTGTGGGTTCCAGTTCAACATTTATTAGTAGCTCAACACTCTCATTTGCAAAGGAAAGGATATCAAAACCCACTTCACAGGAAATGGTGCTATTTATTCCCTTAATGTAAGATCTGAATAAGATTCCTGCATGGAAATCCCTTGGCACAGTGGCTGGCATAAAGAAGTATTTAATAAAGGTGATGATCGTGATTATGGTTTAGTACTTTTAAGTGAATGGGTCTCAATCAGGAAGGATTTTGCTCCCTACTTTCACCCGACCCAGGTACATTGGGCCGGAGATATGATGGTTTTGGTTGTCACAACTTGGGGGAGGGGTATGTAGGGTAAGGAAAAAATGTCAGACTTTTCTGCCCTCCCACCATCAGAATAGATGATGGATCCTTGCAGTCCTGAATGTATGCCTGATGGCGGGCACCTGGAATAGGGTGTGGGCAGATGTAGATGGGATTCACCTGGGCTAAGAATGGGCTTTTAAGGGCGGCATCAAGGGGCTGCCAGTAGAATCCAAAAAGCAGAGAGAGAAGCAGAGCCATAGGAAGAGCAGAGAGAAAGTGAGAGAAGGTCGGAGAGCCCAGAGTGAAGACTTGCCCCTGCCTGCCATGTACCTGGTAATCTAAATAAAAACCCTGCAAAAGCCATTGAGGACTCTGACTCCTCTTTTACCCGGTCTGCTGGATCATAGAAAACCTGCACTATGTCCTTCCTGCCTCTACAGAGTATCACTGGCATCTAGTGGATGGAGATTAAGGCTGCTCCTAAACATAGCATAATGCTCAGGACAACTAACAGTTATCTGCCCTGTGATGTCAATAATGCCAAGATTAAGAAATGCCGCCTTCATTTAATGCAAACTCTTTAAACTGGATGGGATGAAATGAATTAGATTGATCTAGTCTAACCTAACCTTCTCTCATTTCACAAAGAAGAAAATGGAAAACAGAATAGGAAAGGGACTCAAGTCCCAGGAAGGGCTGGATGGAGAAAAAGAGTACCTGCAGATTGAGAACTAGCTGTCTAGAAGCTTCCTTGTGAGGATATTTCTATACCCATCATGCAACCATTCTAGCAGAGTGACAGGGGAAATTCTTCTCTGACCTCTTCCAAGGGGAGAAAGCACTGCACTGTGCAATAGGGCACTGGATGAGGGCCTCAGTCTCCATGGGGCCACACCCCAACCCAGTGTCTGTCCCAACTAAGAGCACAATCAGGAATATGCATTACACAATGTGCCTGACACTTTGTGAGCACTATGTCATTTATTCTACCTGTCACCTGGTTCTTCTGTTGTCATCCCACTGTGGCAGATGAGAACACTGAAGCCCAAAGAGGCATCATGATTTGTCCAAGCTTAAACAACTGAAGGATATAGGAGGGACTGAAAGTCAAGCATTGCATTGAGGGTTCACATTAAGGCACCTCTCAAGAATGTCAGCGAGATCCAAGCCATGGGGGCCAACCCATCATGTCTTCCATGTTTATGGGAAGCAGAGCCAGATTCTTCCAAACACAGGATTTGAGAGTCATTAAATCATACATGGCCAAAATCACCAGAAAGCATATTTCACTGGGCCAGGCCACTTATTTGGGTACACAGAGAGAACCAAGGATTTGGGTGGCTTCTCAACCCATCTGTTCTTCTGGAGACCAGAGGAGGCAACAATGCAGAGAAACTTGAGGTCACACAAAAAGTCTGTGACTAGTCTTCTGACACCTAGGTTATTTTATATTTGGAAAGAGAAAGGGAAAAGGAGAAGACCAGTTCTGCATATTGCCCTGTCAGGGGGCCGAGGAGGCCTGACTTCTAGGCAGCTTCCTTCCAAACAAAGACATTTGCATGAAGTGATTCCCCAAAAGACCTTGGAGAAAAGGTTCTCTTTTTCTGTCTCTCCTCTGCCAGCTAAACCAAATGGGACTCTGTTTTGCTAAAATAGGAACTTAAAAGGGGTAAGTATCAGAGTGAAAAAGAAAAGTTCTTTGCAGATGCCAAACTCAAACAACAGTCTCAATTCTGTAAATTTTCAAGCCATGACCCACTTTCCTTTTTAATGAAGAAAAGGGACACTTACTGATTCCCCAGTTTCCCTTTAATAGCAGTCATCTCCCAGAAAGAGTGCTATGGATTGATTCATTAACTTTGTAGCTCACCTCATATTTTGTACAATATGTGGGGAAGGAGACTAGAGAGAGTAAGGAAGGAAGAAATTGAAATAATGGGTAAATGAGACTCACATAGGAAGATGAGCCAGGGAACATCAGTAAACAGCAATGAACAGTTTTTAGGATGAGCTTCCTAGTAGTCAGGTCAATGAGGAAAATCAGTCTATTACCAGGCTCACATTGCCGGTGAGAGAAAATACATATATTGGCTGTTCAAGAGAAAAATGGATTTTTCCCTGACTTGGTGTGAGAAAGCAGCATTTATTTTACTGATTGGGGAGATTACCTATTGTAGCAACTAGCAGTAATTACCCTGACAAATCCCAGGCCTCAATCACCAGCTCCTGCCACACCCTTCCCCTTTGCAAGCACTTAAACATTAACTGAAGAAATAAGCACCAACTCTGTGCTCTCTGATTTCCAGGTAATATCCTATAAAGTGGCTATTAGGTGGGCTCTTAGAGTTTTATTCCCTAGGCTAGAGGTTCACTGCCCTGTTAATGCTGATATTTTAATCTGGACATTTCCTGTTCGGTTTTCCTCCACAGGGTATGATATTTAGCAGTGTCTCTGACCTCCACACACTAGAGACTGATAGCACCATTCCTTCCCCTGCCCCACAAGCTGTGACAATCAAAAATGTCTCCAGCTACTGCCAAATATCCCCCAGCTGACAATCACTACCCTAGACCTATGATCTGAAAATACAGATTACATATCTCTCTCTTTCAGCAACTGCTATTCCCAAACACACATACCACACATCCCAATACAAGGCAGGAACAGGGGCAGGATGACCAAAGTCAACACAGCTGCTTGGAAAGGATGGTGTAGGGTAAGGGGAAAAAAGTATCAGGCTTTTCTGCCCTCCCGCCATTAGTATGGATGACGGAAACCTGTGGTCCCGAACACATGCCTGATGGCGGGCACCTGGAGTGGGGTGTGGGCATATGTAGATGGGATTCACCTGGGATGAGACTGGGCTTTTAAGGATGGTGTCATGGGGATGCCAGAAGAAGCAGAGAAGCCAAGAACTAAGAACGAACAGAAGCCGAGAGAAGAAGAGAAGCAGAGAGAACGTCAGAGAGAGCCCAGATAGAGTGAAGATTTGCTGGGGGCTGGGAGGACTGCCAGCCCCCCAGCCCCCCAGCCTGCCATATGCCTGGTAAATCTAAATAAAAGAACTGCAAAAGCCACTGAGGACTCTGACTCCTCCTTTACCAGGTCTGCTGGATCGGAGAACCTGTCCTGTGCCCATTCCTTCCCGCCCTACAGATGGAAAATGTGCAAGAGTCACTGACCCAGAGGTGTTCTGAATTCCTGCTGGGCAGAGTTCGGGGCTCCCGCTCTGGGTGAGCAGAGGTGTCTCCTCTCAGGGAAGCAAAGGTCCGTCCATTATGTCCAGGGTCCCTGTGTTCACCCCTTGGGGCCTCATGGACTTCCTTGGACACAGATGAAGAGATGATCACAGATCATGCCCTGCCTGGAGGTTGCCTCATTTTCTTAATCCACTTTCTGTTCATAGAAAGTTGTCATCCCAAGGGATGTTACAAACCTCAAAGATTTTCACCTGGTTCCAGGTCTCTTTGCCATTGTATTTCACTCAATATTGGCTCCTAGCCTATTTCCAGTGAGCACAGCCATGTTCTTTGAGAGATACAAATCTCAAATCTATCCTTTTCTTGCCTTTTCACCTCCGTGCTTTTTTCCCCCTTTCTTAAGCTAATGACAGCTAGCTTGAGGCTATGGAAAATTTGATGAGAATGCTGTTCTTTTCATTTGAACTATACCCCAGTCATTTTTTCCAACTGAGGGGTTTTATTGGGCTTCTGCCACTTCAGTTCTTTGTGAACCCCATCTCTTACTGTCTAGCACATTATGTTGCTCTAACTTCAAGGCCTCATAGGTCTGAAATCTCTCTATTCTTCTTCATTTCTGCTTACAATCCACCTAAAAATTTCCTCAGCTCATCTCATACTTCTAACATTTTGACAAATGTAGCCACACTACTGAGACACAGGGCAAGCTAGGAATTATGCAGTTTTAGGGACAGTACAGGAGGGGACCTCTGAAGAATTTAGGGAGGCTTCAGAGATAAGGACAACCAAGGGAATGTAACCAATTCCACTAGGAAAAACAAACATCTCAGGACCAAGGACAACATTGTTAAAGCTGGTCCTGGTTTCCTTCAGGTGGTAAAGGGAGGCGGAGATCGGAGAAATGGAGAGTGGTTTAATTTATGGACAACTTAGAAGGGCAGCTGTTTAACTTCAATGCAGGGATGCCCATCCAGAGGACTGGGCCATAAAGATAAAGATGCAACAAATGGGGAAAGAGAAAGCTGTTAGATAAGGAATGTGAACATCCCCCACTCAGTAGCAAAGTGAGACAGCCGAGAACTAACCAATCATAAAGAGACTGGGGCAGCTTTAGAATAATGAGGGAAAAAAGGTATATATTCCCTGAGACACGACTCCACTTTGGCTTCCTTGCCCCTCCCAGGCCTGGTTCCCTGGCCTGGGAGTCCCACTTTATTTCTGCTCTTTTTCTCCTCAATAAACTTTTTCTTTCTGTAAACAAACCTGCCTCTTCTCGCTTGCTTGCCTGAGCGTCTGCGAAGTTCCTGCTGCAGCTTCGTGAGACACCAACCCATGGGGGTCTAGTGGCTGGGACTCAGCGCTGCCCTGCAGCCTGTGATCTGTTCCTGGCTGGGAGACTAGGCCTGACAATTCCGGTATCACTACCTTCATTCTATTTTCTTGCCTTTCCTCTAGAACAAGTTCAGGAATGAAGGAGTCTCTCAAGTGATCACCAGCAACATCTTTACAAATACCTTGCACTATATACCCCACCTCTACCTTTACAGGCTCTAATTCAGCTTCACATTGCCCGCCTCATCATAAGGTGACATCATACATTGTATGTTTCTGTTACAATAATCTTCTTCTTGTACCAGTTGAGGTAATTAACAGTAGCTGTCAAAACAGAAAAATCCTAAAATCTCAATGGAAAAAAACACACTGAAGGTTTATTTCTCACTTATTCAACCATCCAGTGAATATAAGCTGCTCTTTTCCACCATGGAACTACATAAGTCTGAATCTCTTCTAGATCCCAAACAAAAAAAAAAAAAAAAAAAAGATTTTTTTTTTTTTTAAAGATTTATTTATTTATTTATACAAGCACTGGGTACAGTCAGAAGCATGGGAGGGTGAGAGAATTCAACAGAGCCAGAGCAGGGAGCAGAGCAGAAAGAAGGACCAAAGTACACTGCTGAGGGGAGCAGCGGGTGGCAGGAGAGGTCTGTGCGCCATGCGGGACCCTCCTCCGGTGGCCGGGGAGCAGCCAGGAATCGAACCAGCGCTGCAGAGGCCGCATGCAGCTTCGCAACCCAGCGCTCAACCGCTGCGCCACTGGGGAGGCCCAAAATGAGATTTTTTTTTTAAGATATTGAGGGATAGAGACCCAGTAAAACCTAGCTGGAAACATCAAACTAGATGTATGCCTCTCTCTCCCTCTTCTGTGATCTTGGCAAACTTGGTGGACACTTACTCTACTTAGCATAGCTACAGGAGGCAAAGGGCCATTCATGGCCATGATGACCTGGTGGGCCCATCAGTGTAACCTCCCTGTCAGGCTTCCTGTTCCCCACTGTCTGCAATCATCAAGAGGAATATCAATAAACTTGATATCAATAAACTAGTCCCTCTATAAGTCAGGGACTAGCTTAGAGAGCTAGAAACTGTGGTTCCATAGGAAACACGGAAACTTTTGAATAATATTATTATGTACGATATGAAAAACATTCATTGCCCCTTCTTGGGCACAGACTTCCTCCCCCACCTCACTGACATAAGGCTCTGGGCAAAGCAACATGAAGATGCTGTGTGTCTCTTGTGCTAGAAGCTTTCAGGACCAGGGTAGGAAATCTCTTTTTCTTCAACCACCTTGAGCAGCAACATTGTAGACAGAGGCTGCTTGATCAGTCTGGGTCCTTGAGTGACTATGAATCAGAGCACTGTTCTGGTCTACAATGAAGACAGTGATTCTCTACTGGGCCAAACTCACTCAGATCCTGTGAGGTCTCGTCTCATCAAGACACTGATTTTTGAGCTTCTATGTTTATCTCTGTCTTGTCCACTTTAAGTAAGAATCCTGCCAAGTCATTTTAGCCAGAATCCTCCATTCTCCATATATCATCACTCTTCTTTATCCTACACCATCCCTCAGGTGATGTTTGATCTCTGTGGCTTACCTTCAGTACGAATCCTGTTAGGTCAGTTTAGCCAGAATTCCCCTTACTCCTGAGGTTTTCTCTTAGTAATTTCCATCCACTGATTCCCATCCTGGTCCTACGTTATAAATTTCTACTTTTCCATATAGTATTTGGAGTGGAGCCCAATTTCTGCAAGGCCCATCATAATAATCCCCCCTTGAATAAAGTCTGCCTTACTGCTCATGAATTTTTTCTTTAACATTAGAAATAAACCTTAGTTCCAAAGAGGCCCTGAGGTCTGGAGATCATTTGTTACTGCAGCATGACTTGGCCTAACCTGACTGATAATACCAGTGAAGGAACTGCTGATGTTACTAAAGAAGAAAGAAAATAGCAGGAAAGTGGTCATTGCTATCAATAACCAAAAGCACCAACTGGAAAAAATGGCTCACAAGCTGCTCCACATTGCAAGCTACAGTGAAGGAGTTCAGCCTAAAGAAGAATGTTCTGAGAGTGAGGACTGAGCAATCCATCATCAGAGGTCATGGCAGGCCTGAGATGGGAGGATGGAGATGGCACTATGGCCTCTTCCAGTGCTGAACTGTCATGATCACAGGAAAAGTTTATATTTTCAGTGGTCTTTTATCCCAGGTTTCTACCAGAATTACCCTGGCCACAGACACTCAGTGGACCTCAGGAGCTGCCCAGTACTCTACTGCAGCCTCATTCCTATTCCTCCCACACACTGTACCTGGATCTGTCTAATGGCTCCTGCCTCACCCCTTGGCTCTCACCATGACCCTCACTGGTCATACCCTCTACATATGGTAATGTGACAGGAGGGCAGAGGGCACGGGCCCAGGAACTTGGGGGTTCATGTTCAACTTCATTGACAACTCTACTTTTAAATTTAGGGGTGATTCAAGTTACATCATCCCTCTGGGTCTGATTCTCACTCTTCACAATTGTTAGGAGTGACAGTACCTATCTATCAAGAGCATGTGAGATCAGCTGGGATCATGTGTAAAAGGCCCTGATGCAGAACTAGAGTGAAGACAGTGATGGCAAAATAGTTACTCCTGTTCTACCTCTTACCACCAACTCCATGGCTCTCCTCATCTTCAGGGCTGATCAGTTATCAGTTACTAGCCATACCACAAGAGTCCACTCAGATGGATCAGCACACACACAGTCCTAGTTCTTACTGACTTCGAATATTCCCACCCCGTTCCCCTGTCCCCACTCCATCTCCATCCTTGAAACCCACTTCCAAGTCCAAGCCAAACCACCTCCTCCACTCTGAGCTCCTCTCTCCCTTCCTAACACAGAGAATATACCTTCTTTGAGGTCCCACTCACATGGTGCTGACAACACAGTATAATGCAAGATGTTGCCCAGACATTTATTTAGCATTTGCACTATTTACTGAACTTGGGAGACTTGGCCATGAAAAAGACATAGTCTTATGGGCCTCCCTAGTGATGCAAGGGGTTAAGACGCAACCTATGAAGCTAACTGCAGCCTCTGCAGCATGCGTTCAATCCCCGGCCAGCCAGGGAGGAACCCACATGGTGCAGCAAACCTCTCCTGACTCACCCGCTGCTCCCTTCAGCAGTGTACTTTGGTCAATCTGCCTGTTCTGTTCCCCATTCTGTCTCTGATGAATCCTCTCAACCCCCACACCTCTGGCCTGTACCCCAGCTCTTGTATGCATAAATAAATAAATCTTAAAAAAAAAAAAAAGACATAGACTTACCTTTTAGATGTTCACAGGCTAGTGGGAGGAAGAGCTGCATAAATAAATCATGGCAATGCAATGTGATAAGACTTCAGTAATTAAGGTGTGGGCTCAGAAAGGGAGTTTTATCTTTGCCTGTGGCTTCTACTATGAATGCAACTCTAGAACTTAGCCCTCTGCTCCTTTATTGCAAGATCCATTGGGCCCAATTCTGAGCATAAGTCAATGCCAACCATGCTGATAGGGAGGGCTACACCCTCGGAAAATAAAATGATAATCCCCAAACTCAGGTCTGGGTCACATCTGTATCTCCATTTTTAGGGTCTCAAAGTAGGTACCTGCATACCCAGAACCAGCTCTCACAACTTAGCAGCATCCTTTGTTGAAAGCAATTAATAACATAAAGGCCAGAGAAGGGAGAAAGAGCCTGAAGAAAGAGTCTGATTATTTGGCCTAGACTTCTCAGGTTCCATCTTGCTTGCTTGGAATTTTAAGACATTCCATGATTACCTGATACACCTCTCTGCCTTTGCACTCCTTTCCTTCATTCTTGGACTTCTGCCAACATTTTGTACACTATTTTTAATGTTATGTAAACTTTGCTGTATATAATCTTTGGGAAGACACTTTCTCAATAGATATCATTTTGCTAAGATTTCTACAAGTTAAGGGGTGGTGGTGTTCCTTCATCTAGACAACTGTACGATGCCCCACGGTGTAGCTTCACCATGCTTTACTCACCACGCTTCCTGGTGACAGGCATCTGGTTCTCATCCGGGTCTTGCTACCATGATGACTGTTTGGACGAAGCTCCTGACCATGCCTCATGTTGAGCGTGTGTTAGAGTTTCTCTTGGGCATGTGCCTAGATGTTAGTTTGTTCCGACTTGCTTGAAAATTCTGATCCATCTAAAGGGTGGCCAGATTAAAGCAAAGCAGAAAAAAAGAGAGAATAATTAGGAAGAAAAAAATGAGAGGATGCTAAAAGTCTAATTTGGGAGGGAAGGAGTAGTCAACAGAGGAGCAATACTGTTCTTTGTGATTTAATATCTGCAGAGGACTGCAGTACAGACTTACTGCCTATGGAAACTGAATTACCCAGACGCCCTTCAATCTGCTTTGTTATTCCACCAAATAAAGTGAATGATGTTGTGCTAGGAAAATACTCAATTCTGGCCAAAACGGGCTGGTGTGTGCTATCACCTCTATTTAGGAAAATCCTCCTCTGTGCTCATATCCTCTGTCCTAGAGATACACCTCTTGAGACTCCATGCAGGACTCAAAATACAAAAAAAAAAAAAAAAAAAAAAAAAAAACTGTGCATTTTCAGAAACAATTCAAATGCTACTTTAAGTAGTGTTCTTTAGGTTAACTATGGTCTACCATTTGAGAGAACAGTCTTTCACCACATTATTCATGAAATGCTATTATTCAATGAGAAGAATGGAAATCAAAAGGGGATATAACAGTGATCTCAACAATGGTTTTCTAAAAAGTCTTAAGCATAGAAAATTAAATTGAAGAGAAATACTCAGGTGGTAAGTGGCGTTGGTATCACATTTGAAGAGGCATGAAATCTACTTCTCAAACATATACAATATTGTAAACTAATCTTACCACAAAAATTAGATTAAATAAATGTTGATACCTGTTTCTAAAGGAAATAGAGCAAAGATCAGAACTACCGCGTAGGGCTAAACTCCAGCAGTTGTCTTGTAGTGTGCTGTGCAAACTAAGAATGCTTATGTATTTTTAAATGGCTTTATAAGCATCTATATCATATCTTCAGTTTTGCCTGCTGCATTACATATTCTAACTACTTACCATCTGATCCCTTACAGAAAGCTGGCAGCCACCATTTTAGAGAGTGTGAATGACTCTACCCCCCATCCCTCATATTCTTCAAGTCAAAGTATGTTACTTACAGAGTCATAAAAAATAAGAACTTCTAAAAGTATAAACTATATTTTAGAAAGGTTTCCATTCAAAATGCCTACTTTTTTTTGATTCTGTCCCTTACATGGCCCAGTGTCAAAGTTCTCGTTCATCAAATAGCTCATTTCCCAAGAGATCCAGTGAGACGATGCCCAGCAATTATTGACACCGTTCCAGGAAAGTGGGTCTGTGCCCTAACTTACAAGAAGCCTGTGGATACTGCACAAGTCTAAACATGTTTACAATTCAAAAAGCAATTACTGAGAAATAACCATTTTTCCCCATTTTGGGAAGCAACAAGGAAAATGCCGGCCTCTGATCCAGCTGCCCAAGCAAATTGCCTATGGTGGGGAAATCCATGGTGCCAAATGAAAAAAGGTTACCCAGCAAACTAGGATGTATAGAGGTGGGTCAGGAGAACAACAGGCTGGCAAAGAGAAGACAAAGACAAGAAGCAGAGAGCTCCTGGTGACATTAAAGCCAGGAGCATGCTCAGTAATCACAAGGTTCAATTTCTAGGTCCCAGTTGACATATGGAGAGAATGAATTCTGAGAGTAGAAATTATTTAAATTCACCCTGTCTCTGAGATCATGAGCTATAAAAGGCATCAACTCTCATCATCTCTTCAATAATCGAATTCCTTCTAAAACAGCCCCACTAAATGGGCTGTTTTGACTCTTGGAGCAGAGGATTTGTCATTACAGAGTAATGACACAGTCTTCTAACTGAGCAGAAAGATCCCTCCCAGTAACTTCCACTCGTTAGACTAACTCAAACCTCTGGACGTCACGCAGAATGGTAAAACAGTAATAATAGTAACACCAACAATAATACAAGTCCACCATCCAAAAACCAAAATACTCTAAAAATCTGAATGCTTTTATGACACATTTGGCAGCAAAAGCTGATCTGAAAGTGCATATGCAGTTCTTACCTATTACAGTTAGTTTGAGTCTGTTGGGCTGCAGAAATATTCCTGGGTTTGGCTATAGGGTGTTGTCCCAAAACCCATAGAGAGTGTTATGTAACATAAGGCATATGGAGTTCATTATTCAGGTGAACAATATGAAATTATAAGTAATAATTTTTGTAGGGCAAAACGGGCCAGATATTAAAACACCTAAAACATCTATAGTATTGTAAATCACACAAGCTCAATAGACATAATTTTTTTCAAAATGTCAGCTATTGGCAACTTCATATGGTTCAACTTAATGCTTTTCTTAAATCTGACCCCAAAGATTTTTGACTAAGAACTTGAGAACCTGTCATCAAAAGAGAGGCTCAGTTTGGAGCTTTTGGAGCACCAACTATAAGTGCTGTGTCAAGCTTGACTCTCCAATGAATATTTCCACCCAAGTCTCTCCAGCACTCCAGACTCATTATCCTACTACCTCCTCATCACGTCATCTCCACCCAACTGTCTGAAAGTCAGCTTAAATGCAAAACTGTGACATATGATGAAACCAGGGCCTTGAATAACATCATATTGCTCAACATTCACTGTAACTTGTTTCTCATCAATGTTGTAACAAAACAATGTTATTCTGCTATTCGGGGACTCGCTGCTATACAAGGATAAGAACACATTTGTAAAGCCTTTCAAGATGATCTGATAATGTGATCATGTGTTCAAATGATGCAATAGCAAAGGTTTGGGGGGGGGGGCTCCCTGATGGTGTAAGGGTTAAAATCTCAGTGCTATCAAGCTATCACCAGCCACTGAGGCATGAGTTCGATCCCCCACCAGGGAGCTGACCCACATGGCACATCAGACCCCTCCTGTCTCACCTGCTGCTCCCCTCAGCAGTATATTTCAGTAGATCTGCCTGTTCTGCTCCCCACTCTGTCTTGGGTGAGTCCTCTCACCACCCGTCACACTTCTGACCTATACCCCAGTTCTTATATGCATAAATAAATCTTAAAAAAAAAAAAGATTTCGGTTGGGGAATAAGGAGAAAGATGGCACCCAAGGAGGTTCACTAATTCACTCCCAGGAGAATGATCTAAAGTAATCCAGAGGGGCACTGAACTCAGAGACCTTAGTACTTAGAGCAAGACTAGAGCACCTCCTGGACACCAGAGACCACACTGATCATGTGAACAGAGTTGCTGCTGAGGAAATTTGACGCTATGCAACAAAAGGTGGGTGACTCAAAGAATTCATGTGGAAAGAGAAATACAAAGGGGAAAAAGAAGAAGAAGAAGACACACTTCAAGAATTCCCCCCCACAATGTGAGGAAAGGCCACAGAAGTGTAGCATGGTGTTGAGGAAGCTGTGGAGACAGGCTGCCTCATCCCGATTCTGGTCCTACCACTTTCTTCCTCTGCTCCAATGTCCTTATCTGTCAAGTGGGAATAATAACATCACTACTTCAAAAGGTTATCTCAGGATTGATTAAGTTCACTGATATATTTAACTCACTTAGAACAGTGACTTAGAACAAAGGAAGTGTTTAATAAATGTCAGTTTTTATTACACGTTGTGGTCCCCATGCACACCCAGCTGCGGGTAAGGTCTATCACTGGTGCTCAATTAAATTTTAGCTCATCAGGCAGTATAAGTCGTGCGGTACTCAATTCATTTTTAACTATCAGGCAGTAGAAGTCAATGTCCTGCTGTCTCAGACAGTCACCTCTATTATCTTATATTCTTAACTCAGACAATTTCTCAATTCAGACTACAAGTATACTTTCCCCTCAAAGGTGATTATGCTATAGCTGCAAGAACCCCAAACTATGATTTATAATGAAATCAGCTTCCTAGCTCCTCTTTCCTGATCCCTGGATGACCTATTGCAAATGCTTTCACCTTTCAGCACCTCAGTATTCCCATCTGTGCAATGGGAATGAGATCCCATGAGGCTCAAAAAACAGAGGGTTTGGCATCACTTGGAAAAGCAGTGCTGCAAATATGATTTTGTAAGCGGAGCATCCCCAGCTCCTGCTCTGGCCCTCCCTCCCTTCTCCTCCCCTTCCCCCTAACCCCCTCTCTTCGCCTCTGCAATAAGGTGCAGTACGAGACTGCTGCCTAGCACAAGCCAAATTTGTTTAAAGAAGATACCACTGAATTTCAAATTTCAAATTTCACCATTCAGGTTTTGAGACTTGAAAGGCTTTGAAAACAGACCAGTCAGGCCTGCGCTCACACTAGTACCAATTAAGTTTTGAAATGGGTCAATCAAAGACGGGCACCCCAAAGGGGATATACGTGGGACTTCAGACACTCTCATTCACTAAGACCTTTGCATGTCATTTCTGCTTCAAACACCCTCTGCCATTCCCTCTAGCCCCACTCCCGCCCTGCTGCCAAAGACCCCCATCTGCCTCTGGACTGACTGCATCTGGCATCTCTGGAGTTGTAACGTGCTATTGCCTGGTTGTCCATATCGCCACCTGCTGACCAGAACTGACCAGCACAGCCTGCCTGTGCCCAGACATCCATAAGAGCTACATACTCCTGACCCTCCAGCACCACTGTTAACTGTGGTTCCAGCCTCTGGCATGACTGACACTGCCTCTTGTTGTTGCTGCATCTGGCACTGCCCATCCCAGCCTTCAGACTGCTGCTGCTGGCTGCTGTGGTGCCACCTCAGTGGCACCACACGTGCTGGATCCTGGTCTACAGCTTACCATTGTCACCATCCCTAGGCTCTCACTAGAGGAAATACCATCTTGCACGAGCAGCTTTCAGTTTATACTACTGGACACTGTGGACACTATCTGGGGTAGAAGAGATGGCCATTTGTAAAGTTAGAAATATTTTTCTTTTCCCTAATTGCCTTTATTAATAAACCCAGTTGTTTCTCTGAGATTGAGATGTGCCTTGGGTGAGGACCCACAAACCATGACACATTTCCCCAAGATTTTGCATGGTTTCAATTTTCATTTCCCAATCTACAAACCACACACACACCTCCCCATCCCTCACTTTCACTTCCAAAAGCAGCATACTCCCCAGACTGGCACAGCTGGCAGCTTGGAAGGAACCTGCAAGGAACAGGTATGTTTTCATTTGCCCTGCCCACTGACTTGATGGATTCTTTTTCTTCTCCTCCGGGGACTTTCCTGACTTCCTTCTGTAAACGAAGGAAGGAGCATATGAGCACACTGTACATAAATATGCTTGGGAAAGCTTTCTTCTTCTTCTTCTTCTTCTTCTTTTTTTTTTTTTTTCTTAAACCAAACTTGGTTTCTGTTGTGGGCGGTGCATTCCCTATCAGGGCGGAGCGCAGAGTGTTATGGAGGGGGCAGGGAGAGCCAAGGGGGAGGAGTAGGCAATGATTAATTCACCCACTATGAGCACTGGGCTTCTATTTAATGGAGGGGTCTCTCTGCCCAGCATCAGAGCTGTCCCCAGGACCAGCAGGAGCATGGCAGAGAATGTAGGGCTGGGCTTTGGGGAAGCAGCCAGCGTGGAAATGCTGCCTGCAGACGGCAGCTACAGGCCCAGGGCCAGTGTTGGGCCAGCAGCCAGGAGCAGCAGCAGCGTGTGCTGCGCTTTCACCTGCTGCCTGCTCTTACTCCCCATCCTGGCAGGATTCACCACCTATCTACTTGTTGGACAGCTCTGGGCCCAAGGAGAGGCCTGTGTGACCCAGGTAAGCAAGATTCCATGCTGATCCCGGGGACCAGAAGACCCTCTGTGGGTATCTGGCCTCCACTGCTACTCTGGACTGAGCTCCTTGTTCCATCACATGGAAGTTGCTTCAATGTGCAGAGGAGTGTGAGGGGTGGACACGTCCAATTTGGTTTTTATTCTCAGTATTTCCAGGAAATATGAATTGTCCTTTTATATGTTTATCTGGGAACATATTCAAGCCACATTTTTTAGATAATTATAATCATATAATACTGATATTCTGTGAACATTAGTTTTCTTTTTAAAAAACTCTTTACAATACATAATACATGGTCATTGGGGAAAAAAATGAGAAAGCACAGATAAGGGGAAAAAGAGATAATCCTACAGAGGTGATCTCTGTTAACATTTCAGGGTATATAATATTTTTTAATAAGATGAAATTATTTTTGAGCCTTCTACTAAGTTCTGATTTTATGTATTGTATTACTGAATACGTATGTGCTATCATTGATTGCATGAACCTCCTTTCTTGTGTTTAGAAATATTCTTTTACAAATCTCAAGAAAGAATCTCTTGCCTGACCTCCAGGTCTTGCTTAGGGATAAGGGGATGAGTTGTATAAGGAGGTCTAGGGAGAAAAAAACAGCACAGAGGTATAGATGACAAGGGGAAAACACACAATTCTAGACTAGGAACATCAAAAATGCATCTTACAGCCTGAAGAATGTGTCATTTGAGTAATAATGCTCTATAAAAAAAAAAAAAAGTGCCTACATAATCTGTGATGACTCATTTCACTCCGGTCCAAAGTATTAAATTCCAAAGGAGAAAACAGGCACTTTAATGGGTTTAATTGGTAACCTTGCTTCTAAGCAATGCTGGCCAACTTCAATGCAGAGACACTAAGTGTGTCATGGGTAAACCAACCCATTAGGGTCAACCACCAGACTGTGATTTAGGCAACAGTATCTGTAGACACATGCTCTCATTCAGAAAGTGTAGAAATATGCAGCCAACCGGAAATGCTCATGTTAGAGAAGAGTTGCAAGGCAGGGGAGGGCAGGCTGTGACCTCAGGCCAGCACAGGGCTGGTTCCAACACAGTTCAACTTGCAGCCTCAAGTTGGTACTAACGGGACTCTGTCCCTCTTCATCCAGAAGGAGAGGGTTGTTTTGCATGAGACCTGCAGTAGTTTCTAGTAATCCCAGCTCTCTGAGTTCTGCAGAGAAACACTCTCCAGCCAAAAACAGTGTCTGAAATACTCTGCATCAGCAGAAGCCAGAGAATGCCTTTGTGAATCTAGAAGATCACTAGGCATAATATCATGGTCCAGAGGGGCCTCTGATGCTCAGTCAGGAAGTCTGATACCAGCTGTCAGCAGACAGGAAAGGCCATGAGGAAAGGTGCTGAGTGCCTGCCCCATTGTAGGCACGCAAGAGCAGAGCAGGCTATGACTACATTCTGTACGCATTAAACCAGTCTCCCTGGAGAGGAGACATATGGAGACATTTGGAGCTAGGATCTGACCAGGCTGTGTAATTTCTTAGTGCGTCAGAAGAAAGAAAAAAGGATAGGGCACATGGAGCAATTAGGATCCTGAAAAGAAACAGCTGTCCATCAGCAAAGCAAGGTTAAAGAAGTTTAAAGAGTTTTAAAGGCGGTCAGAAAAGATGGGGTCACTAAGGACCCCATCTTGGAGTTAGCACCAGAGAAAAAGCCAGTCACTGTTCCTTGTCTGAAGGGGCAAATGGAGGAAGGGGTTTAAAGACACCCAAGGAGAACCTGAGGAGCTGAGGGCTGAGGACAGAAAGGTCCTCAGCCAAAACAGCAGGCAGGGAGCAGAAAGGGGGAGGGCAACTCCAGCCACTCTGTTCCCCTCTCTGGTCACATTAGCCTGACCCAAACCGGAAGCCAAATCCCAAAGGAGTCAAGTCAGTTTGCCCAGTGGTTAGCCTAGCAGGGCTGAGAAGGGCTGACAATGGATCGGAGGGGCTAATGTAGAAAAACCCACTCAGAGGAAACAGAAGATGGGATTTAGGGAGGGAAACCAAGCCACAGAGCAGAGTTTGGTTGGGCATAATAGTGAAATATGAAAGCTCTTAGACAACCTGAATTTGAATCTCAGCTCAGCCACTTCTGCTGATGTGAAAATGAGCACATGGCTTCACTTCAATTTTCTACCCCCCAAAAAGGAGATCAATATCTATACTCTGAGAGCACTGATGAGGCAAGTGCAGGAGCAGTCTGTAAACTGAACCTGGGGGAGAGTTACATGCCATGGTTATTGTGATGAGAACCTCACGCTACACCAGGCACCAGCCAGCTACCAAGAAAACTTGGTCATGGCTTCAGGCGGCTCCAAGTCTTATGATGAGATGATTAAGGAATTAGGTTATTTCAGCAGAGGTGCCATGGAATTGTAGCTGTCCTTTTAGCCAAACCTGGGGGCTAGGAATGGTTCAGAAAGGCTTTGCAGAGACAGGAAGGAAGGATTCAGTGCCAGAATGCTGTGCCCAAGGTCAGGGCCACTAACCCATAATGGGCAGACAGAAGCCTATCAGATAATTACAGGCCACTAGGGGTAACTAAGCCATTGACGGCCATCCAGCCTAAAGCTAGAAACAGGCCCTCTGACTCCCTGCACTCGCTGGCAGGGGCGGGGGGTGTCTGGTGACCCAAGAATATTACTAGTAATATCAGGAAAGCAGCAAAAGCAGCGGCAGCTACAGCCAATCACTGAGGCTCACCAGGGTGCTGCCTCCCAGGGAGGGGCCTCACAAGCCAAATCTCATTTCACGCTCAGAATCAGCCATCCAAGACTCCTGGGCCAGGGGCCAGTTAGGGCTATTCATGTTTTTCCAAGGAGGGAAGGGAAGATTAGAGGAGGTGCAGAGCATGCTCATGTTGGTGAAATGTAACCCAAAAACCCTTCCACCAAGGAAGTAAAGGAAGAACAATTTATTCTTGAATAAGCAGCGAGCCAGGATGTGATGTGCTATCAGCTGAGAGACTGCAAAGACTGACAGGGATCTCACCCTTTCCGCACCCAGCAGATGCAACCCATTACATGCATGATCTCAAGATAAACAATAACTAGTCCTCAGGCACCTTTGTCACGCATAGTTCCTTCCAACTTTACGTGGTAATGGATGTAACCTGGATACCCACAATCAAGTTTTGTCATCATGGAAAGCATTTTCCATCTGTCCTTTTCATGGGTAAATGAAGTAGGGAACAGGAATATCCTGGGAAAGAAGATATCTTGTAAAGAGCAGCAGGCCTGATGCTCCACACAAGAGTCAAAGCAATTCCTTGAAAACTTGTACCAGCCTCCCTCCTCACTCCTGCCCCCACCGTGGCCCCCCTGGTCTCCCTCCATTCCCTGGGGCTCCCTGTGCTCTCCTGCTTCTGGTATTTACCTAGCTGTTCAGCTGCCAGGTCTGCTGTAAGGGACTTCCTCTTTCCACCTTGTAATAACCACAGGAAGTTGGCATCACTAAGAATCTTTTCTAATCTAACATAAAAAGGACTTGAGGCTTAAGAAGAGGTTCAGAGCTCAATGGGGCGAATAGTGAGCAAAGTTCAGAACCTCCCTGAGTTTCAGTTTTCCCACAGTACCTACCCAAATGAAGTGCTCTGAGGAGTCCAAGCCACCTTCACAAAGCCCCTATGAGTGTCTGACAATATGGGTATTAATTGGATATGTGTCCCTTCCCTCCCCCTAAGTAGATGAGGAAAGCTCTTCACAGATTTATAGAAATTAAGAGAAGTGTCCCTAGCCCAGAGATCAGTAACTTTGGCCCTCAGGTGAAATCACACCCAGTGCCTGTTCTTGCAAATAAAGTTTTATTGGAATACAGACACATCCACTCACTGTTGTCATGCTACTGAGTAGCATGTAACTGAGTAGCTCCATCAAAGACTATATGGTCTATAAAGTTAACAAATCTGGCCCTTCACAAGAAATATCTGCCAGCCTTTGATCTAATTCAGTCTCTTCATTTAATAGGTGAGGAAAGTGAGATTCAGAAATGGGAAGGACATGTTCAAGTTCACAGAGCATGTGGGGGCAGAGCCAGAAGTGGATTCTATTTCCACAGTTGTTGACCTCCCTCTATCAGAAAAAGGGACCAACCCTGTTGCTGCTGGGTCCCCGGGCCAGACAAAAGCAACAGCAACTGGCAATGTTCCAGTTCTTTAATAAGAAACCACAAAAACAATTACAAAGACTGTAAAAAAAAAAAAATTGAAAGGGGAAAAAATCCCCCTTTTCCAGGGGGATTGTGAGGGATCAATGTGACAGACTTAGTACCAGGAAAGTTCCAGAGCAGAAATCACAATAGATTTGAAATTTCAGGATAAACCCATTTAGGTAGAGTGTCTGTAAGAACAGCATCAGTGAAATACATCATGGAGCTTCTGTGCAAGCCACACTACAGTTGCCTTTTTTTTTAAAGAGAGAAAGAGATAGGGGCTTCTTTATATATAAGGTTGGAGTATTTCTCTAAGATATAGGATTGGGAGGGAAAGCCAAAAGCATGACAGCATATAAAGTAGTATGCATTCATGCTTATGAATGTGTCTATAAATGCACAGAGTGTCTCAGGAAGAAGACAAAAGACACTGGAGGAACCATGTGACTATTTTAAACTTACACCCCTCTGGACAAAATGTGCATAACCTGTACAAGTATAAAGCCAGCAAAACATTTTAGGATTTTTAGATTCCCTGGAGAATGTTAGGTAGATTTGCATCTCAGAAAAACTATAGGTCAAAAAGTCAATTCCAGTTTGAATTCTGGGCTAGAAACTTCTTAATTATGTTACCTAATCTCCCCAAGCCTCAGCTTATGTATTGAATGGGATATTTAGAAATAAAGTGCTTAAAGTATCTGGCAGGAGATAGGAAGTAGTACATGGTAGGAATTATTGCTGTTATAAACAGGGAACTTCCCTGCTCGTGGATATTACATCACAGAGGACAACTTCCCCATGTGCTCTGAAATCTGCCACCAGCAGGCCAGAGAGCAGGTTTTTTCGTTCTGGAGGATTTTTCTTGGTCTCTAATTTACAGGAGCGATCTCTGTGCCTCTTTCTTCACCCCAGTCTTGCCCCACCCCTACCCAACCCATTCTCCAATCCATTCTTTACTCAGTTACACTTGACCACGGTGTGGATGGTCTTAGCAGTTTCCACTGCCCTCAGGCTGTATCCAAAGGTCCCACTGGTCCACAGCTGCTCTGAGTCCCAGCCTCACTCTTCCCCAGGCTCCGTTCCTACAGAATCTACTCCAGGCATTCCAGAAGGCACTGGCTATGCCCCAAGCTCAACACAGTATGGACACTCAGTCCCATGCAGTGAAATGCCAGGGATGTCACAGGAGGCATTTGTTTCCTAGGGTCGTGCCACTGCCCCATCTCTGTCTACCCTTTCAGGTCCAACTTCCAGAATCATCTGCAGACATCTCCCAATTACTCCTGCTGCCTCCAGGTGCATTTCCACCCTTTCCAGGAAGGCCCTACAAAACTCCTGGCCTTTATTCTCCACTCCCCTCCCCCAACCTACCCTTATTCCTGAGCCCCCATGGGCTCCATCTAGATCAACAGGACCTCACAGTGATGCCAACTCTGGCTTCAGACTTGGGGGAAATCCGCGGCCCCACCACATCACAGCTGTGACCTAGAACAACACACCTGTCTTAAGTTCTGTCATATTGAGGGTTTTGAGAAGAGTAAATGAAATCATGCCTATAAAGTCCTTTTACATATAAAGAGTAGTGTCTGAAACATAAATGTGCAGTACATGTTTGCCATTATTATTGGATACATATAATCTCTGTTAATACATTAATTTTTGAAATCACATAATGAGTAAAGTTCTATTATCTCTATTTCAAGGATGATGAAATTGAGACTTAGAAAAGTTAAGCCATGAGCCCAAAGTTAACAGTTAAGAGTATGATGTTGGGATGCAGGAACATCATATATGTTCCTCCTTACCATTATGCTACTCTGCCTCTGGTTACACACCCCACAAATTACTCACCTCCTGGGCTAGTCAGAATCCTGAAAAGTGCCTGGCACATAGTAAGTACTCAATAAATGCCAGTGTTCTTGCCCCCATCAGAGAACCTGGTTGTACCTGGCATACAGAAGACACTCACTACATATTTACTTGCTAGCTGGCAATAGGAATGGAGGAACAAACAAGATACTTGATCTCCCAGCTATAAAATGGGGAGGTTCACACACTTTCTTCACAGCACTGTGCTGGGAATTCTGAAAAAAAAAAAAAAAAAACTACTGCCATAAAATGGATGCTCAACTCACATTCTTGCCCCACTCATTCCACCTTGGGTAAGCCCTTTGATATCACTCGAGTTGTTTTCTCTGCTGGAATGGGGAAAACAATGATGAGCCACTTTCGGTGTGGTCTAGAGGAAATGGATAGCTGAGCTAAAAGTGATTTGTAAATTGCAAAACGCTGAGCACTTAGTGGTCCCTGCTGTAGCCATCGTGTTGAGAACCCAACTCACTCCTAAGGATAGGCTGTGGGCAAAGGGCAGCAAAACCAGACATGGGGAAGGTGAACTGTAGAAGTACAGAGAATCAGAGGGCAGAGAGTGGTGGATGTGAATCCAAAGTATCTCCTGCAGTTTGCAACTGTTGATTCTAAGACCCATTCATTCATTCATTCATCTGTTAAGACCCACACACACACACACACACACACACACACACACACACACACACACACTAAACGCTGACAGACCACACACTGCCAGCTGCAGCAGCACAGCAGCTGTATAGAGTCATCCTCCAGCCTGGTGTCCTTAATAAGGCCCAGCAACTGACAGCAGTAACAAGCTTAGGTTTTAAGATTGGGGGTCGAGGTATACTCTATTCCTGCAACCCATTTGAATTCTGGAAGGGCAGAAATTCAGAAGCAAATTGTGGAATGAAGAAGCCTCTCCTATCAAAAGGATGAGGAAGCTGTCTAGAGCTCCCAAAGTCGCCAAACATGCCATTGATCATAAATAGATAGAAGGGTGGCTTCTGTTTATACCATTGAAGTGGCCAAAGGGAAGATACCTGCCAGTGACCATTCTCTGTTTTTATTAATGAGGACAGAGTCTCATCAAGTTCAGGTGGCATGCCAAAGTCAGGCCACTTGGAAATAAAGGAAGTCAGATCTCCACCTGTGCTAGGCTGCAAACACCACATTCCAGGCATTGCTCTGAATGTTCCAAGGAAAGCCCTGTCTGGAGTAGCATGGAGGATGATGACATGAAATGGCCTCAGAATAAAACACTTCTAGTCTTGGATGTATCCTTGTACAAGTCCAAACAGGAAGATTAAGGGTCAGGCAAGGAAGAAAGTGTCTGTATTTTTCCTAGAAGTGCTTGGAGGATGTTATGGCTCATAAAACATTTGTGCTTTTACAACTGCAGCATTTATGACAGCAAGAAATGAATACCTCTTCCTGTTTGTGACTATACTAGACAGTGACTCGGGAAAAGGGGAGAAAGGCTAAATGGCTCATTAGTTTAAAATACACTTATGGGTATTTTTCTGGAGAAATGCCAAGAAGAGAATCTCAAAACTCATCTTGCTTCAGACTCGATCACCCACCGCGAACTCAGCTAGTGTTTATGGGACTCCTGACATGTGCCAGGACCTGTATTGATCTAAAGATTCAGGTGCCAGCCACTGCAATTACTCCTTGACCTTGACTTACAAAGGCCATAAAAGACCAGTGCTGACCACTCCTCTGAGAGTAGCGGAAATATAGATGAGGAATGCACACAAATGCCCACTCACTGGCCTCCAGTGAGCCCTCAAGAAGATACTCTGCTCTTGCCCACCAATCTTCTCTCTTCCCTGCTTGAAGAATTAGAGTGATTGCAAAAATGCCTCCTAGATCGTGGTTAGTTTGAGTATTCCTACATATTTCCAACTAAGCCACCTCCTCCCCAAAAAGTAATAAGAGAATAAGAAAATTAATGTGAGTGAAAATTCCCTGACCTACAGAAACTCAGAGGGGGGAAAAGTAGCAGCTTGCCTGGCATGGCTAATCATCGCTGGTGGAACAAGCTTCCCACCAAGCGCATGCCCATGGTATACAGATTTGTCTTTTCTGGCTCTGGCTCCTGACCACGCCTGGCAAATTTCCACAGACATTTCTAGAGCCATGACTAAGCTCCAAGCTGAGTCTGATGAAAACTTTTAGAGGCTCCAATACCAAGAGTACACCTACCCACCTCTGCATAATTAAATCTTTTTGACGTAAACAAAAACTCAAAACTGCATGTATTCTAAACTAAAAGGATCTCTTTTCAAATTTTTTTGCATTGCAAAGCTTGGGCGAAAGTCTCTAAAGTTGACCTTTACCCTGTCTTCTGCTTTCTTTTCTGTCCTTCTTTCTGGTAACTGAGAAATGGAGTATTTTGCTAATTGAATTATCCAGCAGAAGTGTCAGGCACTATCTGAGGCACCAGGAATATGTAACGGTAAGCCAGACAGACCAGGTCCCTGCCTGCTTCAGCTCTAGCTCAACTTCTACTAGACAGACAGAAGCCCCAAGTACAAAAATAAATATCACCCCCAAGAGTGGTATGCTCAGGAGGGGAAATAAAATTAGATCCTGATTCTCAGTGAATGTTTTGAAAAGGCATTAAAGGGGGGACAAATCACATTCTTCTGGGGTGTTATTAGACTCCATCACTTTCAGATTTGAAAGTCAGTGTTGCAGTGGCCAATATCCCTCAAGAATTTCCATTTCCTTGGTGGCCTCAGAGTAATCCAGAAGCAATGGACAGGAGCGAGGGCTGGATGACAGTAAGACATCTGATTGACCTGGTACCACCAGCAACTGTTTTAAGAGCAGGCAGTGAGCCAGCTCTAAAGTAGAAATCTTACCCCAAAAGTCATTTTTAAAAAAAGATTTATTTATTTATGAATACAAGAACTGGGGTATAAGCCAGAGGTGTGAGCAGGCAGTGAAAGGACTCACCAGACAGAGTGAGGAGCAGAACAGGCAGATCTATTGAAATACACTGCTGAGTGGAGCACTGGTCAAGACAGGAGAGGTCTGCTGTGCCATGTGGGTCAGCT
The DNA here is from genome assembly GCF_964194135.1 of Talpa europaea. Classification (NCBI taxonomy): domain Eukaryota; kingdom Metazoa; phylum Chordata; class Mammalia; order Eulipotyphla; family Talpidae; genus Talpa; species Talpa europaea. The sequence continues at coordinate 64,851,748 of NC_140074.1, read as the reverse complement.
CCCTGGCCGGGGATTGAACTCAGGCCAGTGTCTGGTCATAGCTTGATAGTGCTGAGATTTTAACCCCTGTGCCACCAGGAAGGCCCATGTTTTATCCTTTCAAATTTCTTTAAAAAAAAAAAAGATTTATTTATTTGTTTGTTTGTTTGTTTATTTATACAAGCACTGGGTACAGTCAGAAGCGCGGGAGGGTGAGAGAATTCACCAAAGCCAGAGCGGGGAACAGAACAGACAGACTGACGAAATACACTGCTGAGGGGAGCAGCTGGCGGCAGGAGAGGTCTGCGTGCCACGTGGGACCCTCGCAGGAGGCCTGGGATTGAACCAGCGCTGCAGAGGCTGTGGGCATCTTCGCAGCCCAGCACTCAACTGCTGCGCCACCAGGGGAGGCCCCTTTCAAATTTCTTTATTCATTCCTATTTCTCACGCAATAATCTTTCTCCCATGATAGACATTCATTATTAAGAGAAGCAGCAATAAATGACTTTAGATGTTGTTTTTGAAGAGAGAATCCCAGCTGATGTTTTGGGGACAGCTGGAATGTTGTGGTCTTCAACATCTACCAAGTAGCACTACCAGTCTCCAGATGCATAGTGACATTCTGGGCCACTAAAATCCATCCACATAGGAGAATAAAATGCATGCCCAAATTATAGCATCCCAGCAAAGCAAAGGCAATGTAAGCACACAAAAACATAATGACAACAGGTCTCTAAGCCAAAAAGAATACTCCAAACTCTTGGTTGAGTATCTGCTGAACCAAAAATAAACAGGAACTTCAAAAATAATTCTCAGAGAAAACTAAATGAAGCAAAAGACCAGCGAAGGTGGTTACCACTTTCTTCTCAAGAGGATGCAGCTCCAAATCTCCCCAATTCTCTTTGAGAAGCCCACCTACAGTTTTCTGCTTTGCCAAAAGATCTGTTCCTTTATCATTTCTGCCAATAGCAAGTAAGGAAACAAATTTAAAAAATAAGCTCATTTTAAGCTGCTTCTCCTTTCCCTAAGCTCATCAAAATTACAGATACTAGACAAGTAGTCATGTTAACAGAGCTCAGGTTTCCAGTCCTGTGCTACATGTATGTAATGTATCCACTTAGTAGAAATCTTGGCAGTTTCTTGGCTGCTCATATGCTCTGTTGGGCTTCCTTATTCTGTACACACTCGGCCTTGTCTGGAATGATCATTGCCTTTTATCACCTAATTCCTGTAGGACATGTAAGACTCTGTTCAGAAGTAATTTCCCTGAGAGCTCCCTGGCCCCTACCCCTAGACCAGGTCCCTATTTTCTGAGGTCTGTGTTTCCTCCTGTTACAGTGCAAAGAATCATGACACTTATCCCTCCAGACGCTGGGAGGTGTTATGGTTTAGGGCCAGGGTTCTGGTGTCAATTGGTGTGATGCCTCCACTTTCCAGGAGTAGGAAAATGGGCAAGTTCCTTGACAGCCCTCAGCCCTGTTTTCCATCAGGACATAAATAGCATCTGCCTTAGAGGGTCACTATGAAGCAGAAGGAGATAGTACATGGGAAGGGTTAAGTGTCACTACTCGTTCAATAAATAGCAGCTACAATACTGCATTTTCCAAGTCCCTTGAGTTATTCACCACCATTGCCTCCCTGGCTAGAGCATGGAGAAATTGGAGAGGAGTAATTTGGGATGGTAAGTTGGTACTTTGAATGCCAAGGAAAATATTTTGTTCTGTGTATTGAAGGCCATGAGGTGTCATCGAGGGTTTTTGAGGAGAATGTGTCTTAACTAAGCGATGGTTGATTAAAAGCCCTCAAGAGGCAGGCTAGGAAGACTAGAGAAAAGGAAAATCCAGATGGGAGGACACCATCAGCAGGCTGGGGCAGGGTCATGGGAGAGAAGTGTGCTGAGGCCTAGCATGGAGACACAAGTGGAAAAAGCCAAACATGGAAATGACAGGTTGGATTTGTGAAAAGGGGAGGAAAATTCCAGGGCTAGAAACTGAGAGGAAGCAGTAGGTGACATTAACAGAATTACAAAGCAGGGGAAAGAGAGTTGGAGAAACAAAGGAGTCAATCATTTAAAAGCAAGCGCTACCTTCAGGAGGGCTCCGGTAGAGATTAGGTAACATGGCTTGAGAGTAAATGGTGCCTGCTGGTCTTTACCCCAGCCAGGTCACCACCAGCACAGAACTGCTCACAGACCCAGACAACCCCACATACCACACGTACATAGAGAGAGCCAGGGATACCCCACACAGATGCAGAACAAATTCTCTCCTGCTGATGGAACTGTCTTCTCTCATAGTCACACTGAGACACAACCCCTCATTCACAATCACACTCATGTACACTTACAGACACATGGACAGGAGGATTTAAGATAGCAACCTGATCCAGCGTCATTGTGACATGAGGATCACTGTTCATGGGGAGTGTAACGATTAGAACCAAATAAGAGATCCTGAATTGAGTCCAAATCTTATCAAAAAAAAGGTGTTCAGGAAACGTTATCAGATGGGAGATGGTGATTTCATCCCTAAGGTCATAGTTTAGTGTTGCCTCTGAGCTTCATATTCAGGCACATGAGCGGTGGTTCCTTCCTTTTCCATGCAGACTTGGCACTGAGTCATACACTGCATGCCTGGATCCTCACCTCGAGCCTGGAGTTTCCCAGTGCTCGTCTTGTTATTACTCCCATATCAAACATAGGAACACCAAAACTCAGGGAGAAAAAGTGTTTTGCTCCAATCATAAATGACATACTAGGAATAAAATTCAAGTCTGTCTGAGTCAAAAAGCAGTTACTCTCCTACTACTACATAGCCCCTAAACTCACCTGCAAAGTAGGGCTGAAATATGAAAAAGCCTTCACGTGATGTATGGCTGCCAGGGCCAAGTGTTGCGCCTGATGAGAAAAATGGAGCCATATTCCTTTTCCTGTATCATTTCTTAGAATGGTTCCAATTTTTAAATTGTGGTGGAAAAGGAAAATAAAGCAAAATGCCATTATTTGTTCAAGTAATAGAAGCAATAACAAGATGTTAAGGTACCATAAAGTAGAGCAGGAAAAGCCTCAGGACAGACGTTTGAAGTTGAGCTTCAAAGACAAGCAGAGAGAGAGAGAGAGAGAGAGAGAAAATTCCCTGGGGGTGCTGGAAGAAGAAAAGGGAGAACTAGGGTGCAAGAGTCCCATCAACCCCAGTATTCTCATTCCCGGTGCTTTGGGGTGCTGGGGTCAAAAGAGCCACAGGTGGTCTGAATCATATCTTTCTTTCTCGATAGATTCCAAGAGGACAGAAGTTGGGACCTTCACCACAGCGAGGCTGTAAGTATTTACACTGATGCCTTTTCTTGTGGGAAAGAAGGTCATAGCTAGAAGTTCTGGTATGTAGGATATGCAAACCCAAGGCAGTGAGTCGTCCTCCCTGGCAGTGAGAAAGCAAAATGGTGTTGCAGCCAAGTGCCCAGTTTACAGAGTTGACAGTCTATGGGCAAATAATTTCACTGGTCTCTGACTTAATTTACTCACCTGTAAAAATGGTTGTGTCTGCCTCTCATAGTTAGTGTTGAATTAAATTAGATAATGCCTATAGATGTATTAGAATAATGGCTAGCGGGGCCTCCCCGGTGGCGCAGCGGTTGAGCGCTGGGTTGCGAGGCTGCCTTCGGCCTCTGCGGCGCCGGTTCGATCCCCGGCTGCTCCCCGGCCACCGGAGGCAGGTCCCACATGGTGCACAGACCTCTCCTGCCGCCTGCTGCTCCCCTCAGCAGTGTACTTCGGTCCTTCTGCCTGCTCTGCTCCCCGCTCTGACTCTGGTGAATTCTCTCACCCTCCCGCGCTTCTGACTGTACCCAGTGCTTGTATAAACAAACAAATAAATTAAATAAATAAATAAAACATGCCTCTATTAAAAAAAATTCTTAAAAAAAAAAGAATAATGGCTAGCAACTCACAATTGTGCAAGTAACACTGCTGTCAGAACACACTTGACTAATATATCATCTCTGAGGACCAAAAGGAAATTCAAGTATCTCCTGGAGAACTGATGAGGAAACAGAGGCCCGAAGCAGTAAAGAGATCGCTACAGAGTGGCTTCCATTCTGTCCTCAGTTCTACCATTCAGTTACCTCAGTGGATATGACGGAGGCAAAGGCCAATTAGCTCTCACAGAAGCAGCAGGAGAGAAGAGGCAAGGTGACCTTTTCTGAGCACTGCCCACGTGCGAGGAGACATTCTGAGCACTCTCTTCATGGTAGGAATTGGTATGCGCACCTTAGGATTGGGGAAATAGAGTCTCAGAGGCTAGATAGCTTGCCCAAAGTCTTGGGCTGAAATTCACCTGTGGTGAAGCCTCCTTCTCCTCAGGCTCACCTTACCACAAACAAACAAAAAGCACCGCACAGAGTGGAACACTCTGAAGCTAAAGGAGAGGAATGCTTCTCTCCAGTTCCAGGCACCAAGCAATGAGGTATTCACCACTGTCATCCTCTGACTCATACAAAGTGTTTTTCCCCTTTCCTTACAGATGAATCTCTTCCAATACGCAGAGAAAAGCCAAGGGCACACCTGACAGGTAATTGTCCCCAGCATGTTTTCAAGGAAACTATGGATCAGGGGCTTCCAATTTCTTTCAAAGTGTGCCCAAACACATTTAAGTTGTTTCCAACTAGAAAGTATCACCATTCCTTGGTGATAAGCTCTTCCTGGGGCATAGGGTTTGCCGAGGTCTTCCTCCCTAGACTGCTCCTAAGGCCCTTGTCTCTCAGGCATTTTCTTTCAGATTCTATCCACCCCCTTCCTTCCTCTTTTGTTTCCTTCATTCACATTCTCAGTCATTCAAAAATGGCTCTCTGCTATACAGAGAAGAATACCATGTGTTTTCACTCATACGTGGTATACAGACAAAACAAACATATCGACTAAATAAAACAATAATAAACTTTTGGACTATGAAACTAACTAGTGGTTACCAGCAGGGAAGGGGGAAGAGGGACAGACAGATCTAATTGTCTAAGGGGACAATTGTATGAAGGCTACAACTGGAATTTAAGTGGTCATCTTTAGTGTAGTATATACACAAGTTGATTTTCCATGATACCTACCTGCAACTCACATGATAAAATGCAATGTTACTTCAGATAATAACAATGACTTTCCTCAGACTCAAAGAATCATGTGATTCTGACTCTGATAAAAAATAAAAGATTGCCAATTTATTGAGTCTATCTGTGGCCTATTCAAGATGAAGTATTGGACAGTCACATCCAGGTAGGTATTTCTAAACAGTCTTCATTGACATAAAGAGATTGAGGGTAGCCTCATACATCACCAGCTGGTCTGCTTTCCAAGTCTAGCATCACAATTTTCACATCCCACATCTAGAACTGCCCGAGACTGCAGAGAAGAGAGCAAAGCTACTAGTAGTATAGAAAGGTGTGAAAACACCACTGAAAAACAAGAGAGCTAAAAAGCAAGCACACTCTACTGAACAGTAAGAAAACCTGCAACCCACAGGGGGATATTTTTGTCACCAGAGACATTTGTCTTCACAACTGACAAGGAGGAACTCTTTGAGACCGAGGCCAGGGAGATGCTAAGTCACCATCACTTGGCGCTTGCCTGTAAGAATGGGAAATATTGAACAGTCTGGGCAAGAAAATCCTAAAAATGGAGTGTGGGGATGTCACCCATCATCCTACCAAATGAGGCAAGTAGAAATATAATTCAAGCTCTACTGAGTTTTGAGCAGCAGGAGGCATCTGACATTCCATGATCTCACTTAATTTGCAGATTAGCCCAAACAGACAGGGAAATGGAGGCTCTGACAACTGATTCGCTTGTCCCAAGCCACGTAACCAGGAAGAGCTGAGACTCGAGTCTGGCTCTCAGCACTGCACCAGTAACATTACACCAACTTCCTACCCAAACTCCTACTTGCTGCTGTGCTGACATAACTAATTGCAGAGCAATTTAACAGATCTTTCTTTGCCGCCAGTCTAAATGGTTTTTGCTTTTGCATCATTTGAGGGGATTTTTTCTTTTTTAATCTACTACATTAGTCACAAAGGAGAAGTAGAGATATCAGGGACAACTAAAAAAAAAGTCTTTCACAGATTTGGCAAATACCAACAGAATTCTCCAGAAACTATTTAGTGCAATGGTCAGGGGAAACTACACACATTCCGAACATGTTGCAAAAGAAACCACAGTCCAGTTAGCAATAGGAAAGATGCTTTAGAAAAATCCAGAAAACATGTTTCTGGTCAACCACCAGGTGTGAAAATTGCTAACCACATCTTTAAACATAAACTATTCCCAAAGTGTGGCTGTCAGTACGTGATAGTAGTTGCTTGGATTTCAGAAGCAGTCATAGGAAATGAAAAATGTTTTCATTTTTCTGGAAAACTATTAGTTTTATCACAGATAATCTTATTTGAAATTGAGGTTTGAATCAACAGTTTGATTTTATCCACTTTTTTCTGCAATAGACACAAATCATTAACAGTGTTCATTCATATATTTTACATAACATATACTTGTAAATAACATGAAAACAAGGACATATAAATATGCAAATGAAGTAGGCTTATTTTTGTCATCTGTCAAAATGAACGATGCTAACCTAATACATATGTATTAAGAACTGGCTGTATCCAGTGACCGTGATTAAAAAAAAAGTCCACGTCTCTTCCATTCACTTGATCTTCAGAACAAGACTATGAGGGAGATTTATCTCCAGGTCACAGGAAGCTGAGACTCAAAAGGGAGAAGGAACCTGCATGGCTAATTAATAATTTACCATGGTATAGAGTCAGAACTGCAAATGGGCCTAACTGGCCCAGAGCTTTGGACAACAGGGTTGGAAAGGAGTAACAGGAACATCTGACTCTCTCTCTCTGAAATGTCCTCTCTTTGCTTCAGTTTGTTTTTGGTTTCTTATTTGTTTTCTTTGGTCTGAAACAACAAGGTTAATAAAAACAAATGGGACTTAGTGGGCCTCCCCGGTGGCGCAGCGTTTGAGCGCTGGGTTGCGAAGCTGCCCGCGGCCTCTGCGGCGCCGGTTCGATCCCGGGCTGCTTCCCGGCCACCGGAGGAGGGTCCCACATGGCGCGCAGACCTCTCCTGCCGCCCACTGCTCCCCTCAGCAGTGTACTTCAGTCCTTCTGCCTGCTCTGCTCCCCGCTCTGGCTCTGGTGAATTCTCTCACCCTCCCGCGCTTCTGACTGTACCCAGTGCATGTATAAACAAAACAAACAAACAAACAAATAAAGAAAGAAAGAAAACATGCCTCTATAAAAAAAAAAATTAAAAAAAAAAAAAACAAATGGGACTTAGAGACTATGTCCAACAGCTAAGGATCTTATACATCTCTTTTAATGTTTTTATGGGCATTATCATCTCCTTTTTCTTTCTTTTTTTCTTTTCGTTACTCTCTAAGAAAAGCTAGATCAGGGCCTCCCTGGTGACTTCAGGTTAAATCTCAGCACAATTACCAGTGTGGCCTGAGTTCTATCCCCGGCCAAGGAGGTGATCCACATGGTGCAGCTGACCTCTTCTGTCTCCCCTGTTGCTCCCCTCAGCAGTGTATTTCAATAGATCTGCCTGTTCTGCTCCCTACTCTGCCTCTGGTGAATCCTCTCACCCCTGGCACCTTTGGCCTGCACCCAAGTTCTTCTATGCAAAACAAATTTAAAATTTTAAAAAAGAAAATAAATCCTGACTCAGTAAGGAGAGCTGCTATGCAGTGGGGTGGTGGGGGAAGGGAGGGACTCTGCAGCAGAGAGAAAGGTCTGACCCTAACATTTGCAAGTGTCTCAAGAGTTAGGCTAAAAGGGTTTTCACCAGTTTTGGATTTTTTTCTATATTTACTTAATTATTATTGTGGTAACGCTGGCTTACAGCACTGTATATGATTCAGGGGAGTGGGCTCTCACCTTCTCAGATGTGAATCACCATGCCACAGCCCCCAGCAGGGCACGTCCACCTAAAAGGGTTTTTTCTGTTATAGAAGGAATAAGCAAAGCCAGTGGTGGAGAAAAATGCAAGGCTGGAAAGATGGGACCAGAGCTGCTTTACCCCGATTCTGGTCTATTCTCATGAGAGACTGTGCTCACCTAGGCAGAGGGCGAGCTATAGCTCAAGAGCTTGGAAGAAGAGAATCTTGCCCAAAGACAGGTTTCATTCTGATGGATCCATGGGAATAAAACAGTTCAGCTAATCACTTCATAAATGAGAATTTGGAGGGGAGATTCTCTGGCCTTGTCATAAACAAGGGGGGCATCCACCAGTATTATCTAAGTCATTTGGAAAGAGTGGTTCTTTGCAGTAAGGTCTTTTTTGAAACATAAAAGAAAGACTGCTTAACCTTGACCATTTTCTAAGATCACAGAACTCAGGTAAAATTCAAAATTGTCAGATAAGAAAAGCCAGGCTCACAGAGGCAAAGTAATTTTCCCCAGGTCTACTCTCTGAGCAAAGGTACATATCCACTCGTGAATCTTCCACTTGTTTCTCCACAAGGCATTTATTAGTCACTGGTTTTAATCGGTCACTCTACTCTTCGAAAATGTTTTAACAAAGTGCACAGGTGCCAGCACAAGCCAAATCAAACCTCTCTCTTGTCTTTGCAGTTGTGAAACAAACTCCCACCCAGTCCATGAAAGATCAGTTTCCAGCTCTTCATTGGGAACATGAACTTGGCTTGGCCTTCACCAAGAACAATATGAGCTACACCAATAGATTCCTGGTGATCCCAGAGCCGGGAGACTACTTTGTTTACTCACAGGTCACATTCCGAGGAACCACGACTGAGTGTGGTAAAAGCCAAATGAATCAACCGCAACTGAACAGGCCAGATGCCATCATGGTCGTCATCACCAAGGTAACAGACAGCTACCCAGAGCCCACCCAGCTTCTAATGGGGACCAAGTCAATGTGTGAAAGAGGCAGCACCTGGTTCCAACCCATCTACCTAGGGGCCATGTTTTCCTTGCAAGAAGGGGACAAGCTGATAGTGAATGTCAGTGACATCTCTCTGGTGGATTACACAAAAGAAGATAAAACCTTCTTTGGAGCCTTCTTGATATAGGGGCAAAAGATGACTTTGTTATGTGAAGCTCCACTGCCTCCGAGTTCTAATTTTCTACATTCACATGTAATTATAATCAGTTTTCCTTATGAAATTTAGGGACCCAAAATTCACACTTTATATGGTTTACTAATAAGCCTACAGAAGACAGCAGACATTCTTTATTATCTTAAAGAAATGAAAGAACTGGTATTTTTTATGAATATTCTCAAAAAAGAAACTGATTTTCTTGCCATGCTTTGGCAAATAAGAAAAAATATGTTTTTTATATACACAGCAAGCATGAGTTCCATATGTGTATCCAAATTACAAAAAAATAACATTTATTTGGCACAGTGTTTTTGAGCACCTATTATGTTCTGGGTAATACCTTAACCCAGAAGACAATATTAGGAACAAAACAGACTCTACCCAAAGTTTCTATGAAAACTATTGAATGTCTCCCAAATAAATATCACTGAACACAGTCCAAGGTCTGACTCCAAGTCCTAAAACATATATATCATCTAATGTAGTTAAAGATGATTTCTAGAGCTCTCTGGATTGTGTAAGATGTCCAGCTGATTAGCTCACTCAAGAAACTTGAAGATAGAGTCCGAGTTAACTAGACCGACTAAACAACAAATTTGCTTGATGCCAGGAGATGGTGGACTTATTCCCTGGGGGTGGGAGGGGGACAGGAAGTCAATTACTGAGTGTGGAACAGCTAATATAGATAAGCTTTGAGGTTTGAGTCACAACTTTATAAGCCGAGTGTTACGTGGGTATTTTTCTCTTAAAATAGTCAAAGATGGGATTCTCTTATTAGCCCAGCCTAGGCTCCTTTCCTGAAGGTGGGGCTAGACATTGAGATGATCCCTCCTAAGCGCAATTGGGTTCATATCCTCTGCTCTAGATGGTTTTCTTAATTAGTATGTCAAGGGGTGGGGGTGGGGGTAGGGTGGGGTGGGAGGGCAGGTTGGGGGTATCTGTGCTCTCTTAGTGTCTATTGACTTGCTTGTAAAGCTGAAATCCATTCACTCATTTCTCAGGATCCAATCAGTTCATGGAGACAAGACGTGTTAACTTTAAGTATTCTGTGAGGTCTGTGAGGGTGTTTGTGTGATGTGGGAAGTGACAGCCAGGACTTTGACCTCTGTTATGAATGCTCCCCACAGAAGGAATTCTCACAGATGTGTTTCAAAGCAAACTCGGTAACAAAATCATTTTTATATTTGGGAAGCTATAGAGGCAGGATGACTTGGTATAGCAGCAGTTGATCAATATTTGTTGAGTAAGAATAAACTGAAATTAATTTTCAGCTTTTCAGCAGGGAGGCTAGCACAGGGCTCCAGAGTGCACAGAGAAGGGTGTGGTCACCTACACCTGGTTCAGAAGAGCCTTCAAAGAGGAAGTGAAGGCTGAGCCCAAGTCAGCCAAGAAGGTGGGTGGGCAACAGATAGCCTTGGGGAAAAGGCATCTCAGGGGGAGGAATTACTCTTTTCATTAGCAGAAAGGAAAGGTTTCTCAGTAACTACAAAGCCTGCTTGATATAAGAACGCTCCCTCAACTGACTCGTAGAACAATATTTATTGGTAGATCAAGAATGTTTTACCAATGACTCTACTGTGGTTCCATGATCTGAAAGAACAACCCATTAAGAAAATAGAATACTCTATCTGGAACACCAAGCAACTTGGGGTACAGGAAAAGATTTGCACATAAGCAGCCAGAATGGCCTGCTCACCTTCTCCACCGAAAAGAACCCTATACCAGGGCCTTCACACCTGTCACTGTTCCAGAGGGGGTCAGGTGGACTTAGAAGTTTATCCAAGAAATAGGAATATCCTAATACCCTCAAAAGACTGGAGGCTTTGGGAGAATCCTGACCATAGGCTAATTTTGTTCTCATCTTAAGCTTATTTATTGAAGAATACATCGAAGCTCAAGTTGGCACTAGTGAATTTACTAAATTGCCTGTGACATAACTTTTACTCTTTAGAAAGGCCCAACCAGTCTTTCCTAGTAGGACTCCAATCCAGACTTCTGTTTCTTAGACATTATGTCCGTGGAAAAAACTAGTGCACTTGATTTGAAAATAGTTGCTAATAACCAGTATAGTGATAGCCTTTGAAAGGAGTAAATGGGGTGCAGTCAAGAATTCAGAAAGGGGGAAAGGGGCATGCATTGAAAAACATCTAATGGGGCAGGGAGAGGCGGGGATGCTTTACTGGTTCAATCTCTCTCAAAAGGCTGAAGTCAAATCAATTTCACAAACATTTACTGAGTACCTGCTTGCCCTGGAGACCAAAGATAAATTATTTTAGTCTCAGACATGTTCATTCTAGCTGCTCAGCATGCCCCTTATCTGCACATCCTTTAATTTATTTTGGTTATATTAGCTAATTAATTAACTAACTTTTGGCACATGAATATTTTCTCATTACGAAAATGGGTGCCACTGGGCAAAGGATGATCATTAACAAAATGATTTGTGTTTGCTCTAAGTGGCTTTTAAAATAGCTACTCAAGGGCAGTTTTCCATAAATAAAAGGGGAAAAACAAAGATACCATTTTCTATGGCATAATTCATTATTTAAATGACATTTGGAAAGAGATTATTATCTGTGGGACTTAAGTTTGGCCATCAACAACCCTGAAAATCTTAGGACCTTATGGAGTGCCCATAAAAGCCTGCATGCCTCAGCAAATGCAGGAACCATGATCAAAATGCATGGGGTCACTAGCATGTTGACCTAGCATGGTTTAGCTCTGTTTGGTGGAACCATATTGCTTAGACTACCAAAATTCCTTGTTTAAGGTACAGCAGGAAGTGAAAAGGTTCACTTTCATGACCCAAAGGTGTCTGGTTCAGTTCTGAAACAGGGAATTCCAGAACCTTTGCTTCACTTCATTCTAACCTACGTCACCCCAGAGGAAATTCCATCTCTGTGCTTGTCAATAACCTCTCCAGATTATCAAAATTTAAACAGTTCACTGTGCATGAGGCATGTCCACTGCCAAAATTCTCTTGCAAGGTATTTTCCCACGTCCTTACCCAATCACATGTCCATGATTGTGACACAGGGGATTAGTTCTTCAGGACAGGACTGTTTATAGTCTTCATCTTGCAAAATGCAGGCTAAAGTCTATTGTCTCCAGATTTCTCACCCTCCTAGGGGCCAGAGTCCTGGAATTATTTGCCTTATTTGAAGTGTATATCACTATCCTAGTTATTAGCAAGGATTGCATCATGTTGGCAGCTGGGCTGTTAACCCCTGAATTCTTTTATCCCCCTGGTGAGAGAGCATGAGTCAGAGCAGTCACATCTGTGCCCTGCACCCATCTGACAACTATATTTAAAACGTCCCAAGCCAAGACACATTCGCTCCACTCCTCTATGTTCCCATTTTAAGAAGAAAATACCGGCCTCCCGGGTGGCACAGCAGTTGAGCGCTGGGCTGCGAAGCTGCCCCCAGCCTCTGCAGGGCCAGTTCGATCCCCAGCTGCCAGGTGAGGGTCCCACATGGCGCGCAGACCTCTCCTGCTGCCTGCTGCTCTCCTAAGCAGTGTACTTCATCAGTCTGCCTGCTTTGCTCTCCCCTCTGGCTCTGGTGAATTCTCTCACCCTCCTGCACTTCTGACTGTACCCAGTGCTTGTATAAATAAATAAATAAATCTTAAAAAAAAAAAAAGAAGAAAATACCATACCAGCCCAAATAGAAGTTACATGTTCATGGCCACACAGGGAGTTAATGGCAGATCTAGAGCTAGGATACTGTCTTCCTAAATCATAATCCTAAGCTCATCCAATTACCCTCTGCTCTTAACAAATGGCATCCCCTTCAATAACTGATGGAGAAATTGGAAGAAGATTGAGAAGTATCATCAAAATACCTATGTGTGTAATGCCGAAGGGGAAAGGAGATTTCTTCCCCATCTCCTTAGAGGAAAGAGCTTGAGCTAATGAATTGTGTTTACAAAATCACTTCTGATTTTCTCACCCAAAATAGAGTATCTCCAGATAGTGATGACACAGTCCTTTGGAAATACTCAAGTAAAGAGTTTATCTCAAGGGCTTTATAGAAGTCATCACTCCAATTGAGATGGGAGGAGGGATTGAACTAGAAAATTTCTAAGGTCTTTCCAAATCTGTGACTATGTTACCATTTTTTATTGACTTTCATGCATTCTGTTTCCTGCCAGGCCTTGTCAAGAACAGTGGCGTCCAGCCTAGAATTGGCCGCCACTTCCCACTTGTTCAGAGAGTGTCTGACACAGAGTGTCCGAGATTTGGGCCAACAGGGACTGTCATGACATTTGTAAGATGATGGGATCTGCAGAGTTTATCTATTCCAAGTTACATCATTTTAAGGAGGAAGAAACTGAGGCTCAGAAAAATGACGTAAATGGCTCAATGCCAGACAATAGTCAGTAGCATTGTTAAGACTAGACTTTTGGCTCCTGACACCAAGTCCAGCAATCCTTCCATCTCAGCCATGGATCTGTTATCGTTTAAGCATCCATCCCAGGGTAATCACCTACATGCTGGAGAGCCAAGGCAAGAGGGAACACGGTAGTCAAGCAAGCCTTACAGTGCCAGCCTTTAGGAGGAGACACACAACACTGAGCGAATAAAGTAGTTGAACTTAGTGAAATGATTTTATTCATAAAGTCATTAAAATTTGTAACTTTTCCCCCTTTTGTGTCAGGGGTGTACAGAATGAACAAATGTGTTTATGGGGTTGTAGTGATGGGAGCCTCACATGCTTTCATTGATTTTATGTTTTATGTTAAAACGTCCTAACCCCAAGGTAAACTGCATCCTGTGTGTTGATGGATACATACTTAACGGGTATGCACCCCAAGTCTAGAGGCACTACTGCATGAATTCCCACCTCTGTGAATGACATTTTATGTGTTAATGTACTTAATAGATGTAACTTAATAAACTGGCATTGAAAACTATAGAAGTTTATCTATTGGATCAATTCCTTTATTAAATCTGGTCAACTCTTTTTCTTTCTCAATTAAAGTCTTAAGGTAATCTCCTGGGGTTTGAAAAACGCATCTACTCCTCCATGTTTTTGAATGCAAAATGACAACTGATTTTCACAGGCTGTAACAAATTTTATAGCAAATTGACTGTGATAATCCACAGATGGTGTTCCTCTGGTCAGATGAGGGAAAAGGAGCGAAGTTAATTTACTAAATTCTTTTTATGAATTGGGAGGCTCTGTGGGTTTAAGTGGCTTAAGCTCCTATCAAACAACCCTGAAAAAAAGGAAAACAGAAGTCACAGAGAGCCATCTTAGTCCAGCTGGTGCCAGAAGTGGCACGCAGGTCTTTCTGACACTACATTCCGCTGCCTCTCACAAAAACAGCAACCAGCAGGAATCAAAAGGGTCAATGCATCTGTCTCTCCCCACTTTGCAGAGTGGTGGTCAAAGTCACCACTCAGTCAATATTACATTGGGACCATATTAAACTGCCATTTCAGTGGGTCAAAAACCGTATTAAACTACCAAACTCGGTGGGTCACATCATTTCATTTGTTGAGTTGTCAGTAAAAATCAAACATGAATTAGGTGAAGATAAAACTCTGCTCCAAAACACCAGTCTCAAAAATTTCCCTTCCAGTGGGAAACTTGAATGTATTGATGTCCTTCTGAAATTCAGCTCATGCATTTGTACTTACTCCTACTCCGAAATAAGAACAAAACACTTTTCACACTTGTGGACTGAAACAAATTATTTGCCCTAAAGTTATTAGAAGTCAAATGTCTACAAAAGTCATAATGCAGTTCTTCTGATCAAATTACAGATCACTCACGCTAGCACACCAAAGACACATTTTTCTATCAATTCTCAAAAGGACTCTCCATCCCTACAAATTTTAGAGCAAGGAGACAAACTAACCAATTGTCTCTCCTGATGTTTGTCGAGGTGTCCGCCGTGGAAAGTCAGTGTCCAGTCACCCAACCAGAGCCCAGCCAACCTTCTGTCTGGTCGCCCAGGGTGGCGTTTGGTCTGATTAGCTAGACCCGATTGGCTGATGCTTATGCCACATTAGTTGTTATATATTTTGATTATCATCCCTGTTTACATTACTTTCACTTACCCACACAAATACCAAAATAATAATAATAAACAAGAGTAATGATGCCCCAGGTGAAATGTAGACAACACGGTAGATCCAGGATCGACAGACCTGTGCTTCCAAGCCTCAGTCTGCCAGCTGGCAAACTCCAAAGCCTTGGGCCAGCCACTTCACTTCTGGAGAGCTCAGATTCCTCCTCTGACAAGCAGGAGCAAAGGAGGAGAAAGTGACCTAAAGTCCTTTCCATTTGCAGTTCAAAAATAGATCTCAACAATTCTCTATTTATAAATGCTTGATTTTCAAATGAGCTTCTCTTTTCCAAGTATCAGGTGAGAGAAAAGAGAAAGCAAAATTTCCAGTGTAGGTTATACTGCAAAACTGTCCCATCAGCACTTGGGGACTTTTCACCCCTTCAGTGCAAGAAACAGAAAGGTGAGGGGAACTGAAATGTAAACTTCAGGCTCTGTCAATGCTGTTCCAGTTTGAAAACACCCTTTGTTCCCCATCTGTTCATCTGCATCCCACATTTCAGATGCGCTTGGTGGCCACTGACCAGACCACCCGATCAGTGAATGGCACCCTCCCAGACTGAGATTTAGCACCAGTACTTGGAACAGGCACCTAGGATTTTGCCTCCTGTCAGGTACTGAGTTCCTCTTATTGCACACTACAGAGTAACACAACCACTTCCTAACGAGGGAAGAAGGCCTAAGAGAGTAAGTTGACTTGGCCAATATTATTAGCTAAGTCAGAGTTTGAACCCAGGAAAGCAAGAGTGTCCAAATTTCAGAGCTTATTGTTGGCTGTAAATACAATTAGCTAACAATTACCAGGCAATTTGAGTGATGAGCACTTTACCTGCATCATGTCATTTAATGTTCAACCAAAGTCTAAGTTCCAAGTCAATAAAACACATTTCTACCCAGGATGAACCTCTAGACCTTCAAGGATGACAGGGTCTCTCACTCAGTGCAAAAAAACATTGATTAAACAACCACTCTAACCCCAGTGGGGCTGCAAGGATGTCCTCCCTTCCTGAATGCCAGGTTCCACTTGATGTCCCATTCCCAATAATAGTAACACTGCAGCACCACCGTCTTTTTAGACCAACTTTACCCAAGCAAGAATCCATACCCAGTCCTCCCCCCAGCCCAGCTCCCAGCCACAGGATCCCCTTCTGCACTGGCCCCAGAATCCTCTGCACTGTCATCACACAAGCAGGATTGTGGGAGCCTTGGAGCCCCATTGTTCCCTTGTCTCTAGTCTCTATTCTGCTTTTGACAACCACAAAGGACTTGACACTGACCCTGTGCCGAGCACCCTGGTAAGCATGTTACAAACACAATTTCCTTTCAGCACCAAGAACTCTGGAGAGTAGGTGCTGTTACCATCATGGCTATTTTAGAGATGAGGAATCTGAAGTTCAGTGAAGCGCATGACTTGCACAAAGCTCCACAGCCAGTGATTAAATCTGGATTTGTATGCATCAGTCTAATTTGAACACTGTATCCACTGTCTTATTCTGCTTCTCAGTTTTGCCCACATCATATGGTCTTAGGCAAGTCCTGCAAAGTCTTTGGACTTCAAGGAGGATCTCTAAGTCCATTTCCAGCCCTAATGTTCTAGGATACCAGCTAAGCAACAACAGGATTGTCATCATTCCCATATTACAAGTAAGTACTATCAGGACTTATTTTTTAAGGGGACATCCTGCCAAGAGTCCTCTCTCCTCTAGGCTGTGCATTCATCCCAGATAACCACAATACAGCATCATCAAGGTCCTTCCCAGTGAACCCTCCCTGAAGCTGCCCCTAAGCAAAGTTTCTTAACTGGCTCCATGTTTATCTCCTGCTTTTCAAAACAGTTCAGTTTTGACTACACACTGTCAAGAATCTCCAGTGCTAGCAGACAGGTAGATTTAAAAAGAAAAACACCATGAACATTGAGATTTGAGAATCAGAATTTTCAAAATACTGACAAAGCTCCTGAACTTGGCTTTCAAGGTCCTTCCTGACTCAGCTCCATCAGTCTCTCTGCTTCAGCTGATGTCCCTTTCCCCTCATGTCACACACCACACAGCAGCAGTGTACTGATAAATGCTTAACAATTAGCTCTACAAAATAAAGTCCTGATATGTGTCACCTGCCAATATCCATGGTGTAAATATTTCCACCATGACCAATTTCAAGGCACCACTGTATTGCCACTGCCGTGGGGCGAGCTGGGAAGAGGTGTGCAGTAGTACGCCATTACAGACTATCTCTACCACACAGATGTGACAGAAATAGCCTCAAGGATAGATGTAGAGATAATAAGTATTACGTTTTGAGTACTTATCACCTTTGTTTTAATTTATTTAACTGTAAGTTCAAATAATTTAATGTTAAATTGTGGCTATGTATTATGATAGCTCACAAGATTCCTGTAGACCTAACCTTCTGCTCTTGAGAGCTGGTGCATACTTGCTCTGACAGGTTAAACACTGCTTTTTCACTTTTTTTAAAAAATATTTATTTATTTATTTATACAAGCACTGGGTACAGTCAGAAGCGCGGGAGGGTGAGAGAATTCACCACAGCCAGAGCGGGGAGCAGAGCAGGCAGAAGGACCGAAGTACACTGCTGAGGGAAGCAGCGGGGGGGCAGGAGAGGTCTGCGCGCCATGTGGGACCCTCCTCCGGTGGCCAGGGAGCAGCCAGGGATCGAACCGGCGCTGCAGAGGCTGCAGGCAGCTTCGCAACCCAGCGCTCAACCGCTGCACCACTAGGGAGGCCCTGCTTTTTCACATTTCTAAGCCTGCCTTTCACTCTAGGAAGAATGACTGCCTTCTGCTTACCCTGTATGAACTCCTCTTTATCAAGAGAGTGTTACTTCCTTTCTGGTAGATTCCCTGAATGGCCTGTGCAGGGCTCCCACAAACAGCAACACCCTTCCCCCATCTAAGACTCATTTTCCATCTTTCCCCCATTAGGTGGTTTCGTGTTCACTCCTGCAAAGTAGACCAGTAGACCAGTAGACCAAGTAGACCAGTATTTGTGAAGCAAACCATTAAAGATTGTTCCAAATGGAAGTCCCTTCCTATTAGCATTTGTATTCCAGTTAGAGATTAGTCATCATTTTATTTCTTTCCAATCATAAATCACTAGAGCTTAATGAGCTATTCCTTGAGGAGTCTCTCTAGAGCCAAAACAGGCTTTAAGTAAGAGCTGGAAGGAGGCTGGGGGAAGAGAGGGAAGGTTCCAACCAAAATCTATAAAACCGGTTTTTCATCATTTTTCTGCAAAAATATTATTCAGGTGCACTCTCATCTGCCCTATCTATCAAGCAGAGAGGAGAGGTACTCAGAATGGGAGGGAGTGAGACCAGCTGAGCAGCTCATCCCAGAGCTTTTCTGGGGTCAACTCAGAACTAACCAGGTGAGGAAACCTCTGAACACCTGTCAGAGGCTTGAGGCCACTTCTCATTTATTCAAGCTGTATTCAATTCTTATCAACGGGGAATTGTTACCTCCATTCTACAACTGAGTAAACAGGTTTGAAGAGGTGCTGGAACTCTCTGAAAGTCCCAAAAGCAACCTTGAATCTGTGTCTCCCGGCTGCAGTCCTGACAAAACCCCTATTTTGCCTCAACCAGGACACATGCACTCTAGCTTAACAACAGGAAGGCCAGGAAGAAAGAAGAGAGGAGGGAAAGAGGCAGGGAAGGAACGCTGACCATTTCTGAGAACCTCCCTTGAGTCAGGCCCCACACCAGTTGCTGAATTCATCCTTGTAACCACAGCTAGAAGGTAGGTATTATTATTCCCATCTTGTATGTGAAGAAACTGAGGCATAGAGAGCTTAGAAAAACTGACAATTGCTGCCCCTCTAACAATGACAGAACTCAGCTTTAGAGGTTCACATTTCTGACTGGACACAATTTTCTGACACCTTGTCCCCCTACACCCACACCCAGAAAATAGCCTCAACAGAAGTCAGTATCTCAGCATCAACTTAAGAGAACACGAGTCCATAAATAGTTGCTCAGAAGGGCCAGGCTAATGATAAGCATCATACAAGAAGACAGGAAGTAGCCCCTAATTGCATCAGACAGAAGCTCTAAGCACATTCAGAGGCTTGGTTAAATGAAGAAAGAAGCTAAGAAAGAGTACCGAAAATAACTGGACATTTCTCTGTGCTTCCCCTGTTCCCCCAAAATAAATCCTAAAAGGTTAGATCAGATTTCATCACAAGTGTGGGTGTCAACCTCATAAAGAAGGGAAGAAGTTGTCAAGGGGAACTTAAGCCTTCCTCCCAAAAAAGATATGCTGCGTGAACTCTCAGCCCCAATGCAGAACCACAGAGAGAAAAAATGAAGACCTACACAATACAGCATAGAAAAGTCCAGGCTAAGAAGCCAAAGACACAGGATCCATATGCTGCTATACCAAGTGCCCATAGTCAGGTCACAAGACAAAATGATTGTGCATTCGTTCAACTGATGTCAGCAACTACTTGCAAACATTATCCAAGCTCTGAGAAAACAAAAATAATCAAGACATTGATACTTTCAGTTTTAACTATGGCAGAGTAATGGTTAAAGATATAGGACTTACTTTCCTGCCATAACAACTATAAAACTGGGCAAACCATAGGAAGCAACAGCTCTTGGGTTTTGGACAACCGACAACATATGGCAAGTAGCTTTGGGAAATGTAGGAGCTACAGTCCACATTTACCTCAGCTTTCTGCCTGCGCAAATTTCCCAGCAGTGGTCCAGGAAAGCAGAGCCCAAAGAGGAAAGAGCAGTTTTACAAGGTGAAGGAAAGAGGTAACAGGTCATGGGACTGCTGAGGCAGGTAGAATTTATGAGAAAGACTATAGGGAAGGATGCTATGCAGGGAAGCTACAGAAATCTTCATGCAGGTCCCTTTGTTTGAGTATTAAGCTGTGCAAATGCCAAAGCATTGCAGAAAACAGCTACATGGGCCTAAAAGCTAAATGGAAATTACAGGAGTCACACATTATTGGGGTAAGATGGCATTCTGATTGGAGTATACAGATGAGTCCCACACACTGCGCTCAGTGATTGTCTGAGATGGAAATATTCTACCATCACTCTCTGTTGCCCTTCAGATGAATCCAGGCACACTGCCACAAGACAGGGCATGGTATACCTGTGCCTCCCTCTACCTCCCTTTTGCACACTTGCAGTCCACTTGAGTTACTTAGCTCTGATTTTGCATAATTCTCCCTCTGCTTTTAATGTTCAAACACAGCTGTGCATGCACACAAGCAAACACACACACACCCCTACCTCTCTTTACCTAACTAACTCCTCTTACATCAGATCCAGGTTAGAGTTTCCTAATACCTTCCTCTCCTCCTTTGCTGACTACTGCAGATTAGAGACCTGTTCTGAGCTCCCTGCCATGTTATGTCACCAATGTGCAATTTTTTTTTCCTTTTTTTTTTTTTAATAGAGGCATGCTTTATTTATTTATTTATTGGTTTGTTTTGTTTATACATGCACTGGGTACAGTCAGAAGCGCGGGAGGGTGAGAGAATTCACCAGAGCCAGAGCGGGGAGCAGAGCAGGCAGAAGGACCGAAGTACACTGCCGAGGGGAGCAGCAGGCGGCAGGAGAGGTCTGCGCGCCATGTGGGATCCTCCTCCTGTGGCCAGGGAGCAGCTGGGGATCGAACCAGTGCCGCAGAGGCCGCGGGCAGCTTCGCAACCCAGCGCTCAACCGCTGCGCCACCGGAGAGGCCCCAATGTGCAAATTTTTAAGTCCTAAGTCCATTGCTGTCACTAGACTGTGAGTTCTGTGACAGCAAAGAAAATGTCAGGGCCTCCCCGGTGGCGCAGCAGTTGAGCGCTGGGTTGCGAAGCTGCCCGTGGCCTCTGCGGCGCCGGTTCGATCCCCGGCTGCTCCCCGGCCACCAGAGGAGGATCCCAAATGGCGCGCAGACCTCTCCTGCCACCCGCTGCTCCCCTCAGCAGTGTACTTCGGTCCTTCTGCCTGCTCTGCTCCCCACTCTGGCTCTGGTGAATTCTCTCACCCTCCCGCGCTTCTGACTGTACCCAGTGCATGTATAAACAAAACAAACAAATATAATAAATAAATAAACATGCCTCTATTTAAAAAAAAAAAAGGATATGTCATATTTTTCTTTGAACCTATGCCTCAACAATGGCACACACCAGGCACTTGATAAATCAGGAGATGAATCAGGCCAGAAAGTCAAGATTAACCATTCTAGTAACTAGAAATCCCAGAGTTTGGCCTCCCAGTGAATTCCAGTTACTATAATCACTAATCAAAATTGGGAGTGGGTCAATGGCCTAACCAGTGTTGACTATCCAGTCCTGGTCTTAAAGTGACAGCTAGAATTCAGACACCTTTGCTTTCCTGACAAAGTCAAAATCTTCCTGCTCCAACACAGAAACAAGGGAAAGTCTGCCTCTGATTCTGTTAAGACAAGACCAGACCTCCCCACAAATTCCCACCATGTGACCTGCAGACAACTGTCCCACACATAAGCCAGGCAGCATGTCACCAAATATGACTGGTGATGGTCTTCAGTCGGTCCATGGACTGCGTCAGCAGAATTTCAGAGCCATCCTAAGTGCTTGATTTCACAGATGATTTCAAAAACAAAGTCTCAAGAAAATGGGATCCTTGAGTGTGTTTCTTAAAAGGAAAAATCCACTCTGGTACATTAAAAAGTAAGGCAGGTCCTCCCTGGTGATGCAGGGGTTAAAGACAGTGCTATCAAGCTACTGCCAGCCACTACAGCATAAGTTTGATCTCCAGCCAGGGAGCAGACCCACATGGCTCAGCAGACCTCTCCTGGCTCATCTGCTGCTCCCCTCAGCAGTGTATTTCAGTCACTCTGCCTGTTCTGCTCCTCGCTCTGTTTCTGGTGAATCCTCTCAGGTCCCGCACCTCCCACCTGTACACCAGTTCTTGCATGCATAAATAAATTAATCTTTTGGTTTTTTGGTGTTTTAAAAAAAAAAAAAAAGCAAAGCAGTCAAGAAACCTAAGATCTCTGAGTTCCACAGGCTGCCTGATAATGGGCAACTGCTCAGAGCCATAACCCTTTTTTAGCAAAATGAAGGCCAGGATTATGATCTCCTAATTTGATTATCATATTAGCTGCTTAGCACCCCCTGAATTTTCCATGATTGCTATCTATTACTATTATCTTTATCTCAGAATGCTATTTCTCTGGATTTAACACTATCTAATGTTCCCAAACCCTTCTTCCCATTTGTGTAAAATATTTAAAAAAGAAAGTCAAAATTCTCATGGGAATATTAGCTTTCAAATGGTTCGTCAGCTTTTATAAGCAAGCTGGCACATTCTTTTCTGTTAATGTGAGCACATGTCTATCTTCTTCAGCTGGCCATGCAGGCTCAAGACCATCAAAGCAAATTAATTTAAATGTTACTACATGGTTGAAACAAGACTTCCAGAGAGAGCGAGATCATCTGACAGGTACTTCTCCAGCCCACATTCTAATTTTGTGGAATCAGTATTAACTGAAGCTGCTGGCACATGGCCATCCTCTGCCAAATTTATTATAAAGTGTTTCAACAGAAATAGTCAAGATCTCAGGACTAGAGGGCTAGAAACAATGACATTATATGAAGACAACACATTTGCATTAATGTTTACATAATTAAATATGTTTACAATGCCAAGTGCCTAAAGTATATTCAGTAAGCTCTTTTTTAGTGAATAGGTGAATGAAGTGAATAACGTTACCAAAAGTAAACACTCTAGAAAGTGCTGGCATATAGGAATCCAGAAGTCAGGTTTTCTCTTGGTCTTAGAGTCACTTTAAAACTTAGCCAGGGCCTCCTCCCTGGTGGCACCAGGGGTTAAGTCTCAGCACTATGAAGCTATCAGCAGCCACTGCAGCATGAGTTTGATCCCGGGCCAGGGAGCTGACTCACAGGGTGCAGCAGATCTCTCCTGTCTCCCCTGCTGCTCTCCTCAGCAGTGTATTTCAGTAGAGCCACCTGTTCTGCTCCCTACTCTGTCTCTGGTGAATCCATTTACCCCCTGCACCCCAGCTCTTGTATGCATAAATATATAACTCTATAAAATAAAATAAAATAAACCTGAGCCAGTTCCATTCTAAGTCTAAATTTTAGCCTTCTTATTTGCAGGCTGGACTAGAACAGTGATTTTCAAACTGAGTTCCAGAGAGCCCTAGGAGGCCACAGAACACTTTCTTGGTGCAGGAGGATATTCTGTTCTCACTGGACATGGGATGACCTACCACTGCCTCTCTTGGGACACATCATTTTGACTTATTTTATATTTTGACCTTCTGTCCAATATTTGACAGCAAACAATGTAACACTCTTTATTAATGGTTACAGCCCAATGCCTACAGAACACCACCTAGCAAGAGGTGAACATGATGATTGAATCAGCGAGCTGAACACATTGTTCTCATGCACTGGTCTGTATGAAACCTACAGGTCCTCCCTGTGGTTAGTGGTGAATGTAAGGAAAATCCCCCTCCTAAAATTCACTGGGGTATTTTAACTGGGAGTGGAAATCCTAAATACTCAGTTTGCAATACTTAATGAAGCTGCTTTCAGTTTATCCAATTAAAAACATTTTTCTCTCAACTTTGCTGATTTAATAGCCTTAAACTCTGAGAAGCTGGGATAAAAAAGGAAAACCACTTCCTTACAGCATTTTTTTTTAATCAAAACAATTTGATTTCATTCTGTGATCCACATTTCTCGTGGTTATATTTATGGCACAAGGTGATGAATTCCCTGATTGTACAACTTCAAAG
Source organism: Talpa europaea (assembly GCF_964194135.1). Lineage (NCBI taxonomy): Eukaryota > Metazoa > Chordata > Mammalia > Eulipotyphla > Talpidae > Talpa > Talpa europaea. The sequence goes on along the minus strand of NC_140074.1, from coordinate 64,827,808 downwards.
TAATAATTACTCTGTGGGCCTCTGATGTTCTCCAAGACATATTTCATATGTGACTTGCACAATGCAAATTAAGCAATTTGCTCAAGCTCAAAAGACAATGTATGGAACTGTGGTTTTGACACGTTAATAGCAGAGTCCTTAATTTCCATGAAATTTATGATGCTTTGAAGAAAAAAAAAGCAGTCGTTGGGCAAGATCCCAAGCTACTATGGTTCACTGTCTGAATACAAAACCAGTAAGTTCGATTGTGTGGGATTTCCCCTGGTCATTCTATCAGGTGAACAGGTGTGATGCTGCTGACCCCTGGAGGGTCTCCTCTCAAGCTTCTTTAAGAATGTCAACTGAAGGTGGCATGCCAAGTAAATGAAGGACAATGTCACTCTAAAGATAGGCCTGGCTGTGTAGTACATGTTGACAGTCACTTTCCAAAGCTGTGACTTCGGAGAGAGTTTCCACTGGTTGATTTTTAAATCTCATCCCAGTAAGGATGGGATTCCATATAAAAGCATTCCATATAAAAACAGGTAAGACAGGGCCTCCCTGGTGGTGCAGCTCTGTGAAGCTCTCTGCAGCCTCTGCAATGCAGGTTCAATCCTGGCCAGCTGGTGAAATACCCACATGGTGCAGCAGACCACTCCTGTCTCACCCATTGCTCCCTCAGCAGTGTGTTTCAGTCGATCTGCCTATTCTGTTCCATGGTGAATACTCTCACCCTCCTGCACATCTGGCCTGTACCTCAGTTCTTGTATGCATGAACAAATTTTTACAAATCTTTAAAAAATAAAAAAAAAGGTAAGATACACCTGATATGATGAAGTGATGGAGAAACTCCAAGGGCTTCTCTCTCTTCAGTGATACCTGCCCTGACTCTTCACCTGTCTAGAGAACAAGTCCAGGGTCATATGTGTAACACATATGGTACTTGTCACTGTGAGAGCTGCCAGAGATCACATGACTAACAAGCCTGACTTGTAGCCAGTGCTCCGTGGAAGTATGTCAACTTGCCGAGGTGGGGCTGAGGGTGGATTTTAAAGGATATGAGCAGAAAGGATATGTTGATATAAAAAGAACAGACATTAGGAGGTGAAAATTTAGGGGAGAAGATGAATTTACTGTGGAGAGACAGTGGTACAGAACATCAACAGCAGAGAAGACCAAAGTGACTGCCAGCTTAGTGGTGCTTTCCATTTTTAATAGCATTTATTTATCTCTGGTTCAAAAAGAGGAGAAAAGAATGGGAAAATGAAATTTTTCAGTATCTACTTATGCCAAAAATTATTAGAAGTACCAGGGACACCATAGTGAGCAATACAGACATTGTCTGTGATCTCAAGGAGATAATATAGTAGGGAAACTGGTAGTAAATCAACCACTACACAAAGAACTGAAATATGATGATGAAATCAGGAGTGAATCAGGGTGGGCATAAGGGAACCAACAAGAGTTGATCAAAAGAGAGACAATTTCATACACAGAGAATAAGCCGTACAAAGGGCTTAAAATAAGGTGAGCTTGAAGTGTTCAAAAAACCAACAGAAAGCCAGGGTAGCCCAAAATGAAAGGAAGAGGCAATATGGAGGAAGATGAAATCAGGAAGAAAGATAGGGGAGGACCTCTCTGGTGGCACAAGAGGTTAAGATGCAACCCATGAAGCTATCTGCAGCCTCTGTAGCATGAGCTCAATCCCCAGCCAGGGAGCAACCCACATGGCACAGCAGACCTCTCCTGACTCCTCCACTGCTCCCCTCAGCAGTGTGTTTCAATCTGCCCATTCTGTTCCCCACTCTGTCTCTAGAGAATCCTCTCACCTCCCACCTCTTGTATGCATAAATAAATAAATCTTTAAAAAAAGGAAAAGAAAAAGATAGGGGAAAGTTCTGTATAAGGAGAGTTGGGTTTTACTTTCCAGGCAATTAGAATCAGTTAAAGTAGGTAAGGTAGTGACATGAATCAGAGTAATGTTTTCAAAGAACAATACGCATGCAACTTAGAGAATAGATTGTAGACTAGAAAGGTCACCAATTAGGTGACAGTTTGGATAAGCCAAGACAAGAGAAAGTAGAGCTACAATCTACAGATAGAGGTTCCAAAGGAACAGATTGATTTGATTTGGACTATAGTTTTCAAACAGATACTGTGTGATTTAATGCTAGACCAAATATGGGACTGAGGGAAATAGAGGAGTCAAGGTTAATACCTCATTTTGACGAGTTTAGCATCTGGGTGTCTGCTGTCATTTAGTAAAGTCAAGTCTTAAGTGTGGGGAGGATCCAGAGCTATACTTTCACTAAGTTTTGGAACACCTACTGAACAGCCAGGTTCAGATGTCAGATAAGATGGGCAATAGAAATCCATAGTCCTGGGAAGACGTCAACACTAATCAACATATTAGGAAACCAACAGAACAGAGATGTATTTTTAAATGGGACTGAGTGAGGTTAACTTAATGACTGTAGGGATACAGATGGAGAAAGAAGCCAAGATCACCCTGAGAAAGCTCAATATTTGCTGGTTGCATAAGAGAGAAGGCAAGGGAAGCTAAAAAGTAAGTATCAGGTAGTGAAATAAGGGAAAAGCCAGTCGAAGGTCACAGGAGCCAAGGGAAAAACATGCCAAGAAGTGATACTGCTGGGAGGCCACACAAGATCTGACCCAAGCACTAGACCACATGAAAATCAGTGGTACACCTGATAAGCAGTCTCTCAATGTGGTGGTGGAAGACCTGTTTCAGTTACCTGTCACTGAATAAGAAATCACCAAGTACATAATGCTTTAAAAGAATATTATCTCTCACAATTCTATGGATTGACTGGGCAGTTCCTCTGCTCCGCGTGGTTTTAAATGGTGAGCTGGGATTGAATTACTCATTTGGAATCAATCAATTTTGGAACATCCAGTGTAACTCACTCAATAGCTGGATCTGATGCTGGCTGTCAGTTGGGAGTTACTGGCTATGGACCAAAATAGTTAACATGTGGCCTCTCCATAAGGCTTGGGCTTTGCATGGCATTTGAGTTCTGAGAAGTAAAGGAGGATTGGTTCATGAGACCTACCCAGGCAGAATCTGCTAGCTTCAGAAGTCATGGAGCATTGCTTCAACCACAACCTATTAATAAGCCTCGAATCAAGGAAAGGGAAGGAAAAATAGGCTTCACCTTTCAATAGGAGATTAGCAAAGAGTCATTAATCTTCTATAGAACCACAGTGTGATGGAAGTGAGTTGAGAGGAGAATTTGATGAGAAGAATGAAAGAGAGAAACCACTGGCAAGTCACAATAACAAGCACTCAAGCTCATGACCTTAGCTAAAAAAAGAAAAAAACAAGGCCCTCATTCTGATTCTACTAGTAAGTCTGCCAAGTTTCATTGCTAATTTATAAATCTACCAAACTGAGAAATATGAAATAGGTGGGAACAAAAAAAAATAGTGAATGTATTAGAAAATATGAATAAAGTTGTTAAGTATATAAAGGTGAACATCTTCCTAAGAACTCCAAAAGAAGATATTTTTAACACTTTTTTTTTTAAAGATTTATTTTTTTTATTTATTTATACAAGCACTGGGTACAGTCAGAAGTGCGGGAGGGTCAGAGAATTCACCAGAGCCAGATCGGGGAGCAGAGCAGGCAGAAGGACCAAAGTACACTGCTGAGGGGAGCAGCGGGCGGCAGGAGAGGTCTGCGCGCCATGCGGGACCCTCCTCCGGTGGCCGGGGAGCAGCCGGGGATTGAACACACGCTGTAGAGGCTGCGGGCACCTTCGCAACCCAGCGCTCAACCGCTGTGCCACCGGGGAGGCCCTATTTTTAACACTTTTAATGAGAACTCAATCTAAAAGAAAAATGCTATCACTTAGAAAATTACAGTAACAAGGATATTTTTAAAAAGTAAACTTACCAACATATTTTTTGCAAGACGTTTGGTAGTAAAAGACTTTCAAGCATAAAATACTAGTTTTAAATTTCGTTGCAGAAAAATTATGAATTCAAAGAGAAAAGGGAATTATATAACATTTCCTAATGCTATTGAAGAGGTTGCTAATGTTTTTTTTGTTTGTTTGTTTGTTTGTTTGTTTGTTTGCGGGACCGTCGCCAATGGCTGGGGATCGAACTGGCGCTGCAGAGGCTGCGGGCAGCCTCGCAACCCAGCGCTCAACCACTGTGCCACCAGGGGAGGCCCTGCTAATGTATTTTTAATTAGATGAAAGTAAGGATGGTATCACTGAATGAAATTATTTCATACCTTTTAGAATTTGGATGTGTTCAAAAGTATAAAGTAGGGCCTCCCTGGTGGCACAGGGGTTAAGTCTCAGAGCTATCAAGCTACTGCCAGCCACTGTGGCATGAGTTCGGTCCCCGGCCAGGGAACTGAACCACCTGGCACAGCAGACAGCCTCTGTCTAGCCCACTGCTCCCCTCAGTATTTCAGTATTTCCACCTGTTCTGCTCCCCACTCTGTCTCTGGTGAATCCTCTCACCCCCCACACCTCTGGCCTGTACCCCAGTTCTTGTTGCATAAATATTTTTAAAAAGTATAAAACTTGTATTTTTAAACATTGTTACACACAATTTATAAAACAGAGGAAATTATATCCTTTGCCATGATATCCAATATGGTAGGTTTATGGTAAGTTTTAGATGTACATTTTAAAATGAGAGGATTTTTCAAAGTCATTTTAGTGCACATATACGAACAAAAATTAAGGACCACTGGTCTAAGGAGGGAAGAATGATGAAAAGGGAAAGGACACAGGTTAACAGGTTAGGTCCCCGGGAGCATCATTATTCAAGGATAGTTTTATCTACACCAGTGTAACAAATAAAGTAAAAAAACAAGATTTGTGAATGTCAGTTTGCAGATTCTCTCTATGAAATTGGAGACTAGGGGCATTTATGAGCATGCAAGGAGGGTGGGAGGCGCGATCCCAAGAAAATATTAAAAGATATTGACTTAAAATACATTTGAAATTTCTACAAATCAAAAACTAGGATTTAAAAAATCAAGCAAAAACTAAAAAACTTGTTAATAAAAATATAAGAAAAACAAACACCTCATTGAAAAATGGACAAAAGATAAGAAGTAGAAAGCAAATAGTCAATAAACAGATTTTTTAAAAAATTAAATTTCACTGGCAATCAAAGAATGTAAAATGAAATGCAGAGATGGCATTTTCTTTTTAAGTGAACACCCAAAGTAAGCAAGGTTCCAGGAAAGTGACATTTCCACGTATTCTTAGAGAAAGCATAAATTAGAATATGCCTTTCAGGAGGAAAATTCAGCATTACTAATTGAAAATTCCAGTTGTTTTATTGCTCTACAAACCCACCTGTTCTTTCCCATCATCAGAGCTTGGCTAGACTCCTTCCCTCTCTCTGAGGTCCCTAATACCAGCACCCCCTTGGTAGGAAACTCCTATTTGTCATTCAAAACCCTGCTCAGATGTTAACTCCTTCAGCAGGCTCCTCTTAAATCAACTTCCCCATGAAGGCAAGAACATTCCCACTCTCCATGCCTTTCTCACAGCTGTGTGTGATATAATTGTCTACTTTTCTGTTGGGCAACTGTCAGTAAGTCACTTAAATGACTCAATTTCTTCATCTGGGAATGCAGATAGTAACACCTATTCCTCAGAACTGCTAGAAGGAAAATGAGACTCTCTATGAGGAGGGAATGAGAAAGGAGAGGTGAGAATCTACAACATCAATATTTCCCACTGCACACACCTGTGCCCCCTGCCGATACTTCTGACTCCTGCACTTTCACACCTCATGTCTCACTGATGTTCTCACTAAATGTAAAACTCATTTAGCACCTGGCCCCTGAGAGTAAAGAGAACTAGACATTCTGTAAACTAGATCCAAAGAAAATAGGATGCTATTTCTACTGCCAACCCAATATGACCTGGTAACCTCCAGTGACATAAAAATAAGCTGTTTCAGGGACCTCCCTGGTGGCGCAGCGGTTGAGCGCTGGGTTGCGAAGCTGCCCACAGCTTCTGCAGCACTGGTTCGATCCCCGGCCACCGGAGGAGGGTCCCACATGGCGCGCAGACCTCTCCTGCCACCAGCTGCTCCCCTCAGCAGTGTATTTCAGTCCTTCTGCCTGCTCTGCTCCCCGCTCTGGCTCTGGTGAATTCTCTCACCCTCCCATGCTTCTGACTGTACCCAGTGCTTGTATAAATAAATAAATCTTTAAAAAAAAATAAAATAAGCTGTTTCAGACCAATCACTCTCATTCAAAGAGAAAACAAGTAGCTAGCATAATTAAAGTATGGTCCTCAAAACAGTAGTTATGGGGTACTCCCTGGTGGTGCAAGGGATTAAGATGCAGCACTATGAAGCTATCCGCAGCCACTGCAGCACGAGTTTGATCCACAGCCAGGAGCTACCCACATGGCGCAGCAGACCTCTCCTGTCTCACCCGCTGCTCCCCTTGGCAGTGTATTTCAGTCAATCCACCTGTTCTGCTCCCCACTCTCTCTCTGGTGAATCCTCTTACCCCCCCCCCCGGCCTTTACCCCAGTTTTTGTATGCATAAATAAATCTTTACAAATTAAAAAAAAAAAAAAAACCTAGTTATGTCTTTGACTTGACTGGGGATGCTTTCAAAAAGGAGACTATATGTTGTGGAATGCACCTAACAATTATCAATTAAAGAAAGACATTATGTGCCCTAGATACCAGGTTAGCCATTACTTTAAGAAGCCTATGCCCAGTGTGTAAGAGACAGGAAGCCAGAGGCTTAAAGGAAAAGAAGGAATGAAAGATACGTCACTTCCAAAGGCAAGTTTCCCACTGGAAGAAGAGTTAGTTCTCACAGAGTTATAAGGACAGGAGAGGGCCCAGGAAAGTCTTAGAGGCACAAGGCGGTCTGTTGTGTCTGGGAAACTAGACGGGGTTAAAAATGACTAAAAGAAGAGCACAGGAAGTGGAGGAAAGTCAAGGAGTACAAAGATAAGGCTGAAGAAGTAGGCTGAGTCAGAGAAGAGATACACTGTAGGCCACGTTAATGATTTTAGACTTTCTCTAGAGGGTCCAGGAGAGCCATGAGTAGACTCAAAAGAGGGGAAGAACTTGATACCATATCCAGGCTGGAAAGATGATTCTGGCTGCACTCAGGAGAAAGAACTGATTGGGAGCAAAGGTAGAATCCCGAGTGTCTACTGGGAGGTCGCTGCTCTCATCCGGAAGAAAGGTGACAGGGCCTGGACTAAAGCATTGGCCGAGAGGTGGAGAATGATGAGGACCCCAGATATTAAGACGGCATACTGAGCAGCCCTTCACAACCGATAGAATGGAGTGACAGATGGAAAAGAAAGTCCACTGTACATGGTCTCTGCTTTGAGCATCCAGTATTTCACGGTCCATCCCAAAGCTAGATGACCCAGGGGAAAACAGGTCTGGAGCAAAAGGTAGGGAAGTGTATCGCTTGCATCAATTCTGTAAGATAATACTCTTCCCATTGCATAACTGGAGAGACACTAACCGTGAATAAGAAGTTGTAAAGTCAGGAAGAAGTGAGTCTGGAAGAGAACTGCTCTTGACTACAGGAGCCTCTAGGAATAAGAGAAACCCCCAAAACCAAATTCCCGAGAATAACTTGGGGCTGATCACTGTTAGTATCACCCTGGAAGTTCACACTTCCTACTTAGGGGAACAAAGCAAGAAAATCCAAGAGATAGCACCCATAGTCATTTCTGTCCATCTCAAATTCCCCACCAGACAGAGTTAAAACCTGAACTTCCTCTATATTCACTGCACAATTTGCCAGCCCTTTATCCATGGTTAAAGAGGTTCCTGAATAGAAAGTAACATCAGAATAAAAATGGTAGCATTTCCTCTTGTGGGAAAATTGTCCCCACCTACTCCCTAGCTTCACCTTACACATCCATGGTTCCTTGACCACCAAGGTCTTGGTGTCAAAGAAACGTCCACTCCCTTCTCTGAAGCAACTGTGCATAAAGTAACATGTCACTATAATTTTTAAGCCACTTCTCTCTGCTCAGAGCTGGGCCTAGTTCAACACATACTATCTGACATCTGTAAATTCTACACTTTTGGAGTATGCAGATCTGAACCCTCTCCCCTTCTCAGCAAATGCAATCAGCCACCAGCTGCCTCTATGGAGTCATTTTGGCTAGCACAATGGAGAACTCAGGGATGAAAATGATTCATGACAGCCAGGGCAGTTTTGCATTCAAGACCCAAATTAAAGGCCCAAATTCAAAAGACAGGCAAACTATATTTGAGCATCTACTATAAGCCAGGTACCAAGTTAATACTATCCACTTCACATCTTGTTCAATCCTCCCAAAAGCCATGAGAGGGAAATTATTTCCCACATTTTATACACAGTTGGAAGGAAAAAAATCAATGTAACAATGACTGGCAAATGTTAAGTAAGACTATTTCCTCTTTTCCCTGTTCATATATGTAGATTACATCTCCCAAATGTAGGTATATCTATGGGCACAAACCTGATCAACAGAAGTTACACATGCCACTTCCAGACCTGACCCATAAAAATTCTGAATCCTTGTTTTCCTTTCTTCTCTATGTTATACCCAGTATAATTCTTAAAACCACATGTTGAAAATGACAGAGATGTTTTTGGTTTGAGTCCTTGAATCACTGCCTAGAGCAGAGGACCCTCTCCCTGGGCTTTAAGGAAGTGAGATAAAACCTCACAGTGAACCACCAAAGTTCAGGGGTTTATCCATTACCATAGCTAACATTACTTAATGAATTCACACTTCAGAGATATCAAATTGCATACGCAAAGCCAATCAATTTGTTAGTGGCTGAGAACAGAGTTTAACTTCAATCTGCCTTATTCCAACACATTTTACCTACAGGTTTGGGTGATCTGGGTAGGTTCCCTGAAAGAGGTCTAACTTCATAATGGTGACAGCAAATTAGATTTGTAAAACCAGACAGATGAATGACAGTGAAGAGAGTCAGAGAAAGAAAAATACAAAGAATTCTTAAGCAAGATTGCTGGAATAAAGGTATGTGCAGGAGAACTACAGGACAGAGAATGGGACATGTAGATTAAGCTGGATCAGTCAGAACAGGCCAAGTGCTTTTGCATCAACACCATCAAAATTTTAATGGCTTAACACATTCAGGGTTTATTTCTGGCTCACTCCACATGCCCAATGAAAATCCCTAAAAGCATCACATGTATCACTTCTGGTCATATTTCTTTGGTTGGAGAAAGTAATTATCATCACCTTAAACTCAAAGTTGAAGGAAGTGTAATTTGACCAAATGCTCAGAAAGCAAAGAGCTACAAAAGTGATAAGAAGCTACAGGGTTAAAATGGGATGGCCCTATATATCAAAGTAAAGAAATACATGTCCTTTTGGTAAGTAGTTATAATAGAGGATTAACCACACAGCTTTTGGCCAAAGCAGGAATTCTTATTTTTGCCAAAAACAGAACAGAATTATAGACTGAAAGATTGTATAGAGCTTTTGCAAAGAGAGTTTGGACACATACTGGGAATTCCTTTTAATACAGAACTGCATAACATTAAAGTTGTTTCTGGAGTTGGACATATATGAACTCAAATCCAGACTCTGCCACCCTCCAAGTGTGTGATATTGAATAAGTTATCCAGCCTATCTTAGCCTGACTTTCTCATCTATAACTTGAGAATGATGTTTGCAGTTATTTCACAAATTTGCTGTGAGAGTTATGTGAGAATTTTATGTTTAACACATGTAAAAACACATAGCAAATTCTTTTTTAAAAAAATAGATGGGCTAAAATGTTCAGAATTCACAAAGGTATGTACATTCTTTATAGAAGTATAATAGGAGAAAGTGTGAGATTCTGTCCTCTGTCAATGTAAAAATGATTACTTGCATAAGAGAGACAGAGAAAAAAAATACCAAATAGTGTTTTTAACAAGGTGGAATCATATATATGATAGTCACATATATTGACCTGGAAAGATACCCATAATATACTGTGGAATTGGGAAGACAAGTCAAGATAAAATATACAAACTAGGGCCTCCCCTGGTGGTGCAGGCGGTTGAGCGCAGTGCTGTGAAGCTGTCCGCAGCCTCCACAGCGCTGGTTCGATTCTGGCCGGCTCTATCCTGGCCAGCCGGGGAAGGTCCCACATGGTATAGCAGACCTCTCCGGTCTTGCCCGCTGCTCCCCTCAGCAGTATATTTCGTCAGTCTGCCTGTTCTGTTCCCTGCTCTGTCTCTGGTGAATCCTCTCACCCTCCCACACATGTGGCCTGGACTCTGGTTCTTGTATAAAATAAATAAATAAATCTTTTTTTAAAAAAATATACAAACTAAAACAGTGAAAAAAGAGTGGAGGGAGAAAATCTCAGCAACGTATGAGATAAGTGGAAAGCTACCAAGGAACTATGCTCAGAGAGAGTGATGTCCCAAGGTCACACGTATAGCAACCCAGCAAGCTGGCGTGCTATGCAGCTTCTGGATATAAGAGAAACAATATCCCACACAACGGATGTCAAAGGCCATCAAAGGAATTTGGAGTAGAATTTCTTCTGTTGAATTCAAAATGAACACTTGTAAATATTTGGCTTGGGGGGATTTTTCTATTTCTGCTTTCATTTGTTGCTGCTGAGAGTAGTGCCAATGTAGGCACAGTCTCATTGGCTTAAACACCAATGTCCACTCTATGTTGGTTTGATAAATATTCTCAAGTTTTTCTCCCTCTATATTTTCTCCTCAATTACAGACATACTGCAGTTCTTACTCAGACAACCATTAGTACCTAATTCAGTCGAGAATATTTAAAATAGGTAAGTAAAGAAATACACAAAGGCTTTTTGAAGGCTGAGGTTGGGCCTAGCTATGGCTAGAGATACCAGCTCTTCACCCTGTATCCTTCGTTCCCCAACAATCACCATCGCCACCCTCCAAGCCAAAGCAAATTTGTCTTCAACATAGGAAGGTTTATTTTAAAGTGGGAGGAGAGAGTAGTTTGGGTGAAGACCAAGCAAGCAATTAAAAGAAAACCCAGGGCCTCCCCAGTGGCACAGCAGGTTGAGCACAGCACTGTGAAGCTTTCCACAGCCTCTGCAGCGCAGGTTAGATTCCCAGCCGGCCAGGAAGATCCCACATGGCATGGCAGACCTCTCCTGCCTCGCCCGCTGCTCCCCTCAGCAGTGTCTTCAGTCCATCCACCTGTTCTGCTCCCCTCTCCATCTCTGGTGAATTCTCTCATTCTCCTGCAACTCTGACTGTACCCTAGTTCTTATATAAATAAATAAATCTTTAAAAAAAAAAAAAAAAGTACTGTCTTGCTTCCCCAGGCTAGCTTCTTGAGCTGAGTTTCTGTCCCTGTGGTTCATTCACTGAAAAATCTATGCAGTGCCTCCTGTGTGCCAGGCACTGTTCTAGTCACTCAGGATTCAGCAATGAAGAAGAAAGAGAGGGAAACTTTCATGTGTTGATTAATGGTATTCTCAGTAAAGTCAACTTTCAACTATCTCTGGCTCTGTTGGATAAATGCTCACTCCGCTCTCTCTCTCTCCTGGGTGAGCAGGGAGGCATGTGTGATGTCTCCATCATGGAAGACTCTGCAATCCATGTCTTGAACTCTGGGTTCTCATAGGTCTCTGCTGAGGATGCCAGGGAACCAGTGAGGTTCAGGAGTGCTCACTGCCCCACAGGCTGCCCCTGCATTTGTTTTACAGCCCCATCTATGTGCTTCTTAAAAGGACATACTTCTACTCTTCTCTGCCCTACTACGTTCCCTACTACATTCCCTAATTGGCAAGGATGACCCAGTGCAGAAGCATCTGCCAATGACACAGCACAAGCCTCCTCAGCTTTGGGTTCTTCCTTCCTCTTATCAAACAAGCCTCCTCAACCAAACTTTGGTCCAGACAAAGGGAGGTGAAAACAGGACACACACATCTGAGTCCTTGCTTCCCGGCCCTCCTCTACCAGGACCAGGAGTAGGCACCAGGTGTATAGTAGGCGCTCATTAAACATTTGCTGAATGTATGAAAGCCTTCTCATACTACATGTCTTTGAACAAGTAATTTCATTCTCTGGGCCTCAGTATCCCAATTTATAAACTAACAAGACTGAATTGGTCTTTTCCAAGTCCAAGAACATGTTATTCAAAGAGAACCAGATCTTGGGGCTCCCTGGCAGCCTAAGGGTTAAGTCTCAGCACTATCACCACTATGGCCTCAGTTCGATCACCCGCCAGGGAGCTACCCACATGGCACAGCATACCTCTCCTGTCTCACCCACTGCTCCCCTCAGCAGTGTATTTCAGTAAAATCTGCCTGTTCTGCTCCCCACTGTGTCTCTGACAAGTTCTCTCATCCCCCGCACCTCTAGCCTATACCCCAGTTCTTCTAAGCAAAAAAAAAAAAAAAAAGAGAGAGAGAGAGAGAGAGAGAGAGAATCAGATCCAAGAAATGTCTACAAAATGTCAGGTGGGAAATACTCCCTTCCATGAGGGCTATTTCTTGTTATCAGAAGGATCGGAGGCACAAGAGAATCTATAAATGAGTCACTGTGCTCAGATCTTGCAGGAGCAGTTTTTCCCAGCACAAAGGATGGACTCAGCCAAACAGTGGTTCCCATTGTGGAAACAGTCGCAACATCCTAAGCGCCATGCAGCCATGGCCATTGTTCCTTCCTAGAAAAGCCCCACATTGAGAATGGTTTCTGGCTACATAATTTCAGATTCTCACTTTTTGGTCTTCCTGAAATTTCTGATATTTTCCTAATACTCTTTAAGAAATTCCTTTGCTAACACAGAATGGGTTCTTCTGTCTGTGATTTAGAAGAAGAATCATGATAGCTCCTGACGGCCCCCATATTTTACAGATCATTTAGTCTAAATAGCAAAGGATGAGCTTCATCGGGAAGGAGTTTTAGTCATCTCCTACCCTTCATTTTATCTACTATGGATTCAATTTTTGCCCGAATCAGCTTGTCTGCAAACTATATTCTCAGCTCAACAAATGCCCCTTGGAAAGGAGCAGACTTTTTAAGTCTGATAGAAAATGGCTGTAGGACAGAGTGGAGATGGGGAAATAATGTCCTGAATTTGCCACTGGAAATCCACATAGTCCAAATACAACACCTTTCAACATCCCTGGCCTTGGCTCCCTGGCCTCTGAAATGGGAACTGAGATGAGATCAAAAAGACAATAGGGTGAAGATCCCTTGTCACTGCAGACCAAAGGGACAACTTAAATAGGATCTTTTTCATCTACCTGCTCTGAAAGGCTGGGACTGGGTCATGCCTTTCCTCTTCCAGGGCATTAAGCATAATGACTAGGTCTCAGACCACAGTCCAGGACAAAATGTGGGACATATCGCCCTCTGGAGGATTTAAATGGAAAGGGTATAGCTTTCAAATGAGCTAGAAAGCTACGAAAATAGAACTTACAGAATCCTGTCATTCCAGAATTGAAAGAAATCTGAGATCATTGACTCTAACATCCTCAATGACAGGTGTGCAATGACAAAAGGCCCAAGAGAGAGTGACTTGCCTGAGGTCATACCAAGCTCAAGGTCAGATCCAGGACCTGGCTCTAGTCCCTACTAGTTCCTACTTCTTGGAAACTTAGAAAGGAGAAGTTTTCAAGCATGACTAAATAATTCTAAGAGAAAAGAACAATGGAATGCTAGAGTTCTCCATGAACTAGAGAAACTATTTTAGGCACCACTCTCTCCCCTAGATGGTTGTCCATGAAGACAGAACACTTGAAAGCAAAGCACCTTCACATCAAAATAGCCGCCAATCTGAGCATGACTTACATAAAACCCCACAATTTAAGAGTGCCCAATTAACCATCTTAATAATGCCCAGAGAGGTGGGTCTTATTGGATCTTCACAATGGAGAAGAAATGTTCTTTTCAAGAGAATTCGTAGAAGTCTTTACTTTAGACTCTAAATCCTTTTGCAATTTGAAACAGCAACAGGAAAGACTTCATCTAGGAAGAGCTCAAGTAAACCACCTGAGTTCTGTCCCCAGAGAGAGCAGGAGGAACAGTGACTGCTCCCCACCGCAACTCATGACTGCTCCCCACCGCAACTCATGGGTAACAAGGAGCCAACCTGTAGGTCCAGCTAGCCTTGCAGGATTAGGAAAAATAACTATGGGCTCTATTCCAGCATCACAAAGCACTGGAAATGTGCGGATTTTAAATAGCCCACAGTGGAGTAACAACAGAATTAAGGGGATATACCTCTCATTTTTTGACCAGGACTCTAAAGTTTAGTGTAATTCAATGGCCCATTTATTAGTACTCAAGAATATCTAGTATTGAATGTTTACACTAGCACTACTCCAGAGATTTACATGGATTAACTCAATCTCCACCAGAACTCTATAAAAAAATTCTCTTATTATTCCCATTTTACAGATGGAAACACTAAGGCTTAGAAAGTTTAAGTAACTCACCCAAGATCAAACACCTTATAAGTGGAAAAGTCAGAATTTGAATCCAAGTCTATACAACTTCAGAGTCTATAATCTTTAAATTCAACTCCACTTGAAGATTATAGGAGGATGCATCCCTTAGTTAAATCCCAGTAAGAAGTAGGGGATTGAGGTCAAAACAACTCTATTTGGGTTTCAACCCACTATTTTCCAAAGTCACCTTGAAATAAAATTTTCAAGCACTTCTGTCATCAATCACTCTGCTTCCTTCCAGCAACAGTGAAAGTGACATTGGGAATACATTTCCTGTTTACTCCTTCTGAAGGCAAAACATTTTCAGAAAGAATAAATCCAAATCTCAGACTTGGCCTGGAGACCCAACTCTGCTGTCTCTGTTACTTGTTTGACTTTGGATATTTATTCCTTCTAGGCCTCATTCCCCTAATCTTGGAAAATGTAGATAATAGGATCAGCATTACACTGCTGTTATGAGGATGGACTGAAACTCCTCTCTTACTATCCAGCAGTGTCTGGCAGACCCACAGTAAGCACTCAGCAAATGACAGCAATTAGTAGACAATCAGCCTGCCAAGGGCAGAGACTTGCTTTTCTCCACTTCAACCCCAGTAACCAGAGGCAACAGTGGACATCAGAGAAGGGGGTGGGGCAGGGAGACACTCATGCAGTGCAGTGGAGATGAGCTTTGGACCAATTCCCTATTCTGTGTGATTCTGGCCAAATTACTGAATTTTGCTGAGTTTTACCTTCCTCCCACATAAACAGAGTAAAATTTTCTCATTATGTTCTACATTCTCATGTTCTTTACCATCTAGTCAAGAAACCAGCATCAGGTATAAAAATAAAAGGAAGATTAAGGCCTCCCCTGGTGGCCCAGTGGTTGAGCGCTGGGCTGCAAAGCTGCCCGCAGCCTTCGCAGCAGCGGTTCAATCCCCGGCCACCGGGCGAGGGTCCCACATGGCGCGACAGACCTCTCCTGCCACGCCCGCTGCTCCCCTCAGCAGTGTATTTCGTCAGTCTGCCTGTTCTGTCCCCCACTCTGGCTCTGGTGAACTCTCTCACCCTCCTGTGCTTCTGACTGTACCCAGTGCTTGTATAAATAAACAAATAAATAAATAAATAAGTCTTAAAAAAAAAAAAACAACCTTTAAAAAAAAAAAAGGAAGATTAGAGCATCTCAAATAAATTTTCAAAGACACTTCACTAACATAAGCTACTGAATTAAGGATTCTGAACTACCTTTACTTCAGAAATAACTGCAGAAAAATGGTAATAATACAATAAAATATCAGCTTTCTGGGATGTCTGGGATAACTGGTACTGTAATTAAGATCTCTAAATCATTTCAAACAAAAAAATACATTTTTTAAATTGTAATCATATGGATTTCCATAGAATATTTTACACTTCTACACACTGTTTAAGTTTGTTTTTTTTTTTTTTTAATTATAAAGCATCACAGGCACATGCCCCAGGGAAATTCTTGCAATACACAATAGGAGGCATGTACAAGTTTGTTTATCACAAGTAAAGCTGTAAAGTATTAAACGTCTCAACAGAGACTGAGTAAATCTTGGAATATTTATACAATGAAACACTATATAGCAGAAAAGTTGAAATTACAGCTATAAGTAACACACAAGAATCATAGAAGCATAGTACTGAAAGAAGAGAATCACCTCACCATGCACTCTGTGTAAGCATGATATAGAATTCAAAGACAAGCAAGCCTAAATGAGATCATGTTCAGAGGCACACAGAACAATAATGAAGCTATATTTAAAAAAAAAAGAAAAGAAATGGGGCCTCCCAGATGGCGCAGGAGTTTAAGACAGCACTATCGAACTCCTGCCAGCCACTGCAGCATGAGTTCGATCCCCAGCCCACGATTCAGGGAGCTGACTCACAAAGAGCATCAGACCTCTCCTGTTCTGCTCCCCACTCTCTCTGGTGAATCATCTCACCCCCCACAACTTTGGCTTACACCTCAGGTCTCATATGCATAAATAAATCTTTTAAAAAAATTTTAAAAGAAATGATTTTTTTTCCAATTTCAGGATAGTGATTACTGCAGGAGAGAAGCGGAGGAATTAGAGAGGATGATACGCATGTACCAATGCAACGGTGTTGGAAAATTCCCCTGGGAGGTGGTAGGATCACTTATTTGAATATAAATCTTCATAATTACTAATATCAACACTTATACACACATGCATACATACATGTGCATTTACATATATACATAGGCACACAGTTTCCATGCATGCACACTACACATATTCACATGACAGTCAACACTGATCAGAAGCATTGCTCCTATACTGTTAACATCCTAGGAATTTTTTATGTCTATTTTGTGAATAGATTGCACAACCCAGTTACTAATTAAAAAGGATGCCCACTAAGGATGGAAGAGGAAGGCTATAAACTTAATTACAGAAAGAATCCTTTCCTGGTGGGGGTCAAGTGACACAGAGTGGAGACTGTAATAGCTTTAGACCAAGGGATGTCTGAGTGAACATCCATGCAGGGCTAAGCAGATTAGTCTATTTCCACAGACTGGACAGAACCCAGTTCCCAAAGAGTTCAATGCACTCTCCCATGTTACAAGCAAATTGAAGGAAAAATCACTATAGGGACTGTTCAGGTTGCCATACAAGGTGGCACAAGCTAACTGATGGCTTAAACAACAGCAATTTATTATCTCACCATTATGGATGTCAGAAATTCAAAATCAAGGTGTTGGGGGAGTTGTTGTTTCTGCAAGGCCTCTCTCCTCGCCTTGGAGATGGCCATCTGTGTCTCCACACCATCCCCCCTCTGTTCACATCCTAATCTTCTTAAAAGAACAATAATCTTATCAGATTAGGGCCCACTTCAGCAACCTAATTTAACCTTGATTACCTACATAAATCCAAGTACAGTCAGATTCTGAGACAGCGAGGCTCAGAACAGCAATTTACGAATTTGGGGGGAAAACAATCCAACCTATAACAGTCACCAAGGGTCCCTTGGAAAATTATCAGCCTGATTATATTTTAAATTAGGCCAATGCTGTCCAAGAGAACTTTGCATAATGACAGGAATGCTTTCTGTTTGTACTATCTGAAAATGTAGCCTCTAGCCACAGGAGCTATTAGGCAATTGAAATACAGCTCACGCAACCGAGGACCTGAATTTTTTATGTTAATAAAAGGAAACAAAATTGATTAGTTCATTTTAATCAATATTAATTTTAGCTTTAATTACATGCAGTTACCATATTGGATCACTCAAGATTAGACCAAGCAAGAGCATATTGTTGACAGGGTGGAAAAGATCTAAATATCAAGATTAAAGACTAGTCCTTCAGTTAAGGGGGAACAATCTGGAGCCGGGTACAGAGACCGCCCCTGCTCTCGACAAAATAATTCCATTCTGAAGAAAAAACAATCAAAAAAGGAAAGAGAGGTTGATGAAGACTGACACTTTTGATAGTTAAAAACATCTCAAACACAAGCAACCAGAGAGAGTCATTACACAGGTGTGCAATGCACTAACCAAAACCCTTAAGGCCTGATGTACTTTAGAAACCAAAATGTTTCCAGTTTTAGAAAAGTCTTCTGTTGCTTCTATTCTGTTATGTATCATCTGGGGCAGCTTCTCACACTCAAATTTTCTAACATCTACAGCCAAGCAGATGCATAGTCATCCTAGTGGGGTAAATAAAGAATACGAAGAGCCTCATCTCAGTTCAAGTGAGGTTAGGAAAAATAACTTTCCCAGCAGAACTTCTGATTTAAGTCAGAGATTTCAAAATTACAGATTAAGGGATGAGGACCTGGACGACCAAGAACATAACTCACAGAATTTCAGTTGATGGGAAGACAGGCCCTAGATCTGTGATGATACTGAAGAATTTATTCAGGAAAAATTAATATAGAGCAGACAACACACAGTCCTCTACCAACCTGCAAAATTCACACTAATAAGAACTGGGAGAGGACAGGGGCCATGGAAGTGGGGGTCCAGCCGACGGTAAGATCATGGTTGAAAGGACAAGCAAGGACAGGGGAGCGGGAATAAGAAAGAACAGGAAAGAGAAAACAGAGCCATCAAAACTGCTGCCTTCTTGAACCACCTTACCCAAGATCTACTAGTGTGGGAAAGTGGGAACAGACTAGCAAAAACCTATACGACAGGTCTATTTTTAAAAAAATACTATTCATACTGTTTTCCATCTGTAGCAGTTTTCATTCCCCAATAGATCAAAGATCCTCCAATTTCTCCACATCTTCACCAACACTTAACCTTCATTTTTTTTCTTTTCCTTAATATCTTTTGATGGTAGATATTTTAACAGTTGTAAAGTAGTATCTCATTGGGGTGTTGATTTGCATTTCCCTGATGATTACTGTTGGTGAGCATCTTTTCATATACTTTTTGGTTGTCTGTATATCTTCTTTGGAGAAATACCTATTTGAGTCTTCCACCTGTTGTTTGTTTGTTTTTTTTTCCAAAGATTTATGTATTTATGCATACAAGAACTGGGTACAGGCTAAAGGTGTGGGGGTGAGAGGATTCATCATAAACAGAGTGGGGAACAGAACAGGCGGATCTACTGAAATACACTGCTGAGGGGAACAGTGGGTGAGACAGGAGAGGTCTGCTGCGCCATGTGGGTAGCTCCCTGGCCATGGATCAAACTCATGCTGCAGTGGCTGGGATGGGTTCATAGGTTGTGTCTTAACCCCTTGCACCACCAAGGAGTCCTCTCTGCCTGTTTTTTAATTGTGCTATTTGTTTTCAGTTTTTGTGTGGGTTTTGCTTTTGTTTTTTTAGTTTGCTCTGCTATTGAGTTATAGGAGTCACTTATATATTGTGGACATTAACTCCTGTGAGATATAGGAATTGCAAATATTTTCTCCCATTCCAAAGGTTACCTTTACACTTAGTTGTTTCTTTGGCTGTGCAGAAACAATTTCATTTGCTGTAATCCTACTTGTCTTCTTTTTACTTTGTTGCCTGGGTTTTTGTTGTCAATTTCAAAAACTCATTTCCAAGATCACTATGGAGAAACTTTTCCCCTACATCTTTTAGGGGTTTTGGAGGTCAGGTCTTAAAACACTTATGTTCTAAATCCATTTGAAGGTGGTTTTCATGCATAGTATAAGACAAGGGTCCAATTTCATTCTTTTGCATGCACACATCCAGTTTTCCCAGTACCTTTTATTAACTATCCTTTCACCAGTGTATAAGCTTGGCATTCTTGTCAAAAATCAATTGTTTCTATGAATATGTATGTGTCTTTACACACATAAATAAATACTATAACATGTTCATGGCTGGAAGACTTAATATTGTTAAAAAGTCCATACTACCCAAGGAGATCTATACTCAATGAAATCCCCACCAAAACCCCAATGGTATTTTTTACACAGATAGAAAAAAGTGTTGGTGGGAGTGCAAACTGGTCCAACCACTATGGAGAGCTGGGTGGAGATTCCTCAACCTACTAAAGATAGAGCTTCCATATGATCCAGCAATTCCACTCCTAGGTATTTACCCAAATGACACAGAAACATTAATTCCAAAGGACACCTGCATCCCTATGTTTATAGCAGCACTATTTACAATAACTAAGCTATGGAAACAACCCAAATGCCCAAAAATAGATGACTGGATCAAGAAGACGTGGTACATATACACCATGGAATATTACTCAGCAATCAAAAAAGATAAACACATGCAGTTTGCAGCAACATGGATGGAGCTAGAAGGGATCATGCTCAGCGAAATAAGTCAGAAAGAAAAAGAAAAATACCGGATGGTCTCACTCATAGCAGGAATTTAGGAATCCTAAACAAGGGACCAGGAAAAAGACTAATTAATACAAAATCAAAATCAACAAGCAACTATAAACCACAGACACTCTATGGGGGGAGGGTGGTGCAGGGAGAGGAAGAATTAGGGTCAAAATAATGGGGGGGTGCATTTGGATGGGGAAATAACCAAAATGAAAATGCATACATTGTGCAAAAAATGAAAAATGATGTAAGAATTATACAAAATATTTTAAAAAGAAAGAAAAACATCCTAAAATTCATATGGAACCAAAAAACAATTCAGAACAAAGCGATGTGGACAAAGAACAAAGTCGGGGGCATTACTCTTCCTGATTTCAAAAGGCATCACAAAAGTATACAAATTAGGGCCTCCCTTGGTGGCACAGTGGTTGAGCGCTGAGCTGCGAAGCTGCCCACAGCCTCTGTAGCTCCAGTTCAATCCCCGGCCACCAGGCGAGGGTCCCATATGGTGCGCAGACCTCTCCTGCCGCGCCTGCTGCTCCCCTCAGCAGTGTATTTTCGTCTGTCTGCCTGTTCTGTTCCCTGCTCTGGCTCTGGTGAATTCTCTCACCCTCTTGCACTTCTGACTGTGCCCAGTGCTTGTATAAATAAATAAATAAATAAATAAATAAATAAATAAATAAATAAATAAATAAATAAATCTTTAAAAAAAAAGAGTACTATAACAAAAGTATACAAATTAAAACAGTGTGGTATTTACATAAGCTCTTTTGTTAGAAATCATCCTGCTAGGAGCCAGGAATTGAACAAGGTTATCTCTATCAGAGAAGGGAACTTGGGGGTTTGACTGACATTTTCTAGATAATTTTTGATGCATATTTCCCCAGTAATCCTTGGTATCTCATGAAGACTGTCCAATGATTTCTAGGACTGAGATAAGAAGGATCTGGGGCTTATCTATTGAAGATATACAACTGACTTGCAAATGGCTCATGGGCACAAAATCAGAAAGGAATGACATTTCTGTGGTTATATGCAGGAGCACTGGCGCCAGCAGGCCCAGTTACTAATTCTGACTCCTCAGTAGTTTTGATGTTTACCAAGCTTATTAACCTCTCTGTGCCTTGAGTTTCCCATCAGTAGAAAGGAAAATGATAGCATCTGCATTACAGAGCTATATGAGAATTAAAGAAGAAAATCCCCAAACTGTGAAGACATGCTTAATATGTAGAACTAAGAAAAGCTAGATTTCACTGGCAATATGCCACAGTGAGCACTGGCTGGGTTGCTACCTGAATTCATGCATATGCCAACTTCCTACCAGTTTTTCAAACACAGGAAACATGTTCCAAGTCACAACCCTAGGATTTGGGAATCCTGAATCCTTTTCATAAGGGAGGAAACTGCCTCAAACAAGAGGAGTAACTGGCCCAACACCACACTGGCACTCAGCAAAGCAGAATTTGAACCAGGTTTTCTGACTCTAACATACAGAGTTCTTTTCACAGCACAATTATGCAATAGAAAAAAATCTTTTTGGAGATAAATGCATGCAATTTGCAGCAACATGGATGGAGCTGGAAGGGATCATGTTCAGCAAAATAAGCCAGAAAGAAAAAGAAAAATACCGGATGGCCTCACTCATAGCAGGAATCTAGAAAACTTAAATAAGGGACCAGGAAAAAGAAAAAATCAAAATCAACAAACCACTATGAACCAAAGACACACTATGGGGGGGAGGGGCACAGGGAAAGGAAGGTTTGGGGTCAAAATAAGGGGGATGCAATTGTATGGGGAATATAAAAATTAAAAAAAATTTAAATCTTTTTGGTGGGGAGTGTCTGTCCTTGGAAGGAAATTTTCTTTTTCATTTTTTAGAGAATAGATATTTGAGTCAAATTTGGTGAATGAGGTAAATTCATGAGTTAACCATACAGAAATTTGCCTTTGAAATTGTAAGACTTTTCAGATAAAGTCTTATTGCCAAATTGGTCCTCAGTTTCCTCAAATGTAAAATGTGCATGGTGGACAATATATCCTTTAAGGGACCTTGGGGAAAGAGCTGAACAATGGCAATCACAGCAGCATTGCACTTGTTGCTAGGTATATACATTTAACTAAATTTTCTTTAAATTATTATTAACTTTGTTGCATAGGTGCTTCTGCAACATTGAGGGCACTTTGTTTTACAGATAAAAAGAATAAGACCCAGAGGTATTTCTCATTCAAGAAAAACAAAGCCCAACCTCCTCCCGCCTGGTCCCCAGGGATGCTCTCCCAAAAGTATTTGTTCAGCAACATAATCGGTAACATCTAAAATTAGCACCCGAGTTTCTTCCCTCTCCTACTTCATCATCTCTGAGAGGTTCTATAGATTGGAGAATTGCCTATAATGATGATGGACTAACTCATTTAAAAAATCACAAACTGAAAAAACAAGTTTACTGCCTTATCACTGAATAGTTTGGGCCTGAAAGGAAAATTCTGTCTTTTGCCAAACAAAGGGAAAAAAGCAATTATCTGAGATGAAAGCCCCCAGCCCATCACTGTTCCTCCAGAAGATGGAATTCATTGATCAGAGTCAGTCCCAGGTCTGTGTGGAAAAAAATAAGATCCCTGCATCATTAATTTCAATAGAATCTAAAATAATGGGATGCAGCCAGGCAAAAACACAGCGATACCTAATGTTCTCTGTTCCCTAAGTCACCTGCTCCCAGAGTGCAATGGGAAAGAAGATGCACTCACACTTTAGCTGCCCAGAAACAGTTTTCAAAACCCCTGGACATTTCTTTTCCTTCAGTTAGGATATATCTCCAACATTCAGGAAAAATATTACATAAATACACAATAAACCAGATTTAATAAATGTTAACAATATTGCCATGTATATGTATACATGTAAATATATATATATATATTTCAGTGCATTTTAAGGCAATAAAATGTTACAGATACAGGACCTCCCAGATGGCTTAGGGGTTAGATCTCAGTGCTACCACCTTTGGGCCTGAGTTCCATGCCCAGCCAGGGAGCTGACCCACATGGCACAGCAGACCTCTCCTGTCGTACCCCCTGTTCCTCTCAGCAGTGTATTTCAGTAGATCTGCCTGTTCTGCTCCCCAATCTGTCTCTGATAAATCCTCTCACCGCCCCCACACCTCTGCTCTACATCCCAGTTCTTCTACACAAAATGAATAAAAATCTTTTTTAAAAAATTTTACAGATACAATTGAATCTCCTTCACTACCTGCTAATGTTCCTGTTCTCCTTCCTTCTTCCCTAGAGATAACTATTCTATTTATACAATTTTGTGCAGGTTTTTTTTTTAAATAAAAATAAATGAAAAGGTTTTTCTACATATGTTATTCTGTGTGCTTTTTCTTACTGCAGTAAAACTACATAAAATACATAATTTTACCTAAAGTATAAAATTCAGTGGTCCACAGTATATCCACAATGTTATATGACCACACTATCCAATTCCAGAACATTCTCATCATACATAAAGGAAACTTTTACCATTTAAGCAGTCACTCCCTCTCCCAGGCCCTAGCAAACACTAATCTGATTTTTATTTCTACAGACAAGATTATTTCAGACATTTCCAGCAAACAGAATTATAAAATTTATGGTCTTTTGGGACTGGTTTCTACCACTTAGCCTGATGCTTTCAAAGTTCATCCATGTTATTCCATGTATCAGTATTTCATTCTCTTTTATGACTAACATTTCATTTTATGGATATATCACATTTTGTTCATCCATTCATCTGTTGTTGCGCATTTAGGCTGCTTCCACTCTGGAGTTATTATGAATATTCATCTGCAAGTTCTTACGCAAGTGTGGAGAAATGTTTTCACTTCTCTTGGGCGTATATCTAAGGAGTGAATTGCTAGATTTATACAGTAGCTCTAGGTATAACGTTTTGAGGAATTGTTATTACCCCATTTTATAGATAAGGAAATTGATGCTTCAAGACATCAAGTAACTGACCTCAGGCAATACTTAACCTAACAAGAAATAGCTGGAGGAACTGAATGCAAGGGCGAAAATGTCTCTGGTTTTCTAATACAGTCTGTCTCCAACAAGCTCACACATGTGTAGTAGGGAAACCATCCTCCAGTCATGCCAGGGATGTTTTTAAGCATCAGGGGCATGGCAAAGGTAAACCAGGCAGTCACTCTCTCCTCCCCCAGGCCTGGCAAACACTAATCTGACAAGACTATTTCAGACATTTCCAATGAACAGAATTATACAATTTCTGATAAACAGAATTATATAATTTATGGTCTTTTGGGACTGGTTTCTTCCACTTATATGGAAGGAATTGTTTGACAGACACAATTCCTATCCAAAGGGACATGATGACAGAAAACAAATTTTAAAAATTAATAATTGCTTCCCAAAATATGAAATTTCCACAGAGACAATCAAGTTGGGCAGGGTGAGGGGTGGCAAATAACTGCTTCAAGTGTGTGGACTTTTCTTCAGCATTCTGGAACAAGACGGGTGATGGTGAGCAACACTGTGAATGTACTAAATGTCACTAAAGGTCAAAATGTGCATATTTTACCACAATAAAAACAAACCAAACTACACAACTGTGCATAATTACAATAAGGGTGAATGAGAAAGTGTTTGGGGTACTATCAAAGTACAAGACAGGGAGGCCTGCCTTGGTCTAAAGGATAAGGGGTGCTTTAGAGGAACCCTAATTACTACCCCACAGGGCACGAGTGCCTGAGTGGAGACTCCAGCAGAGCTCATTTCCCCCCACACACTGTGCTGGAAACATCCCTCACAGGAGTTTGCACTATTCGCAATTATTTACTCATTTGCATAATATTTTTTAGTAACTTCTGCCCACTGGGCAGCAAACAATGATTCTTCAGTCCCAGTTATATTTCAAGCACAAAGCCCAAGTGGACACCATGGTGGAATAATATCAGGATCCCTGTTCCTGGGACAATTTAGTGCCTAAAGGGGACATGGACAATTAGCAAGCAAATCCATGCAAGCAGACTGTGATGTGGGATTGAGTAAAGGAGGCCAAAGGAAGGCCATGAGAGAAGGATGCAGCAGGCATTGGGTGCAGGGAGGTGCGCTGAACATTCCCCCTGGGAGAGAAGATGCAAAGGAAAAGACATAGTCAAACAGAGCAGAGAGAAGGGGATCCAGGCATGGGGAACAGAAAGGACAAACTTCCAAAGGCAGAAAAGAGTTTGATGACTGTGGTGGCTGCGCAAGTGCCCATGGAAGTGTTATAGGGCAGCCCCAATACAAACCGGGTTGCCTGACTGTGGGTCCTCACCCGCGTGCTTAAAAGGACTATCAATACTCTACTGCAGGCACACGCGAAAGGTTAATAAAAGGTTTATTGACAAGGGAAGGGGAAATGAGGAAATGTACAACTCAGGGAGAAAAGTGGGAGACAAAGTTTTAGATGCGTCCTACCCGATCCACCGATGGGGAATCCCAGATGGCACTCTGAGAGCTGGCTGCCAGCCAGGAGCCCTGAAGCCAGGAGGTGAGGGGGAGAGAGAGGGGGAGAGAGAGGGGGAGAGAGAGAGAGAGAGAGATTGAGATTGAGAGAGAGAGAGAGATTGAGATTGTGAGAGAGAGAGAGAGAGAGAGAGAGAGAGAGAGAGAGAGAGCCCACTTTTTTTGCTTTTTTATACCAAACCTGGCTGCTTAACTCCACCCTCAGGTCCCTGCCACCTTCCCTTTGGTGGTGACAGGATTTGTCTTTCCCAATGTCCTGATGGCTTTGGTCTGGAGTGGGGGTGGAGTCCACAAAGCCGGTATGGGATTAGCGCAGACATCCTTTCCCCCTAACAGAAGGCCTGGCGGGAGTTGAAATCCACTATGGTGCTGGGAGGAAGGCTCTGTTTTTGCCCTCCTGAAATGGAGCCACATTTAAGATGTCAGTGCTAGGAGGAATGGGGGATGGAGAAGCTATTCTGGGAGCCAAGTGATTGTTTTCTAGTCCCACTGGATTACATTTGCATTAGGGCCTCAGGCAAAGCCAGAACCTCACTGAGCCTGTTTCCTCATCTGTAAAATGCAGGATGAGAACCCAGGGATCTAGCAGGAGCTGCCATTTCTGATTCTGCTTTTACATTGGTGAAATCTCATGGCTCGGCCAACAACTATCCACAGAGCGGTGGTTTCTGGGAAAAGGGGGAATGAGAGCTGTGAAAAGAAACAGACTAAGCATTTCTTGCAGCAGCCCTCATGACCCCACTGCACAGGGAGCTCCCTCAGCCCCATTCCTGCAGGAGGACAGGAAGCCAGAGAGGCTTCCAGAAGACCCTCCATCCCTTCCTGAGCCCTGCCCCTTTGCAGAGTCACACACAATAGAGTTGGAAGTTGGCTGTGCAGGGTCACCTACAGCTCCCAGGGGAGGAGGTCTGCCTTTGTCAGACACCTGCCTGATAAACTTCTATCACTGAATTGAAATGTTTCTTGGAGAACCCACCTTCACACTTTGTTCTTCCCCTGTGAAACATACAGAAGCCTTCCCTTCTCTGAAATATCCACAGGCTTGGGGCACAACCCTGTGTCTGCAACAGACTTTGCCACCTGACTTGGCCAATTTTTCTGTGCCATGTAAAGTGAAGATGATGATTTGGTTGTAGCTAGTTTAGATAATGCCTATTGAGTGCTTAATAGATGCCAGACAATATTCTAAGCACTTTCTTTGACTTATTTCATTAATTATCACAAACAGTATTATAAGATAGGTACTATAAGATAGGTACTATTATACACAGAAGGAAACTGAGTTTCAGAGATGTTAAGTAACCAGACCAAGGTCACACAAGGAAGTGTCAGCCTAAATCATTAGAACTTGATGAGATTAACATTGCTATCCCTTACCTGGCCCTTACATTGCTAAGCACCTGTGATCAAATAAGCCCCCCCCCCCAAAGATAACTATGTTCTAATCACTGGCCCCAGAACTATTTTTTTTTAAACATGGTCAAAGGGAGTCGTGGTTGTGATTGAATTAAGAACCCTGAGGTGGGGGGTTATTCTCTATTATCTAGTCTAATATGAATTATCAATAGAATCCAAGTGTTAAGAGCCAGGAATCCTTCCCAGCTGTGGTCAGATTGTTACAGGACAACTCCAATGTGAAATGGATTGGCCTGACTGTGGGTCCTCACCAGCATCCTTAAAAGGGACTCATAATGAGACTCACCTGCAGGTACACACAAAGGATAATAAAGGGTTTACTTACAAAAAAAAGGGGAGATAAATAACTCAGGGAGGAAGAGAGATAAATTGATGAACGCATCCTACCAGTTCTGCTGAGCTGGAACCCCAATAGCTCACTGAAAGCCAGCAAAAAACCCAGGACCCCGAAGGCCCACATGTCTGGTTATATACCAAACCTGGCTGCTTAACTCCACCCTCAGTTCCCAGCAGCCCTCCCTTCAGGGGTGATGACATTATGGGATTTGTAGTCCTTGGTGTCTCGGATCTCTTTGGTCTAGGGTGGGGGTGGGGTCCATAAAACCAAATTGTGGAGTTTGTTCAGGGCATTCTTATCCCCTCTCCCCAACAAGAGGGATATGTGATGGTGGAAGATCAGGGCTGAATAAATGAAATCTCCACTTAAATTTTATTTTTAAAACTTATCAGAAGTCATACCTTCATGAGGAGGCCAGACCCCATCCACAGAGACTCTTAGGTAGCCTGGAGTCAGGACACTGAATTTATTTTTAAGCTGCCCAGAAATTCTAACATGCAGCAAAGTTCGCAAAGAACAGGTGTGCAGCACATCCCAGGACACAGATCACTGACTTGCATACCTGTCCTCAATAAACACGCTGAAATCAGACACAGGAAAAAAGCTTCCTCCAAAATGCATTCATGAGCAAAAAGGCAGCTGGCTCCCCTCCTGTTCTATCCCTTCTTCTCTCCAATATTTCAGAAAGGGTCTGGAAACAGCAATTCCCAAATTACCAGAAGGGTTAAATTAGTCGAGCCCCGTCCCTACTAAACAGCAGGACAATGCACTTCTATTGCAGCTTTTTCCATGAGGCTCTTTACACTTTCCTTCCATACCAGGTCTCTTATTGCTGGCTCAGGACACCCATATTCCCATTTCATAGGCAACAAAACATAGATTCTGAGAGACAAAATGCTTTAGAAAAAGGAATGCCAGAAATCAGATCCCACTCCAAAGCCTACCTCCTTCGGTTCACTGATCTTCCTTGAACAACTGCTTTACCTGAGCCTCAGTCGCCATGTCACTGTAGGGTAAGTGAAAAAGCATCAGGCTTTTCTGCCCTCCCACCATTAGGATTTATGATGGATCTGCAGTCCTGAATGCATGCCTGATGGCAGACACCTGGAGTAGATTGTGGGCATATGTAAGTGGGTACACCTGGTCTGAGAGACTGGGCTTATAATGGCGGCATCATAGGGACACCAGCAGAAGAGCAGAGAAGCAAAGAAAGTGAAAAGAGCAAAAGAAAAGCAGAGGCCATGAGAGAAGGCTAGAGAGCCCAGAAAGATTGAAGACTTGCTGGGGGCTGGGAGGTCTGCCAACCTCCCTGCCCCCTGGCACCCCTTGCCAGCTGTGTACCTGGTAAATCCCAATAGAAGCCTGCAAAAGCCACTGAGGGCACCAGGATCTCCTTCACCCATCTTCTCAGATCATAGGGATCCTGCTCCTGTCCCTTCCTGCCCATAGAGTCACCCAAGATGCTGTGAGCAGTACAGTACCTAGAAGAAAATGCAAATACACACCTAGAAATTGGAGTTGGTGTAATAGACTGTAGGGTAAGGTCAAAGGTATCAGGCTTTTCTGCCCTCCCGCCATTAGGATAGATGACGGAACCCTGCGGTCCTGACTGCATGCCTGAAGGCGGGCACCTGGAGTAGGGTGTGGGCAGAGGTAGATGGGATTCGACTGGGCTTTTAAGGGCGGCATCAGCGGGACGCCAGCAGCAGAAGCCGAAAGAGAAGCAAGAGCAGCAGAAGCCCAGAGAGAGAGAGAAGGCTGGAGAGCCCAGATAGAATGAGGATTTGCTGGGGGCTGGGAGGCCTGCCAGCACCCTTGCCTGCTGTGTACCAGGTAAATCTCAATAAAAGACCTGCAAAAACCACTGAGGACCCTGACTCCTCCTTTACCCGGTCTGCTGGATATTAGAACACCTGCTCAGTGTCTTTCCTGACCCTACATAGACCTTGGCCTTGCTGTTCCACCCTGATGCCAAAGGCTTCCCTGGTGCCTCTCCCCACAAGGAAACAGGAGAACAGCTCTCAACTGAAAGGTTAAGTACTGTTTTGATTACCATTCTCAAATGTTAACACCTGGAGGGCATGTTAAAGTGATGATGGCAAGGCCCCACCCTTACAATGTCTGACTCAGTAGGTCCAGGGTAAAGGCAGAGAATCTATATTTCTGACAACCCCTAGTTGAGGGGGACCACTGGCCTAAGGGCTGTCTCCTACTCATTCTCACTTTGTTCAAATTCGGGAACCCTTGTCCACTTGACCTGAGGCCCACTCTCTTTCCCCTCCCCACCCTGAAGAAGGGCAGCGCCCTGGAGGCTCCTGCCCTGCTTCTTGCCACCCTGCAAGCGGAGCTGCCAACCAAGAGGGCTGCTGGGGAAAGCAAAGGGGATAACCAGGGCCAGGGGGCTACTTCCAATTACCCTCAGGCTTATTCAGACACTAAAAGTGTATGAGGCACATAATGTATGTCAAACACTCACTGTGGATCCCATAGTGGACCAGAGGGCCCACTCATGCCCTTAGAGTGTAGACAAATGGCAGCTGGAAGCCTGCCAGCATTTACCCCAGATTCTAGCACTGCAGCCTTTGTCACAGACCTGGGATACACTCAGGGGAGCGCTCAGCGAGCCGTGCTTTGGCGCTGCCTGTACCAGAAGCTCCTTATCCTCCAAAGGACTGGGTGGTCCACGCTCTCTGCTATCTGCAAATGAGGGTTTCCGGCCAGCGTGGGCTCTGATTGGTGAATCATGTATCAAGCCCTGATTGGAAAGATTTTAACCCCACACTGTCTGTGGTGTGCTCTCTGGGTATCAAGTTCTTCTCTGCTGGATGTTGCTGGCACATCCTCGCAAACCGCGATGTCTGAACATGCCTGGATCCCAACCATCTACAGCCTCCCGACTCCACATGGAGCCATTTTCTTTTTTTTATATTATGTATCAAGTAAACTTGTAGTCTATTAGAGGAGAGAGGCAGAGACCCCCACAACAAAGAAGCAACTGCAATGCCATGGGCCCCTCTGGGGTAGGATTTGTAGGAGCCCAGACACTGGGATGCCATTGGGGTTCTCAGAGAAGGTGACATTTGATACCTAATGAATGAGCAGAAGTTGGTCACACAACCAGGCAGAAAAAGTTTCCAAGCAAAAGGAAAGCTGTGGACAAAGACGTAGAAATGAGAGAGGGGTGCAATGTTCAAGTTACCAAAATGCTCCCGTAAAGGAAGAGCTGGCCCTCTGTGCAAAGTCTAGTTTCCAAAACCCCAGGGAGGCTGGTCTGTAATCATTGACTGGGTCCATTAGGAGGAAGACAGTAAACCAGTTGGTTGGGTATGGTATCCAGAAAAAAGGACAGAGGAGAGATGTTGGAAGAGCCTTTCAAGACTGCTCAGAGGTGTCTAGCTTTCCTGCTCTCTTGGCACAGTGCTGCTGGAGTCAGGGGCAAAATCTCAGAAAAACACCAACATTTAGGCTCTTTGGAAGCTGCAGATCCTGAGCAAATCATCCCACTTAGCTGAGTCTCGACATCCCTCATGTACAGGGGGGCCCGACTGACAAGGATCTGGCAGCGCATGTTCCTTCCTCCACCTGTAGGAGGGGAGACCACGTTTAGGGCTGTGGTTTGGATGCCTACCGCCGATGACCTAAGGCAAACCACTGTCAGAACTCAGCCTCTTCATCTCTTGACTAGAATAAAGATGACAGCCTCATGGGGTGGTCATGCATGGATGTGAGACTAGGGGTGTGAAATCGCTTTGTACACTGCAGAGCTCTCTGTACAGATCAGCTGTTATCCTCCTTTTGGGACACAGGACTTCAGAAGTCTTCGTGAGAGAACGCACACCCGCGCACCCAGTTCCAAGAAAAACACAAGAGGTGGGGCCCCTGTGGTTTACTAGTCATGACTCACAGGGGCCCCTCCTGCAGGGTATTCAAATCCTGTGGCTGGAGAAGCTGTGCTTTCTGGCTTTCTGACTATTCAACGGGTTTGCTAACTACTCCCTAGGGCTGCAGCTCACACCCACTCTTCTCCAGTCCCGAGGGACAGAGTGCAGGCTTAGGTGACTTGCAAATGTATCCCAAGGCAGCAGGACAGTTGAAGGGAGGATGTGTAAGAATGTAATAAGGAAGGCAGGAGGGAATGTGAGTTTCTGGGTGGTTGAGAAGGAGGATTCCTATCCTTGGCAGTGGGTTATCCAAGTAGGAAAGTCTGAGAGGTGGTTGAACAGGCTCAGTAGGGGTCAGGAGAGAAATAATAAATGGACATGTCACCTACAGTGAGGCTAGAATTTCAAATATGAAAAGTCAGAATAGGAAAGAAGAACAGGAGAGAGAAGGAGAAAGGGAATAAAGGGAAAAACCTCAGAAAACACCAATATTTAGGCTTTTGGGGATAAAAGGAGCCAGAGTCTTGGGCAGATGCAGCAGGCAGAGAGGAGGTGGACAGCAGATCTTTGAGGACTTGGGAGCTGTCTTTGCTCTGGCTGCCATTAAAAAAAAAAAAAAAAGACCACAGACTGCGTAGCTGTAACAGAAGTTACTTTTCTCAGTTCTAGAAGCTGGAAGTCTGAGAACAGGTGCCAGCATGGCCTGGTTCTGGAGAGGGATCTCTTCCTAGCTTGCAGACTATCACCTCCTAGCTGCCCTCACAGGGCAGAGAGAGCAAGTTCTCCAGTATCTCTGCTTATAAAGGCACTAATCCACCTTCATGAACTCATTTAATCTTAATTCCCAAAAGTCAGACAGCCTAGGTAAAATAAATTGTGAGCTGGTAGGATGAGTTGCCCCAAGTCCTATTTGACCAGGAATGAAGACCCTGTCTGAGCAGTCTGGAAAGCCTTAGATCCTTCCTCCCTGGAGGGAGAAAGCCGAGAGCCCACTTGTGCAGTTAGAATATAACCCTGTGCCCATCCCTGGGCATAGCCCAACCCAGAACAAGCTATGCCATGCCCCCCACTTCCTGCGTCACGGACCTACCCTTTAAATATCTCCTCCTGGGCCTTCCTGGTGGTGCAGTGGGTTGAGTGTATCGCTGTGAAGCTGTCCACAGCCTCCGAAGTGCCAGTTCGATACCTGGCAGGCCAGGGAGAAACCCACATGGTGAGGCAGACCTCTCCTGTCTCACCACTGCTCCCCTCAGCAGTGTTTTCGGTCTGTCTGCCTGTTCTGTTCCCCGCTCTGTCTCTGGTGAATCCTCTCACCCTCCCACACCTCTGGCCTGTACCCCAGCTCTTGTATAAATAAAAAAAAAAATCTTAAAAATCTCCTCCTAACTTGCTTCAGAGAGCCAGGCTTTATTTTCTTTCCCTGAACTGGCTCCTTCACGTATGAGTCTCTCTAATAAAGCCTTCCCTGATTCACTACAACTGGCATTCTCTGGTGAATTCTTTCCCTAGAAGGCAAAGGGCCCAGGTGAAGGCCTATAACAAAAGATCCTACCTCCCAAACCTGCTGCACTGAGGGTGATTAGGGCTTCCACTTATGAGGTGGGGAGGAGGAAAACAATTCAGTCTGTAGCAAGTGATATAAAAAAGGGAAGATGGCAGCACAGCTGAGGGGGGCCTGTGTCCCCCTGGATCTAGAACACACAATGCCAAGAGTCTCCACCTGGCTGCAAAAGCCCTGTGGATAGACCTGCCTCTGCCTCCCACTAGGTGGATTGGACAAGCCCCTTCCCTTCTACAATCTCAGTTTCCCTATGTCCATAATGCAGGAGGAAATGCTATTTTCTAAGATCCCTGGGCAACTATCAGTCTCTCATGCAAGGGGTGAAGGCTCCTGGGGCTCAAAGAAGGGTCAGGTATTTTTCCAGCAGGTACATTCAAGGCAAAGAGAAGGCAGAAGTGATGAAAGGAAGTTCAAGGCTTCAGACCCTCACTGGTGACTGAAGGAGCTCAGCCAAGGAGCAGCAGGGGAAGAGGTGCTTCCCTCCCATAAGCTTCACACTTTAAGAGAAGGGGGTGGGGCGAGGGCTACATTTTCCCTCATCCATGCAACTCCAGCTCACTCTGAAATAAATGTTTAACTTTAAGATCCATCATCTTCTCAATAAAAAAGGGAAGATTTTGTCTTCAAAATCTTCAAAATCAGCAAAGATTGACTCCATGTTTTCACATGTTTAATAAATGAAGGCTGTTTGCATGACGTGACTCTGTGGGTCTCAGGCTCTTGTTCATCCAGCAGGGTCTAGCTGGAGCCCACAACCATCAGGGGATGCTAAGAGCAAAAGATGGGGGTGGAAGGGCTGAGGTTGGGGGAAGATGAGGGAGAGAAAGGCACAGAAAACAGGCATTTTGAGCCTGAGGTCAGAGGTGGGAGAGGTCTGGAGAGCTTCCTGGGGCAGATGGTATCTGAGCTGGGAACTAGAAGGGTTCTACAGGGGAGGATAGGGGGAAAAGAGCAATATTCTAATCAAAGCTCTAGGAATGAGATCAAAGTTAATGCATTTCAACATTTTCCTGGTTCAGGAGGGAAGATGGAGGACTGGCAGAGCCAGAATACAAGAAACCTAAGAATGTAGCAAAAATGGGGCCTTTACTGAGGGCAACAGGAAGCCCCTGAAGAGTCTGAGCAGGGGAATAACTTGATCCAACTGGGTTTGCTTGCTCCTGCATGTGTTGGGAGGTAGTGGGAATTGGACCTACACTCAGAACATATGCTCAGCCACCCTTAGGGGTGCCTCCTTCTCTTTTCCCCCTTTGATTTACTTCTTACTGATTAAGGCAATAGGGTTTTACTATTCAGTTTCACCAAGCCTTCAAGGCACACATAAAATGAGGTTACCACAGCTATTTTGTAGAATAGCATGAAGAATGAAAATTACCTGTTCTATTTTATAAAGTTTTTATAAACTTGATACCTAAACCTTATATGTGCCATAAAATAAAGACAAATTTAAATATGGTCATAGAACTTGTTTAATCTTACATAAAATGCTAGCAATGGGAATTCAGCAATGTGTAAGATATTTCATGAGCTAGTTGTTGCTAGAAGGATATTTCCCGGTGATGTGCCCTAAATGCCTCCATTGATTGTTCTGCTGCCAAAAGCAACGCTGCATGAACTTTTGGGAACATGTCTCCTTATGAACCTCTTAGAGGGCCCGGGATGCTCACCAGTGAGATTGCTGAATGCTTCAGTGTGGCTACTTAATCTTGACCACGTTCTTCCTGGGGGCTCTCCAAAACCACTGCTTCAATGGCAACACCCCATGAATGGTGCACAAGGGTCCCCCATCCCCCTCATTGCTGCCAATATTTGGCATTATCCAATTTGCTCATTTTTGCCAGTCAGTTGCCCCAGCTGACAACTGCTATGTTTAGGTCATCCCTTTCACTGAGTAATGGTTATCTCATTCTATTGATTAGAAATCATAAATGTTATTTAAAAATAAATTTCACTAATTTTTCACATTTTGTTTGTGTTTGGGGGGTTCTTGTTTGAAGTCCTAGGTCCTCACTCCGAGGTTATAGAAATCTTCCCCTACATTTACTCAATCAAGTATCTTGTTTAAACTTTAACGATTAACTCTTACTTCTTCAGAGTCTACTTTTTTATTTTGGGTAAAGTAGGAATTCAGGTGTAATCTGATATAGAGTCTGCCAATTTTCCAAAGCTGTGTGCAAGTCAGGGGGCCTTTCACACTGATTGGTGGAGCTACAGTTATTAGCATCAAGTTCCTTAAAAATGCCTGCTCTGTCTCTGAATGCTCTATACCCTTTCACTGGGCTATTTATCTGTCCTTCCATCAGAGCCACCTAATTCTTTTACTACTACAACCTTGTAATACAGAAGACAAGCTCCTCCTGTTAAGCTCCACTATCCATGAACCTTTACTCTTAAATTCAAAATAAATCTGTCAATTTTCTCAACATACCTAGCTGGAATTCTGATTGTAATTGCATCAAATTTATGAACTAATTCAAAGAAAATTGATATCTTTACAGTGTTATACTCTCCTGAACCTGAAATAGCTCTCCATTTATTTGAAATTTCCAAGTCCTTCAACCAAATTAAAATTTTTCTTCTAAGTTTAACAAATAGCAAGTTCATTCCTTGATAAACTGATTCCTAGTGAATACCATTTTTGCAGCTACTATGAATGGCATTATGTTTTCTGTTCTATTTTATGGTTGATATATGCTGGTTTGATGACATCCTATTGGTTTTTAGTAGTTGATCTAGCAATCTTGCTGAATCCTCATAAAAGAAAGCCTGCTGATTCAGTTGACTTTCTATACAGATGAGTGTAGCAGTTGTGAATAATGACAACTCTATCTCTTCCCGTCAATCTTCACACCTCTGTATCACCTTGCACAGGCTAGATTGGGTGACTTAAACAAAAGAAATGTATTTTCTCACAACTCTAAAAGTTGGAAGTCTGAGATCAAGGTGTCCAGCAGGGCTGACTTCTTCTGAGAATATCTCCCTGACTTTAAGATAGTCATCTTCTCCTGTGTCTTCATATGCTCTTTCCTCTGTACGTGTCTGTGTCCTAGTTTCTTCTTCTCATAAAGAAACTGGTCCTGACTGTATATGACATAATTATCTGTTAAAAGATTCTGTCTCCAAATATAGCCACACTCTGAGGTTCTAGGCGTTAGGACTTCAATGTATAAATT
The DNA here is from genome assembly GCF_964194135.1 of Talpa europaea. Classification (NCBI taxonomy): domain Eukaryota; kingdom Metazoa; phylum Chordata; class Mammalia; order Eulipotyphla; family Talpidae; genus Talpa; species Talpa europaea. The sequence continues at coordinate 64,791,731 of NC_140074.1, read as the reverse complement.
TAGTCTTCGATTGAAGTGATAAGCCCAGGTGCCCCATAGTTGTCTGTCTCAGCTGTGCCAGAAGGCACTGATACCCTGAAGCAATAAATGGGAGAGAAGAAAGGCCAGGAGGCGAGCATGACCCTCGAGATTCCCTGCCCCCTTTGCCTCTGTTTCACGTCAAATCAGGATGTCCTTCCTTCTCAGAGTTTTCTCAGTGCTCTGCTAGTTCTTCAGCACCTCCATACTTCCTTCTCCTTCCACAATATCTCTACAGCTCAGGTTTGGGTGGAGGAACGAAAGCAGGGAGGGGGCACTTAGAGGATTGGAGTGAACCATCCTACCAGATATCCCCATGATCAAAGAAAGACCTCTTTGACTGCAGTGTAGAAATTGAATTAGAGGTGGAGAATACTGGAGACTGAGAGACTAGATAAATGCCTATTGCAATAAATAAGTGGTTGATTACAAGACAGAAGTAGTAGCAGTGGAAATAGAAAAACATGTGGTATAGACAAGGACTTGGTGCTTCCTTACATGTGGGGTGGAAGGCAAGAAAGAAGTTTAAAGTGATTGCTAGGTTTCAGATTTGGGCAACTGGGAGGGTGGGGGTGGCTCTGATACAAGACATACGTGCAAGAGAAAGTTTAGCATGGGGAGAAGAATTCATGGGGAATGACATGTTCACCAGACATCCAAACTGAAATGCTTAGCAGGCATTTGAGCTATGGAGCTGGCACTCAAGAGAGAAATTTCTGGATGACCTTGGAAGTTATCGGCATATGAATGAATGGTAATTGATGCCATTGGAGTAGATGATATTGGAGGACTTTTGAGATGTGAAGGGGGAGTAGAATAGAGGGCAGGGACATATCCCCAAGGCTCATGACATTGAAGGACTAGTCTAATGAAGACAGACAGTAAGAGAGACTGAGTGAGAGCTGCTAGTGAACTAGAAGGAAACTTAGAAGTGTGGCATGCCCAAGGGAATGGTGTGGTCAAGTGGGAAATCAAGTCAGAGGAGTACTGAAAGGTGTCCCTGGAGTTAGGGACATGGAAATCATCAGTGACCTCTGTCTCCAACAGAGAAGTCACCATAATGACTTCTCATTGACAATACCATTATATGGCATTTTACACTTTTCAAGCAGTTTACAGCCCCAAATCTTCTTTTGTTTTCTGGAAACTATGTGACACATAATGTCATGTTTGAACGGACTAGGGAAGTTTGAAGAACAAAAGATTCAGGGGAAGGGGGATAATTTGAACAAGCTGGGAGTGTGCGAACTCAGGAAAGGTTGCCCAGAGTATGCTGTGGGGAAGCAGGTGCAGACAAACACAAAGTAAGAGAACACAGAAGGTGCTGCCTCCAGAAATGACGAGTCCCTCACCCTTGCCCCACCCACCCCAGCTCCTCCAGCACTTTCAGGTTCGTTGTCTCCTTGCACCCTCACGGAGAATGCAGAGAGAACTGACTTTTCCCACATTTACAGTTGGGGAAGCTGAGGCTTAGAGAGGTTAGAGTAATAAAGATCACACAGCTAAAATGCAGAAGAAGTAGGCTTACGCCTGGGTCTTCTCATTTCCAAAACAGTGCCAGGGCCATGCTTTCCATTAGAGAGGCTGCATCTAGGTGGGGCAACTGCCAACAGGAATGCTCGAGCAAAAATTAGGCTATGGGAAGAGGAGGCCATTTGGGAGCTCAGGGCCTATAAGTGAGGCTGTTTCCAGGACTGTGACTTTCTTCATCACATGGGATAACTCACTCTTGACAGACAAGGACACTAAAACACAGAGGCGAGGAGCCTGCTGGTGGAAATGAACGTATTCCCATGAAGGCAGACCCATGAAAGAGTGTCTCAGCAATAACGTGCCCCCCTCCCCCCACAGGGTGGCTGTGGCCACAGTTACTGATGGGCTCATTTGGATCAGTATTCTGACTGATGTGACACTAGTCATGGAGTCTTTGCCTTAAGACAAGGAGAGTTTGGGACTAGACCCTGCAAACATTCCTGAGTGGCTCCTGTCCACACTCCAGGTCGTAGCACTTCAGTTCATCGTCTCCAACTCAGCTGCTCCTCTGGGCGCGCCACCCTATAAGAGAATAAGGACACTACAGAATGTATCTCCGTGGAGGGGGAGGGGCATCACAGCACAGTCAATGGGTCCCATTTTCCCTGCCCCACTTAGAATGTGCACCCTTTAACAGTTTAGGGTCCCTGTATGCCCTTCAGTCATATAGTTACAAGGATACCACAAAACACGTTTTGAACAGCAACATCTCTATCATTGATACAAGGGCAGCCACCAGCTAATACAGCTTGAGCAGAACTCATTTCTCATACCTAAAATTCCTAGCCATTTGGGGGGCTAGTATTTGGGTATTGGGAACATCTGGGCAAGGAGACGATCCTGCAATTATTTGAAAGAAATTGTAAATAACCCAAATTTCTACCAATAGGAAAATGAATAAATTCTGAACCAGCCACATGATATAGCACCAAAAAAAAAAAAAGGATGAACAAGGATATTGATGAAAAAAATCATGTTGCATGAAAAAAGAAAGCAGCTTTTAGAAAATAGAGGGAGTGGGACATCATTCAATGGAATTTAAAAGTCTGCAAAGTAGGGCCTCCCCTGGTGGTGCAGGCGGTTGAGTGCAGCTCTGTGAAGCTGTCCGCAGCCTCTGCAGTCTACAGCCTCTGTAGCGCCAATTCGATCCCAGCCGGCCAGTGACGGTCCCACATGGCATGACAGACCTCTCCTGTCTCGCCCACTGCTCCCCTCAGCAGTGTATTTTGTCAGTCTGCCTGTTCTGTTCCCCATTCTATCTCTGGTGAATCCTCTTACCCTCTCGTGCATCTGGCCTATACTCTGGTTTTTGCATAAATAAATAAATAAACCTTTAAAAAAATAAAAAATAGAAGTCTGCAAAGTAATGCTGTACATTGCTTAATGATCTAGAGAAATGACCAGCACTGAGGAAGACTTTCTTTAAGGAACTGGTTTCTTGTTGGGTGAAGAGGCAGCGGGGAGGTTGCAATGAGGCAGAGATCCCTAGATCCAAGTGTTGGAATTGTTTTGTTTCTTAAGACAGGTTGGATATGCCCACGTTACCTGCTTCCTTAGGCCTTCTTGCTTTTAAAATACATTTCATAATAATTTCTTACAATCCTGTTTATAATCAAAGCTGGTAACACAAACCCATCACTAATGGTTAATGAATCTGTCTCCCCTGCTGTGGTGGGAGGACATAGCCTTTTCATTTTAAAGATTTATTTATTTTTATTTATGCATATAAGAGCTGGGGTGCAGGCTAGAGATGTGGGGGGGGGGTGAGAGGATTTATCAGAGAGAGAGTGGGGAGCAGAACAGGCAGATCTACTGAAATACACTGCTGAGGGGAGCAGTGGGTAAGACAGAAGAGGTCTGCTATGCCATGTGGGTCAGCAAACTGGCCAGGGCTCGAACATGCTACAGTGGCTACAGATAGCTTCATAGTGATGCGTCTTAACCCCTTGCGCCACCAAGGAGGCCCCGATATAGCCTCTTTTTTTTTTTTTTTAATAGAGGCATGCTTTATTTATTTGTTTGCTGGTTTGTTTGTTTTGTTTTTGTTTATACATGCACTGGGTACAGTCAGAAGTGCGGGAGGGTGAGAGAATTCACCAGAGCCAGAGCGGGGAGCAGAGCAGGCAGAAGGACCGAAGTACACTGCTGAGGGGAGCAGCGGGCGGCAGGAGAGGTCTGCGCGCCATGTGGGACCCTCCTCCGGTGGCCAGGGAGCAGCCGGGGATCGAACCGGCGCCGCAGAGGCCGCGCGCAGTTTCGCAACCCAGCGCTCAACCGCTGCGCCACCGGGGAGGCCCCCGATATAGCCTCTTGATGCCACATAGCCACCCCCAAATTCCTGGCCCACTGAAACTGTGTAAAATAACCAATGTTTACTGCAATATTAAGCTGCTAGTTTGGGGGGTAATTTGTTACAAAGAAATAGGAAACTATCATGAGGAATCTTTAAGTATTCTTTTGCAAAGCAGAGACTCTATGAAAGCAGCATTTCACCAAGCTATCTTGTGACCTCCTAAGACCAAATTACATTATTTATTTTGCTCTGCAAAGCCCCGGGTGGTTAACACAAAACTGAAAAAGCCTACAGCCCCAGGCTTTGTGGGCAGGGCCAGCAGTGTGTTAGCACTTTCAGTGCAACCTCAGCCGACCATTCTTGGTCAACTCTGTACTTTTTTTCAATCAAATCTGCTAGTTTCCAGGGGATACCCCCTGAGGACATAAGTAGACCTTCAGGTTTCTCTGCAAACCTCCAGAGCTCAGTTGGGCATAAAGCAGCCGATTGCTGATGCTTCAGAGGAGATGATAACATCCCCATCTGGCATGGGTGATGCCGTACAGACGACTGGGACAAAGAGCCCAAGAATGGAACCAAAGACCCTTAACCTGGATGCTCTCCTTGCAGCGTGGTAAGCCACAATTCCAGGCTTGATGTCCTATCACCATGCTTCTAGCTAGCACAGAGGTCAGGGCAGGCTAGTGATGGGTAAAGGGACATTTGCGAAGTAAATCACTAAAAAGGGGAAAGATAAAACATTTGGCAAAGCCAAGAGAGCATTTTTTCCCCCTGGGCTGTTTCCAGAGTTGATTCACTAAAAAAGCAGTGCTATCTGGTAGAAAATGGGCTTTTGCCTAAAACAGCTCTCAAAATTGTCCAAGAGGGGAGCCCCTGGTGAAAGGAAAAGGGGTGAGGTTGGTGATGGGAATATACAGCCCCCTGAGTGGAAAAATATGTGTGTTTGTCTGATGTGCTGTTGACACTCAGCGAGTGGTCATGGCAGGGAGCCTTGATGCTGGATCAGAAGTAGTGATCTCAAAGCTGTGTTCTCTTCCCCACTTCGGGAGGGTGGAATACAGGAATGAATAATCAATTCTATTTAAACAGGTGACATTGTCATAAGAAAAATTTTCTCCTCCCAGCAACAAGAAAATGTTTGAGAGTTGTTTGAGTTTCTGTAACATGCAACAAGATTTGTAAACATAGTTCAAATTTTAAAAGAGAAAGGAGGAAAAGGATTTTATACTAAAACCAGAGACCTCAGCAATGTCCTTTAGATGGTCTCCAAGGAGAGATGGGACAGCTGAGGTTCAGAAAAAGGAGGCTGTGCAGCCAGAGTCATTCACAGGTCACAGGGAGAGCTTAGAACAGAACCCGGGGACCCTCATGGAGTGGGCAGCAGCCATGAAGCACTTGAGTCCCTCCCATATCAGACGGGGAATGAAAGTGAGCAGGAAGAGATTGCCCCTGTTAGCTGTCACTACCATGAATCATCCTGGGGACAGCCTGCCCAGGAGAGACAGATGCTGGTAAGAGATTCAGCTAGAAGACAGGAGTGGCTGATCCCATAGAACACTGACCTGGCAGCAGCATCTGCATCTCTGGAAACTGAGTTTTCTCATGTCTGGACCCAGTATGGACTCTCTCAAAAGCTGGGCCTGGAACAAATCAGGTTAGAAATATGGCAGTGAGTGTCTCTTGAAACTAAGGCATCCTAGAGTGAACGAAAAGGTAGCAGGCGGAGTGAGTCGGTACCCGAGAGACCATGGTAAATCCCAGCTCTGCCCTTTCCAGCTGTGTTATCTCAGGCAAACTGCTGCAGCACATCTCTCAGCCTCCATACCCAACTCTTCAAGATGGAAATCATAAATAGGTATCATGCTGTGAGTTCAGGGCATACAGGAGGAGCTAACTATATGTAACTCCTAATATGTAACTCCTGAATCCTAAATTAAAGCAAAGAAAGGACATCCATTATTGCACACACCTCACCTGCCCCACTCATCAGGCATTCCTAAGGCTCCGGACCAACCTCTTAGCTGCCTTGATGGGTATGCTCTGGTGACAGAGGGCCCAGACACGCCTTTGGTCTTTATCAGCAAGCCTGCAGTAAGGTCACTCACCAGACTGTCTCTTTGGCTCTTCAGCGAGCAAGATAAAATCCCAGAGGGGCTTGGAACTCAGTTACCCTATATCCTCCCATCACCTCCTCATTTAATTATTCCCTGGCATTGTTGATGTTGGCATAGAAGATAAAGAGCAAGATAAACGGGTTCTAGAGTCAGGCAAAGCTGGGTACAAATTCTGCCTCTGCTTCTAATTCGCTGGGTGAACTTGGGCAAGGTGCCCACCCCTCTAAGTCCTTATCTGTAAAACTGCAAAGGTAAGAAATGCCTCTTGTGTAAGGCTGTCCTCCAGAATGCCATCCTCTTGAAAGAGGAGATGAAATTAAAGCTGTCCGTGTTTGTGGTGGTTGCTGCTATTAATACCATCCACCATGAAATCGGGGGGGGCTGCCTTTCCCAGAGGGGGTGGCTACACACAGTGAGTCTCAGAAATGCTGCCTCTGCCGAATGGTAGTTGTATTATCCTAAGCTAGTCACTTAGCTTCTCCGGGCCTCTGTTTCCTCATATGGACTATAGATAGAATGGTTTCCAGACCTTAGCTGGTGTTTATAAAATTCGACTAAGAAAATGGGGGAAAAGTGGTTAGAAAAGTCTGTGGTATGACTCCATAAAAGGAAAATTATTTAAATATGCCTGGACATCTGTAATTCTAAAATTCTTTCATCCCATAACTGCCCAGAATGCAGGCAGAACAGATGAAAAATAGCAGTGGAAGAGGGAAGATAAACTCAAAGGATTTTGAAACCTCTAATGACACAAAATAGGACACTGACAGCTTGTCTTAACTCTTTTTACTGTGGTTGTTATTGGTTTATTCTGGATTGAGATCTTGTGTGTTTGTGCTTACTTCCTGAGAACATTTGTCTTTTTTTCTTTTTTTTCTAATGTCTAATATAAATATTCCAGGTAAGAGCTTAATAGGAACAATCAACTATGTGATTTGTCAGATAAAATGCTATGAGACAGCAAACACAATGCCAGTCTAAAGTAACATTGGTCATTCCCAAGAAAGAGTGAGGAATCCTCAGTGCCCATAAAAAGCCTCCATGCCACATGGTTATGGCCTTACCAGGTCCTGAAAATTCATTGGAGAAAGAAATGGCATCATGCAGACCAGCGATTCAAGCCAGGTCTGTAATTTAAAAGACACGTGAGCCCACATCACCTCCTTGTGAAGACAGGTGTGTAAGAGTCTGGTTGTGAGGGTTGAGTGAATCAAGTCTATCCTGGGCTTGCCCCAGTGCCTGGCGCATGGTGAGTGTTCAAGAAACGAGAGCTAAAAATCAAAGCTCCATTTGAAACTCTGAGGGCTGCTGGTATTTTTCTACCTGTAACTGATTTTCCATAGAATACCTCTTTTGCTTTCTTCACAACCCAAAAAGGTCTACAGACTAGCACTGAGTTTAAGAGAAGTGAGGTGACTGGCCCAAAGTGACACTGTGAATGAACTGAAGAGAAGAAATGAAGACTCTGGTCCCTTTCTGGGCCTTTCTATAGGTCCACTTCCACAGACCCCAGAGGAGAGCCAGAGAGGCCACTCAAAGGTCTCGCCCACAAATTCCTCCACCCAGGGCAAAATTCAAGACCTCAGGTCATTCAAGACCTCACGTCATTCCCAGATCCCAGGAGAGCCGATTTGACTCATCTTCCCCAGACTGATCCCCATCACTTCCGAGTTCTCCCACCCCCATCCTGGCCCAGAGCTGCCAGATGCCGGTAATAGCCACCCCCACCCCCCCAGACCTGCTCCGGATGGGCAGACAAGCTGCGGCTGGAAAGGCAGAATGTTCTGCCCCTAGTTTCCAGGATCTGACGTGCGTGCCCGCTGCTCACCTACTGAGGGAATCTCCCCGGTCCACATCAGCAGGTTTTCTGTAAAGTCATCGTCTGGCAGCTTCCAGGCCCTGATTAGTCATGCCCACTTGCAGCCCCCCCGCAGCCCCCTTTCATACGTGAATGCAGAGACCCCAGACATGAGGAAAGCCACTGTCACTATCTGAATCCCCAAGGCCCTGTGCATCTGGAGTACCCAGATCCCAGACTTCTAACACTGAGAGTTAGAAAAACCTCCAGAGACCACCTAATCCAGGACAGGGTACAATCTTTTCTGTAAAAGGCTAGATAAGAAACCTAACAAGTATGTTAGGCTTGGGGGGTTAATCCCATCTCTACCACATAACTTTTCTTGCTTTTTGTTTTGTTGAAAGCCCTTCAGTTTGGCGAACTAGACTGAGCTCAGGGGCCATGCACAAGCAGGTGTGTGGCTGCAGTGGGGGCCATAAGGCAATGTCTATGGATCCTCAGCTGATCCACCCTCTCAATCACAGATGGAGAAACTCAGTTGCAAAGAGTTTAAGAACACCGGCCCAGCATCACTCGGGGATAGGACTGTCACTTGTACTCAGATCTGACCTGTGGGCAGCTCTGCCTCCAGAAACACTGTATTATGTTCTGTTTCTTCAAAGATATGTCAACCCCTGGTTCTTAGCTGAAATGTTTGATTGCATTGTCAATGTTTACTAATGCAAATGCTGTGTATGAATGCTATAGAAGAAGAAATTTTATTTAAAATCAAAACTAACTGCGGTTGTTTCTGTCTCTGAAAGACAGGCAAAATCATTTCTATCAAAGGGAAGATATATCTGTGTAGTGTCCTCCTGTCCAAAGCCAGCAAGGAGAGAGAAAGGGACAGAGTGATGTGTTGAAGCCTTTCCCTGGTTCTCCTGCACTAGTAAAAGTGGTGAGGGGCATTGAAGACCACTGTGTTGCTTCGCAGGGTCTTTGGGTTTACAAAAGGAGACAGACCCCAGTGCACCAGGCCTGTAGTCTCAGTTTAAATTGTCCTACTTAATAAAAGGAGAGGAACTGGAAGCCTAAGGGAAAGGGTCCCCCAAATGCCTAAGTAGAGAGAGTTAGAGAGCAAACAGGATGGCAGGGTAATATGACAGTGCATGCAAGCAAATTGGTAAGATGTTAGCATAAAGTCATTCGTGTTCCTAAGATCTAAGTCCCTCAAACCTCTAGTCAAGTGTGCAGTACACAAAAGCCTTGAGTGTTCACTGCTATTGTTTGAGCAAATTGAAGGAGAGATGCTGGGGAAAGTGGATAGGCGAGGGCAGCATCAGAGACAACCTAAAGGCTGAATGAACAGAGGATGGATCTCAGGGAAGAGACGACCAGTAAAACAGAAGCCTCTCCCCACCATAGAGTCACCTATCCAGTGTTCTTTCCCCCTTCTCATGCTATCAGAACCTCAACTCTGTTGGAGGCCACAAAGTGCTCAACCTTATTTCAGAACCTTATTTTCCTAGCTTTCCTTGCAGCTAGGAAGGCCACAAGACAGTAAATTAGACATTGGTAAAAGTCTAGGAATCCTAGAGAAGTATTTTTTTCTTGAATAAAATGGTCACCACCATCACATTCTATTTTCCTTCTTTCTTTGAACACACACACTACACGTAGAGCCACGACAGCCATCTTGCCTCTGTCTAGTGGAAGTTTCTGGAATGATGGAAGTGTTTTCTCTATATACTCACCCAACACTGCAGCCATTAGCCACTTGAAATGTGGCTGGCATGACTGGGGTACTGAATCTTTTTATTTTTACTCAACTTTCATGAATCTAAATGCAAGTAGCTATGTGTGGCTTGTAACTAGTGATTACCTTACTGGTCAACTAGGACTAAAGAATTGTAATTGTAATATCACAATTGCAATATTAATTGTAATATTAATCTCTAATTGTAATATTGCACTTTCATCTCCAAACTCCTTGTTATGGGAGACAAAAAAGACCCAAATTTTTAGATCACTGTAAATTGAGTTTTCTGGTAGCCAAATGCATTCTAACTGATACTACCAGGGAGAGAGACAGGAAGACTCCAAAGATCCCACTGCCCAGAGGGTAATACTCAAGTTAATCAACCCCATTTTATTTGCATCTCAAGGACAACTAACAAACATTAACATCAGAGTAGAACAGACCTAGCAGAAGGGAAGGGGGAGCAGAATCCTCTGTGCCTTCTCTTTAGTCAAAAATACAAACATCTAAAACAGCCAAGGTTGGAGGAAGCTGGCAGTCTGGGACCAAAATGAAGGGGAGAGAGAGGTGCAGAAACTGCAGGTCCTGGCTCTGGTCCTTCCCCCGCCATGTTCACCATGGGCAAGTCCGTTTTCTTCCCTCTGAAGTCATAGCCCTCTTGTGTCAATTGGAGAATAATCATACTTTTCCTGCCTGGCCCAAAGAGTTGTTGTAGGACTCAACTCAGAATGGATGGAAATGTATTTTTAAACAGGAAAGTGCCAGGGAGGAAATCTGGAGAAGATTTTTTTCCTGGAAAAACTAGAGGCCTCAGAGAGTCCCACCACCTGATCTAAGACATATAAACAGGCAGCATTCAGGTCTGCTTAATTCTGCAGGCCCAGATTTCATCTTTAAGTCGTAGAATATTTCACCAGCCTCACAAAGGGGAGAAGAGTGGCTTGGGCTGGAGGAACCCAAGTCTCATCAATAACCATGAACTAAATAAACAAACAAACAAACAAATAAATAAATAAATTAATAAATAAATAAATACAAAATAACCATGGACTAAGCACAAGGTCATTCCAGTTAGTACCTGAAATGACTATAGCTCAGGTTCCTCAGACAGGAGTGTCTTAACCAAGTCCTCACCATTGCCCCACCAGAGGTGTTCAGATCCCTCTCCCCTCCCCAAGCATGATGGGTCAAAGCTGAACACAGACAGGGCCTCCCCAGTGGCGCAGCGGTTGAGCACTGGGTTGCGAAGCTGCCCACGGCCTCTGCGGTGCCGGTTCCATCCCCGGGCTGCTCCCCGGCCACCAGAGGAGGGTCCCACATGGCCCGCAGACCTCTTCTGCAGCCTGCTGCTCCCCTCAGCAGTGTACTTCGGTCCTTCTGCCTGCTCTGCTCCCTGCTCTGGCTCTGGTGAATTCTCTCACCCTCCCGCGCTTCTGACTGTACCCAGTGCTTGTATAAATAAAATATAAATAAATAAATAAATAAATCTTAAAAAAAAAAATTAAAAAAAAAAAAGCTGAACACAGACATAGATGGTAAGTTAGTCAGACTTTTAAGGTAACTTGGAAGTGAGGAGTTAAAAAAGAAGAGGCACCCTTTTAGGAAACTAAAGTTGCCAGAATATTAGTGGGAGTTTGGACCAGAAGAACAGCTCTAGGATGGAAGTATAGAGAAAGGTTTATATGACTCCCACCTTCAACCCTTTACCCACCAATAAAACCAAACATCCTCGTGTTGTAATTAGTTAGACATTGCTGAAGGACCTTTTCTTTAAAAGGGTGTAATATAATATCACTTTATATAAATATAAAGTAAACATGTATCAAGGATCTTACTTACTTCATTAATTACTGGGGGAACCTGTAAGACATCATAATTGTTTCCAAAAATCACACATCTACATAAACAATAGGAAATGTTGAAATGAATTTAACAAATAGGTGCATAAGTGGCTTACTCCACAGGGGAAGTGGTGAACCGATCATATTTCCATCAGAAAAAAAATAATAATTTGTGTATCTATGGACAAAAATCATTTGCATTGTTCTCAGTTATCTACAACTTACAGAGTTCTGAAATAGCTCAAAGGCAACGAAAACGACAGGTTGAAAAAACACCTAGTTTTCCACTGAAGACACCCAGTCATCTTTTTGTCCATTTCAAAGTCATTTCTACCTTTCCTGCAACATCTGGGTTGTAACTCGATCATCTGACTTACTAACACCCACAGTTGTCGTGGGAGTGACCCCTGGGAATGGATGTCAGTGTTCTGGCAAGAGAGACAGCCTGCTGGAGCTGGGGAGAGCTCAGGAGGACACTCAGAGGGCATGGAATATAGGATCCTTGACCTCAAGGAGATTTTATACCCAGGACTTTATTTATAGAAGCAGGAGCTAAGGCCAGAGAGAAAAGGGGATTTGCCTAAGGACACAGAGAGTGGGAATGGCACTTTATCCTCCAAAGCATATACTTTTTAAGGCAGAGGGCTGAAAGAGGGAGTGCCAAGGGTCTATTCATCCCCCATCTCCTCTACCTCCCCTGCCCCCAGAAGACCACTGGAGCCCTCCTCCTCAGCTGTGCTCACCCCTCCCTGAATCCCACTTACAAAATAGAGGGTAGTTACATGCCTCCCGCCCAAAGCTGTGTAGTGAGGTTTAACTGAGATCAAATACCTCATAGCAGGAGTTCCATAGAAATCCTTTCCCTTCCCTTCACACTGCTGAATGGCCCTGCGACCTGAGAGCAGTAGCAAGGGGGAGAGGGGCAGTCATTTTTCTTTCACTCCCTCAGGGGATTACAACAAACACTTCTTGCCCCTAAGATGAGTCACAGGCTCCTCTCTGGTCCATATGTAATTCAACTGGACCAGGGTCAGGCCAGTGCTATGTTTTCTTTAAAAAAAAAAAAAAAAAAAGATTTATTTTATTTATTTATGCATACATACAAGAGCTGGAGTGTAGGACAGAGGTGTGGGGGAGGTGGCTGAGAGGTGAGAAGATTTATCGGAGACAGAGTGGGGAGCAGAACAGGCCAATCGACTGAAACATGCTGCTGAGGGGAGCAGCGGGCAAGACAGGAGAGGTCTGCTGAGCCATGTGGATCAGCTCCCTGGCCAGGGATCGAACCAATGCTGCAGTGGCTACCAATAGCTACATAATACTGACAATCCCTTGCACCACCAGGGAGGCCCATGTGTTCTATGCCAGCTAGTCCCTTATAACAAACCATAAGCAAAACAAGCAATAAAGGAGACTTCAAAAAGAAATTATAGAAGTCGCTTCCCACCAGGAGGGGCTCTGAGGTAGGGGTCAGAGGTTGGGTGGTGCAGATGCCCAACTAGCAGTGGGAACAGGGAACTTGTATCCCCAGCTGATCATGCTCTCCACACAGGGAACCCGCAAACAAAGACACTGAGCTGTTTCCCAGCACGGAGCTACTGATGTGACCTTCAAACAGCCTGCAGGACAGGGCTCTGTGCATCTCCTGGGTCCTGTTATGACTGAGCATCCGTCACAGAACTGTGTTGTGAGCAGCTTGGTCTCGGTCCTCTAGCACATTCTCAATTTCGGGGCATCCCTGATTTCTCTCTGCAGAGAAATTCAGAAGAGGCCCAGGCTAGAAAGTGGTGGGGTTTTGTTTTGTTTTGTTTTTTCCCACATGCATACTCATACTCACTAATAACAGGGCCTCTTCCCCTTCTCTGGGAAGAAAGTTTGCAAAAACATCAAAGGCAGGCAGGAAGGGACTGCGAGGCTTCTGGATTCAGTTCTCTGCTATTACCAGGTCCACCAAAACTCCCTTGGAGGCAGAATCCTGCCTCAGCCAAGGCTACTCAAAGACGAACCCCGGAAGAAAGCCCCTTTACATTTCTCTGTCACTTTGGAGTTTACAGATCATTTTCTTGCCCAGTCATTTGAGAAAATTTGTCCCAATTTCACCAGATGTACATAATGTTCTGAAAATCCCAATAATTTGTCTGGGGTCCTACAGACAAGTCAGAACTAAAACCCACATCTCCCATCATGGATGGGGAAAGGGAGAGCAGAGAAATGAAAACAACTTCCTGAGGTCAAACAGGAGGTAGCCTGAGGGGCTGGGACTGGAGCTTACATCCTCCCTGATAAACACCATCTTCATTCCACTGCCTCGCCCCTCTCCCTAGAGATCTGTCAGCAGAGATACTCTCTGTCTGTGGCCTGTGGACATTTCCTTCGAGGACAAAGATGACAGAGAGATTTCTCTCCCTATGACGCATTGGCGTGGTGCTTTTTGTTGACAAAAGCACGGGTACACGAGAATCCAGCAGGAAAGAGGACCCTGGCTCAGCAGCATCTGCCATGAGTTCTCACCTGGATTCTATTTTCACTCCTTTTTCTCCTGTTTGAGTGGCATTATTGTAGGCAGATTGTGATGGTGACACAGTCAAGTCAGAGCTCAGCCTCCTTCCTGAGAATAAATATAAGGCAAACCAACATAATCCACAAAATCTGCCCTCATTAGACTTCCTAGCTTAAAAAAATTAAAAGAGGGCCTCCCTGGTGGCACAGGTAGTTGAGCGCAGCACTGTGAAGCTGTCCGCGGTCTCCTGTCGCGCCCGCTGCCCCCCTCAGCAGTGTAGTTCATTAGGCTGCCTGTTATGTTCCCCGCTCTGTCTCTGGTGAATCCTCTCATCCTCCTGCACATCTGGCCTGTACCTCGGTTCTTGTATAAAAATAAATAAATCTTTTAAAAAAAAAATTAAAAGAGGTCATCACTTGAATGTGACTTGCTGCAGCCAACACTCCAATTTGTACATAAAGTTGCATTGTGGGAAACAGTCTGCCTGAAATCATACCTCCCTTCTGGGGTATATATCATTGTGATTTTCTTTATTTCTTTTTTTATGATTTATGCATTTATTTTTATATAAGAACCGGGTACAGGGCAGATGCGCAGGAAGGTGAGAGGATTCACCAGAGACAGAGCGGGGAACAGAACAGGCAGACGGATGGAAATACACTGCTGAGGGGAGCAGCAGGATGACACGAGAGGTCTGCTGCGCCCTGTGGGACCCTCACCAGCCGGCCGGGATTGAACCGGCGTTGCAGAGGCTGAGGACTGCTTCACAGCACAGCGCTCAACCGCCTGCACCACCAGGGGAGGCCCTCATTGTGATTTTCTAATTGGAGCTCATATTGAAAGCCACTGCTTAGCCTCCCGTGTTCAGACTGGGAGGAGTGGTAGAACATGTGCTCGCCTGAAATACCTCATTTGAGCTCCTCTGGGAAGTGGTTGCCTGTCTCTGCACTGCTCCCCAGTACCCCCAGTAAGTGAACCTAACAGGTGCCACTGTGGTGGACTGGATTACTATTCCACTTCTTCCCTTCCCTGTAACAATCATTAGGGCTACATATTCTTTTTTGCCTTGTGACTTGGCATTATCTCTGAGTAGAAGAAGTACGTATATATCCAGAGTCCATTAACAGCACCTGCAGGACTTAGTCAATGGGACGGGACATGGCTGGAAGTGACAGACTATCAGTTCCAAGCCACAGCCCTAAGACACATCACGTGTTTCTGCTCACCTCATTTGTTCTGCTATTTGCTGTGATGAAGACAGTGTGAAAGTAGTTTTGACACTTCAGTTTAGGTCCTAGAATAAAAGACGTGTGAAGCAGACTGAAACTGACCCTCAACCTAGAGCTAAGCCCTGTTGATCCAACCTAAGCCCCACAGGGGTGCATGAGCTAATTCTGCATATTTCTGAGTAAGAAACGTTTATATATATATATATATAGAGAGAGAGAGAGAGAGAGAGATATCTCACCATCAACCAGTGGCAATTTTAAAGAGGGTTATTGACTATATCGCATTATTAAACAAACAAAAACACCCCAAAACCTGATTAATACAGACACAAAGACTGTCATTTAGGTTATTACACCTAAAACATAATCTCTAAATCGAATCAGCTTCCTCATATCATGTGATAACAGACAAAAGGACAATTTGAAAAATGCAAATCGATTATAAACGGACACCATGGTATCTGGCGTGCGTTGCTAAACCATGTTTCGGTCAATTATAAACCATGTATACAACAGAGGTGCCAGAGGTGATCTCATATAGCTCAGGTATGAAGGAAGCTACACATTCCATGTCACTCACAAGAAAAAGACATCACCTGGCAGGTATTTCCCAGGACTGACCCCACCATTAAGTGACTGTACATGTTGGTACATCGGTCTTTTTTGAACTTGGACTAAATGAATCCACTGCCAAGACTAATCACTATGTGGGGTTTATTCAGGGATTCAAACCAGGGCCAACAACCACAGAAAGGTTCGCATATTAAAGAAGACAAACAAATATATTGAAAAAGTCCATTTGTGACTGAGATGTCAGGGCCATGGAAGAGTTGGGGGAATTATGTTCCCTCACCACCCCCACAAAAGTCTCTGGGAGTGTTTAAGAACTGAAGTTCTCAGAGATCAAGTATGGACCTCATTTGCAAAAGGCAGGGGAGAAGAGTTCAAGGTTCTTTTGCAAGATTGGAACCCTTTGTTTAAACACAACCTTACATGTACCCTCAATTTATAAAATCGACAAGAATGAAACCATTCTGCTCGAAGCCTGTGCCAGAGGCCAGGGACCTCTCTCCTTTCAGCCTTTTCCAAGTTCCTGGGGTAATACTACATGGATATCAGTTTTAGCAATGGGGAAAGTGATATCAGAGAAGGGAAAATGATTAAAATGATTCTATAAGGTCCAATAAAAAAACACAGGATTTTAGTGTCCCTGAAAGCTTATTCTAAATTCTAGCACCCAGGATGTCTTTCAAGCCAATAGAGTGGGGGACAGCGTCATTTTTATCCTATTTGGAAGAAATTAAGATACAGACACAGACGTCGGTGTGAATCTTGATATCAGGGGCATCCCCAGTCTTGACCATCGTCGACAAGTAAGGTAGGGAGTGTTGTTTCTGTGGAGAGCCTCCATCTGCAAGGTATTGACACGAAGAATCAGCAGGTGAATCTCAAGATCATCTCCTGTGTTAGTGGCTGTCATTCTACCTGCAGGCAGTTATCCTTGTCCCTTGTGAATCAAAGTGACAAAAGAAGAACCTCTGGGCCCAATCTTTCTAAGTTATAGCTGGAAGATTTGAGGCATTCTCAGGGATCCTGACCATCTCAAAGCTGTCAGCGCCTGAAGTCAATACCCATCACGTATTCACTATGAAGTGAAATCACAAACTATGCACCCAGCAAAGAAGACAGCTCTTCAATATTTCATTGCATGCCTTGGAGGAAGGGATAAAAGGATTGAGACAGAGTGAGACAGGCCCAAGATCCTTTTTAGCAAACTTAAGAGGGTTAGATTGAGTATACTCAAGTGATAGGAAGCAAAATAGCTGTTATTCCACTTTCCCCTGGGGTATCCTTATATAACATATTTTTCTTTCAACAGATAGAGAAATCTGTTTTGAGTTAGGGCATCTAGGAACTGGCAAGACACCCTTTAAAGAGACAGGAGCTCTGTGGGATGGAAAGGGGTGATCCCATGCAATGTGTAAAGAACCAAGATAAGGATCTGGGGTTCCTGGTGGTTCCCTGAAACTCACATAAACAAGTCTTTTTGTTCTTCCAGGCCTTGGTATGGCCCATAATTGAAAGATGGGAGAAGGACCAGAAAGAATCAAGAAAGCTGCATCCTTGGCTTCCAGAATTCAGCCCCCCAGAAATGAGTCTGGTTTGATGCCCTGAAGCTTGACCCTGAAAGATTAGCAATATGTGCAGATCAAGTAAGTGAATCTAATTTTCCTTGAATTTAAGCCAATAAACAGAGCATTTACTTTGTATTGAAGATTTGGGAAAATTGCCAGAATCTGCAACAGAAGGAAATGACCAAGTGAGTTGTTCATCTAACACCATCAAAACAAATTGAGCTTTTTTTTTCATCTTTAAGAAAAATCTGATGACTCTTACTGCCAAATTTTTGCATTGACGATTATGAAATTTCAATCATGATTAACTTTCACATGAACGATGTTTAACTTTCACACTACTTGTTTAATGAGTTTAATTTTTACACTAGTCATCATTTTATGACTTACAGAGATACTTAAGTATTATTGTGAAAGTATTTGAAACAATTAATGATAAAGGATCTTCAATCAATTTAACGAAAACAAAAATTACTAAATTTGTCAGTGCAACATTACTAAATTCATCTTCTTAAAAAGTACATATTATCAGGAATTCAAAGGACCATGAAGGAAGGGAGAAAATGCATTCTTTAAAACATCTGTTGATGGGGGGGGGGGCTTCTCTCTTACTGATAAGTACTGTAGGACTTAAAAATTGCCCAAGAGAAGCTCATCTTTCTGGTATTATTTTCTTACTTGGCAGGGGCAGGAGGACTGAAATTCAGGTCCCTTGCTTCCTGATTCAGTTCTCAGGCCACAGCACAACTGTCTTCATGTTATGAATTATCTCTCTCTGAAAAGGCTTCTTGTCTCCAAAATAGACTCTTCCCAATCATTAAGTAAAGCTTATGAAGCCTTTCACAATGACTCAATCAGAAGCAAAGATTCCCCAGCACAGAAGCAATCGTAATATGAACACCCACAGCCCGTGTCTGCGCCAAAGTTTTAATTCCCCATGGGCCATGGGCAGTCCCCGAGCCAAGATGGCCCCAGATGAGCCAAACCCCAAGAGCACTGGAGACAGGAAACTTCTCTCTAGTGTCTCCTTTTCCCTTAGATTGGACACAGTGAATACAACGTCATCCCCCTCTAGGCTTTTTTTTTCCTTCTCTCTCTCTCTCCACTGATCCTCCATTCATTCAGTCAACCATCTGTAATAGATTGGATCCAGTAAAGAGTCCCATGTCCCCAGCCACCCTGAACCCAAGTCTTTGCCATGTAACAGTGAACTGCCCTCCCACTCTGTCTCTGGGTCTGCCTCTGGGACTGGCTTTCACCATTGGGTTGTTGGCAGGAGTGGCACACATAGAGGCAAGAAAAATAACCTGCATGTCACCACTCATCACTTGTAGTCTCTTCTGTTGTCTTGGACAAGCCTGCTGCTGGGATATGAGAGACAAGTGAAATAGAGTCAAGTCACCACAGTTGTCCCAGCCAAGACCACCCAGCTTATTCAACAGCCTGCCAACTCCCCAAATGAGTGACAAAGTCCAGCCAACATCAGCAAAACTGCCTGGGTGACCACCCCAGACACATGAGCAATATTTAGACATTTCTACAAGAATGTAGGGTTCTGCACTTGTTACTCAGCATTATTGAGGCAATAAATAACTGGTATAAGATCTGACAATTACCAGTTTCTTCTATGTCCTATGCTGAGAAAAATTGGTCATGGTCCTTCCCTCTTGGGATATAAATCTGCTAGTGAGACACAGAGAGCACCTCTTTATCTAGAAGGATCTTGCCTCACCACCCCCCACCAGAACTCCCAAGAAATAATTTCTATACTCTTAAAAGCAAGACAATTGATTTGGAGGTAGAGGTGGTGGAGTGGCAGTAAAGAAGAGGTACAGATATAATTGACAATATAAATTTTCAAAAAATAACAGCTGTGAGACACATACATTTTATTGTCTCATAAGAAAAGCTCAGAAGTGGGCATTCTAATGCTGATAGTGTTCTGCACAGTCAAGTATTCAGAATCCTGCTATTTGGATGCTCCACCATCCTTAAAATGTACCTCCAACCTCATAATCCAAGAGAGCTGCTTGAACTACAGCCATCACCTCCATATTCCAGCCAACAGAATGGAAGAAGTATAAAAGAATATTTCCACAGGACACTATTGCTTATTTGTCATTGGCCAGAACTTTGTCTCATAGCCAGCTCTACTGCAAAAACAACTAGAAAATAGTCTACTGTCCATTTTTTTCTTCAGATAGATATGAACTGGGCCACAAATTGGAGACTCTAGTATTAATGGGGAAGAGGAGGATGGAAATTGTAAAACAATTAGTAGTTTTTGCTGCACGTTCAAATAAGTTTTAGATCAAACAGACCTAGACCCATATCACTGTTCAACCAGGGTCTCAACTTGTAACCTTGGGAAAACTCTTCCCATCTTGACACCTAGCATTCTAGCATGTATGGTGGGGTTAAAAGAGAGAGAGGGTTGGTTTGCCTGGTCTCTTAAGCCCATTGTAGCTCTTTCCTTTCCGGAACCATAGAATGGATGTTCCAAAGGTGCTGACCTTCCACCAGATGCTGGCAAAAATCTACTTATTTACACACCCAAGTGACATTCCCCCTTTAGTCTGAAAAGATTTAGTGAATAAAAGATTCAGTGTCAGGGAAAACACTGGCACAAACCTGTTCCGATAAACAGATCTACTCAAGTTCTCTTGTGTCTGCTTCTCAGTTTACATAGACTTGGCTGTCTCTCTTTGCCGCTTCTACTATGAGAATGAAGACATTTTTGGCCATCAGACTGTTGACATCCTAGAAAAGATTGACATCCCGCTGAAAGGGACTCACGGTGACTGTGAAGGGCCCCAGAGTCACCTACAGAGGGGCTTCAATCACATCAGTGTCACACTCAGTTTCTGTGGAATGAAAGAGAAGAGGCTCTGGGTTGAGAAAGGGTGGGGAAATAGACAGGAACTGGCTACCACTAGGTCTCTGTAGTCACCTGCAGAATAATCTCATGCAGCCAAGGGTGTTACACTGCGCTTCCTATATAAGGTGAGGTCTGCCTGTGCTTACTTCCCTGTCAACATTGTTATTCAGGAGAATGGGTCTCTTGTTGACATCTGAAACTTCTTGGGTGAGAAGTGCATTTGCGGAGTTTGGATGAAACCAGGCATTGCTTGTTGACCATTATCAGCCCAGAAAGATGAGTTAATTCTTGAAGGAAACAAGCTTGAACTTGTATCAAATTCAGCAAGCCACAACAGTTAAAAACAGGGATATCAGGGATTTGGGGGATGGTAATTATGTATCTGAAAAATGAACAATTCATCAGGCTAATGAGTATGATTTAAGTTGTCCAGCTATAGAAATAGCAAGATACTGGATGATTTCTCAGAACTATTGGTGATATATCTTTAAGATGTAATAAAAAGTCATTATTGATTTGTCAGGGAAAAAAAGAATTGCCTGTATCAGGAGTCTTGAAACTTCTGAAGCTGACTTTAGCTACACCCTCAGGCACGTCTCGTGGTTTGAGAACAAAGATCTAATTGTGCTGCAAGGAAGCTGTGTCAAAGATTTGAGAAGGGAGCTGTCAGATATTCAAGATCCAGCCAGGCAATATTTATGTGGCCCTATTTGGAATGGAACTAGAGACCAAAAACCTTTCAATTTACCACTATCAAATATACAGCCCATATGTGCACTTTACAGAGAGGGAAAGAACTCTGGCTTTCAGTCTAAGGCTTTCACTAAGTCTTATAAAACTTTACAGTTTTGTGATCAAAGAAACTATAGTCAGGCATTGCTTATGCATCCCTAGGTGATGGTGTTGTTGTGCAAGCATCAGAGGGTGTAATTATACACCGAGATGGAAGAGCCTGCTACACACTTAGGCTATCTTGGGAGCCCATGGCTCCCAAGACACAAACATGTTACTGGACTGAATACTGTAGGCAAATGTGATTCATCGTGTTTGTGTATATAAACATATCTAGGGCCTCCCTGATGGTCTAGGTGTTAAGTCTCAGAATGATTGGGCCTCCCCTGGTGGCGCAGCGGTGGAGCCCTGGGCTGCGAAGATGCCCGCAGTCGCTGTTAGCGCCGGTTCGATCCCCGGCCCCCAGAGAGGGTTCAACATGGCACGACAGACCTCTCCTGCCGCACCCACTGCTCCCCTTAGCAATGTATTTTATCAGTCTGCCTGTTCTGTTCCCTGCTCTGGCTCTGGTGAGTTCTTTCACCCTCCTGCACTTCTGACTGTACCCAGTGCTTGTGTAAATAAAGAAATCTTTAAAAAAAGAAAAAAAGAAAAAAAAAGTCTCAGAATGATTACCACCATGGGCTGAGTTCAATCCCTGGCAAGGGAGCTAACCCACATATGATGCAGCAGACCTCTCCTGTCTCACCTGCTGCTCCCCTCAGCAGTATATTTCAGTAAATCCACTGATTCTGCTCCCCACTATATCTCTAGTGAATCCTCTCACCCTTTGCACCTCTGGCCTACACCCCAGTTCTTCTATGCAAAAATCAATCAATCTTTTTTTAAATAAAAATAAACACGCCTACAGTGTCACAACCACTATGTCCCCAGGCAATAGGAATTTGGGGCCCACAGTCTTCTAGTACATGATCTGGCACTGACTCACCTTCCTTACTTGGCACAGCACCTCACCTATTCCCTTGTAGGTTGGGTCAATATCACCACAATTTCAAATGTTAGAGAGTGAAAGTCATGTCCATAATCTAGATAAAGAACCTCTTCTTCCAAAGTAAGCCTATGTCTATGACTTTGTCTTGATCTACTTTGAAATCATTGATATTTGATTTGTGGTCAAAATTATTATACATTTATAAATTAAACTCATTTACTACTCAGAAATCTTCTTACTTTAAATTTCAAGTATTATTGTCCCCTTGTTGGGGGAGAGGAGAATTAAATCAAAATGAAATTTTGGGCCAGCAGAACACTCATCTGCCATGAAATTCACAGTTGCCCTGGATTTTCGTATGAAATGAACAACAACAAAAAAATCAGAAACATTAAGAATTGAGTGTTTATCCCTAGAAGTAGACTTCAATGTCTCAATAAATCTTTAAAAATCCCTGAAAGTTAGATGTTACAATTTCATTGCAGTGTCCCTTCAGGTGGATACACCAAGTCTCAAAGAAGTCATATTACATGCCCAAGATCACTATGTGATCTGGGATTTCATTCCAGGCAGTTGCTCCAAGACAAAGCACCTAGGGCAGTGCCTGGCACACTTAACACTCATAAAGGCTGATTTCCCTTAAAATGATTCTTGTCTATGTCTGGGGAAGGTGGTCCCAGAAATCAATCCACAGCATTTAATTGACTTCAGGGAAGAAGCCCAGAGACTCTCCCACCCATTCCAGTATTTCTGCCAAAGTCAGAGGATTTGCCTTAATTACTGGCTTCTAAGAATGTTGAATTTCACTTTTTAATGCTTTCATCAGAAGAATCTTTAGATACGATCTCTTTCATATATCTGGGAAGTTGGCAAACTGTCTTGAAATAAGTTACAAGGCTAAGTGAAGACTTGTGAAAAGGATGGAGCCTGGAGTCTGTGGTCTCCAACCAGGAGGTCAGATAGATGATAGAGATGGAAAAGCTGCTGTCTGCTGCATGGCTGCACCAGGACCTCTAAGGGTGCTCCTTTGACTATCAACAGAGAAAGTATTGGAAGAAGGGATATGGATAAATGTAGGTAAATATACTGATTAGGGAAAAATAGAATCTCTTTCTCAACTGTTTAATATTTTCTCTCTACGAATTTGGCCTTTGCTTCATAACATACTTTTCTATTTTCTTGGCACTTGGCACCATCCAAGAGTATGTTCTCTACATCCCCTTTATTTACTCCTTTCGAACAACAAGTCAATAAAAAAAAAAAAATAAGTCAAACTACAAGTCAGTAAAAAAATAGATTTTTACTCAAATCCCAATAAAATATATTTGTGCACCATCCTTTCACGTAAATATGGCACTGTGCTGGGATCCATGTGCCAGGTAAGGAGATATACTATTAAATAAACAGCATTGCTGTTTAGAGCAAAAAAAAAAAAAAAAAGAGTTAGACTCAAGCTTGCCTATTTATCATTCAGTCAAATCACCCCATTCCCGTCCTCATCCAGCATCTCAGGCAGGTAAAATGGTGGAGCTTGGCAAACACCAGTGCTCACAAAGCACAGAGTGGGTAGCTACTCAAAGGACCCTACTGTGGCTTTGGGGATGGCACGGATGTCCGTCCACAATACACCACACAGTGCAACGGCAGCTTCCCACCTGCCAGTGGTTCTTGACCTGGGCAAGGCGGGAATTGTGAGTCCCCTTTTGAGTTGACCCAAGGAGACTCAGAAAGGGGAATGATTTGCCCTAAGTGTGAAAAACAGAAGCCTGAACGTACCGAAGGGCAAGGAACCTTTTGGGCCTCAAGCTACCAGATGACATAGTAAAAAGGAAGCTGCATCCCTGAGAGGAATGGGGTCTCTGTGTCCCCTGCTACCCTCCACGGCCTGTGGCTCCTGTGTCTTTACCTACTCTCCCCCATGGAGGAGGGAGGAGAACAAATTCAGCCCTCAGAGGGACTGTCCACCGGGAGTTCCTGAGAGAGGACCTTCGCCAGGTTCTGAGGGCCCCTCTCAGGTGAGAGGGTCTTTGTCAAGGGGGCTACACCGCCTCTTTGGAAACTAAGCCCTTTCCACTGGTACCCTAGAGGCCCAGAAGGATGTTCTCTGGCTCTGCTCCACAGCCAAGACTGTCACTGTGAAGTTCCATTGTAACAAAGAGACGATTCAATAATTACTCAGAGAAACCATAGAAGTTCAGAGATAGTCTCCTAGAACACGGCATCTACAGTGAGCTGGGTTTTGCTTCCTGCTGCGCAGTCTTTGCCTTTGATGTCAGATCTGAGTAATAAGTGACAAATTAAATGACTGGTGACAGTATTTACCTTCCTTCCTCAGCACCCCCACCACACTCAGAAGTAAGCCAATGTGACAAAATTTCAAAACCAAAACCTTCACTGAGAACAGTGAAACTTTTATTCTCTCCATTTTCTCACAAGTCTCAAATTGACACTGGAAATTTTTTTTCTTTGTCTCCAGTGTAATCGAAAAATGTTTTTATTTAGAAGCAATCCAAAAGTCAAGCCTCATTTTAGAATGTGAGATTGCAGAGGAGGATTTTTCCAAAAGGTTCTTAAGTATCAATTATGTAAGAGTCACAAAAGGGTTTTATTTGAGAAACACCCTTGAAGGGAGTCCAGGGTTTAGGATTCCTGGAAATTGAGAGTCTAAAATCCTTTGAAAGAATAAACCAAATTTCCTGCTCAAAAGGTGTGAACAAGAGATGAGTTTGTGTCCAAAATTACGCTTGTCCCTGAGTTTCTTAAGAAAGGAAAGATAAATTCATTTCGTAACATTTGTCATATAGGCCATAGATAAAATGCTGTCCAGCACGTCAGCATTTTATTTCTTTTTTATTTATTTCTGAAATCCTTTCAGTCACATACCATTCTGATTTTTGTCTATTATTTCTACCATTGTTTCTTAATTCCCTACATATAAGAACAAAATAATGTGCTTGAGACCATTTTCCTGTTGTTATAAAGGAACATCAGTAACAGTTTGTAGCACCTGAGGCTTCTCCCTTTCCATAACTGAAGGACTAAAAAGGTGTCATTTGTTTGGACAAAGCTAGATAAAAGTTTTTGACAAAAACTTCATTTTGAAATTGTTTCAAATTCTCAGGAAGTTACAAAGAAATGTGTGAAGATGTTCTTATGAACCCTTCAGCCAGACTCCTCACTGTTAATTTTTTGTATCACTATCTCATAAGACAAAACCCAGGAAATTTAACACTGGTGCAACCCGCAAAGCTTATTCAAAGTTCACCAGTTATATATGTACTCACTTGTGCATGTGTGTGTGTGTGCATGTGCATGTGTATGTAGCTGTAGGTGATTTTATCACACATGTGGCTTCATGTAACTGCCATCACAAGACTTCCCCACCACCAGAATGCTTTGTAGCCACACCCCATAATCTTGACCCCCATTGACAGATTGGAAACCACCAATCTGTTCTCTTTCTCTGTAATGATGTCATTTCAGGAAGGTTACATAAACGGAAACATGCAGCATGTCTCTTATTAACAATACCGCCCCCCCAACATAATTTCCTTGAGGTTCATCCAAATTTTACATGTATCAATGGTTCCTTTTCTGCTGGGCCATGACCCATTATATGGAGGTACCACAGTTTGTTTATTTGCCCTTTAGGAGACACAGTTTTCAGTTTGGGGCTATTACAAGTGAAATTAATATGAGCATTTGTGCTCAATTTTTATGGAAATAACTTCTCATTTCTGTGGAATCCATGCCCAAGAGTGCAACTGATGGATTGGATGGCAAATCCATTTTGAGTTTTAGGTGAATGTGGCACACTGTCTTCCAGTCTGACTTTTAGAGTCCCCCTAGCAGTGGATGAGTGATTCCATTTGTGTATCCTTCCCAGGGCTTTTTTCATTATTTTTTATGATGGCCATTCTAATAAGCATGGTCTGCTCTCTCATTGTGATTTTAATGTGCCTGTGCCTAATGGCTAATGATGGGGAACATCTTTTCATGTGCTTATTAGTTATCCCTACATCCTTGGTGAAATGAAACGTCTCCATGTCTTTTTCTTATTTTCTTATTGGATTGTTTTTACATTCCATTTTTAAAGAATGATAGCTTTATTGAGATATAATGCATGTACTATAAAATTCACTCTTCTAAAGTGTAAAGAGCAGGAGATGCAACCCCAGCAATCTGGATTGACGACTACTCTCTGCCAAGCACCTACAGCTTTCCATGCTGTTCTAATTCATGCCTCACATCTTTTTAATATTCTCATTTTATTATTGCTCCAATTCTAAAGGTGAAGAAACTGAGGGTTGGAGGTCATGGCCATGGCAGGCTTTTCCCCTAGGCAGTGTGACTCCAGAGTCCATACATGGTGGAATCAGATTCAAATATCACCCATTCACCTTACGCCAGTGCCTGGACCGGAAATAGTAGAGACCTGCTGACTAGTCTCTTACACCAGACCCAAGAGGAAAGAAGCAATCATTCCATTTATGCTTTCCCAAACAGGAAAGCAATGCCCCATTTTCCCCATGTAAAGATTTTTCTTTTTCAAGCATTCTGGTCAGCTTGAATATGTAAGCATTTAGGTAAAATAATTAAGCTCTATTTTCAACAGCATGACCTGAATTTGCAATGGCTATTATATAAAATATAATGTAGAAGTATTACTAGCCTCACTCTCACACGTTCTGAAACAATTTCACTCAAACATTTCACATACATCTTCAACATCAACATCTTCAATTTTCTCTTATAACAGGTGTTAAGAGTATGTAATCTTCATTTCTAAAGTTATTCAAAAAATAGTGCTTTTGAATTCACATGTAGTTCTGTTCCCAAAAAGTTACAAGAATCCATTCACATCATATCAAGAAAATTTAGTTCTCTTAAATGTGTTCCATAGGTTAGTGGTTCTCAAAGCTGGCTGTGAATTAAAATCATGCTGTACTATAAGCTGCAAAGTTGCTAAGAAACTCGATCTTAATTGTTCTCCACACAAAAAAGAGATAATGATGTGATGTGATAAAAGTGTTAGCTACACTCACTGCAGTCATCATATTGCTATATATAAATGTATCAAAGACATCCTGGACATCTCAGGCTTAGACAGCGCTTTATGTCACCTGCATAACAATTAAAAAAAATGGTAAATAAAATCACCTGGGCAGCCTTCTTGTGCTCAGAAACAGTGATTTACTGGCCTGGAGAAGGTGTTGGATAAAGCTTTTTAAAAACTCTTCTGTAATCCTCAGTGCAGCCTGAGCTGAAAATCACTACTTAAGTGTGTGATTTGTGATCTGCACAATGTAATTCTGTAATTCTGTCTTGATTACACATAAAATTTACCTAGAAAGCTTTGTTTAAAAAAAAAAAAAAGATGATGCCCAGGTTCCATGCTCCACCCCCAAGGATTCTAACTTACCCAGAGTTGGGCCCCAGGGTGGCGGTAGGTTTTTTGAAACACTTTGTGAATCTCATTTGCAGCCAGAATTGAGAACCTTCAGGATTACCACTTAAAATGCTTTCTGTCAAGTGAGTTTCAAAGGACCACCTTACCCCCATCAAATACTTAGGATGGTAAAGTGCCACCCACCCTCACCTCAACCCCTACTCACCCTTCCACCCCACCCCCAACCAATGGCTTTGCAAATTGCACTGAATTTTACTTCTTTGATTCTTTTGTATTGCGTGACCTCTGTTACACATCCAAAGATAGCACTAGTTGAAAACATTTTAGCTTAGTTTTGTTTTCCTGAATCATACTTGGGTTGTCCTAAATGAAGGAATGTAAAGAATACCCCCAAAAGTGAAAGATATCAAATATAAAGCAATTCCCCTTTTTCTGAAAGACAGGTTGGAAAAAAATGTCACTTTGTTTTTGGACATATTATTAACAACCATTACTTGAACATTGCTACATCTAAGCACTATGTGTTAAATGCTTATCTACCTGATCTCATGTAATCCTAATATATATATATGACATGTAATTAATATTTTTATTATTCCCATTTTGCAGAGGAAGAAACCAAGATGTGAAATACAATCACCCAGCTGATGTTAAGAGAAAGTAGATCAGGTCTCTGCGTCCAGAGCTGGTCCACACTGCCTCCTTCTAGCCCAACCCTGAGACATATTCACCAGAGGCGCCAGGACGTTTCCAGTGCCCTAGAGGACAGCTTGACAGGCAGCATGGCATCATGGATAGAGGGCAGCACCACTAGAGAAGGGTTCAGCAAATCCCCTGCATCCTTCCTGCCTCTGCCCCCAACATTCCCTGGCTCCCAGCTCTGTGACATCACAGACAACCTCCTCTCTGCTCTGCCAGCTGCAGGTGAGTGAGGCTCAAAGGTGAGACCTCAGAGCAGGTGGGGTACTCTTTTTGTATTTAAAGGGACAAAGCCTCCATCACTCCTGGACACTTTTCCACTCGGCTATAGCAAGTAGCTAACACCTCACCCCTTACCTTGACCCTTCTGTTTCTCTCTGGGTCCCAGTCTCCCCACCTGTACTGAATGATACCTAAGGATTCCTCCAGCTCCAGAATGATTCCTGTATGATCTTTCTCCTGGTAGAAATGCTGCCGGGTCACTGGAGACCCAAAGGTCACAGCAATCTGGGGATAACCCAGTTGCCCTTTTCTTTGGCTCCTGCTTCCATCTAGAGGATAACACTGGTAGTGCGAGAAACGCCTCACCCCACCAGCATCATGACAACATTTTTGTCAACCTTAACACTGATGTTTACTGAGCGAGCACAATGTGTCAGACAGCTGTGCCAAGCACTTTCCATCATTACTTGTCCTCACAATTACCTTTAGCGTGGAAACTCTTATTGTCATCCCCATTTCACAGATAAGAAAAACTGAGTCTTGAGGAAGTTAAATTCTTTACATTTTAGAGTTAGTAAGAATTATACCTTAAAGAATATGCTTGCAACTGATACATTGCTCTTCCCACAAGATCTTTCCTTTCTGAAGAGGGCTCAAAGTTCAAAGTTCTATGCTAACAACCCTCAGAGAAGAAAGTCGTTCTATTCTTTTTCTCAAGAAAATGATGAGTGTAATAAAAATGTGGAAAGCATCAGCCCTAGAGTCAGACAAACCTATGATGAAAATTTTCTGCTGCACTGCTGATATGGGATGAGCCTCAATATATTTACAAGATGTAAGCTGCTTTAGAGGGAACAAGTCCATTTAACATGCACACAAAAACTTTCTGGTCAAAGAGCTACGATGCTTCTTTGACAGTCGCTGAGCAAGCTAGTGGCTGATCTGGCGGGTCTGGGGAGGTACACAGTGAGTGGGCAGCGGTATTCAGAGGCAGGGGACTTGGGAAAGGTAGACCGTCAACTGCAGGGAGTTACTACACCAGCGTGTGATACTTGGTTGGCGGGGGGAGGGGTGAGGGGCGGGGGAATAATCAACTAGGCAGTTTCATTCTTAGATGAAATGGGTTTAAAATTAGTTCTGGTGACGACCTGTTGCCATGCTTTCAGCACAATCAGTCTTTTCTTAGGAGTACGGGAACTTCTTTTATTCTCAGCCTCCCCAATTCAGTTCTCCCTCAACCAAGAGCCTCTGGGGTTGTTCAGTTCTTTACTGCTGTATGGATTTCCTTAGAGACACACTTCCATTTTCCCTCCTACAGAAATCTGATGCTCATTTTGAGTATCCATCAGCCTCTTGTCTTCTTGTTTTTCTCTGAATCATCTGTGGAATTGTCTATTGGGCCAGTAGCTGCATAAAAGTATTTGACTCTATGTAACAATAGCCACTGAGTGGCTATGGGACAAACCATAATGATTTAAATTACTTTAAGAAGGATCTGGAGGCACCCATGAATCACAGGCATGAGCAAGAAAATAAATTTCAAATGATTGCCTGGGTCTACCTTAGCCAGGTTGTCTTTTCTTTGGGTTTTAATATAATTAACCTCACCTGTAGTATTCATCAAGGTACAATATGAAGTGTTAGAGATGGTGCATAGGCCCCTGATTAGCCAAAATCAAACTCAAAGGCATTGCACTATCCAAAACTACTTGAGCAAAGGGTTTTCAATTGGTCATCATTCCCCAGGGGTGAATTGTACTTACTCTGTCGTCCAAGGTTGAAATGAGCACCTTGAGCTGTGCTTATGTATCCTGTGTGAGAAGCCATGGTCCCCTGAGGGTGCTGGGAAGCCCCAAACTTGGAGTGGTCCAAGTGTTCACAGAACAATTAGTCTTAGTTTCAGTTGGCTTCAGAGAGTCTAGTTTCCATATTGGAAACAAATCACATCATTATGCGGACACTGTTGTACCTCTGTGTTTATAGGTAATTCCATTGGGAGTTTAGAGGAAGGAAAGTTGAATGCCAAGGTCTCCTCAGATGGCATCACTGGACAGGCCTGGACAGCTGTCCTTCTGCCATCATAGAACATGGGTTCCTCTGATGACCTTTCTGTTAGCAGTAAATACAATGTCCCTCAATACACATCCCATGTGCTTTAAGAACCAGGATCTTTGGGTCTTATTTTTACTTCAATTGCCAGCTATTTTATCCAAAAATTCAGAAGGTTATTTTGATTTCTAGTTAACTTTTTAAGATCTTTGAAAGTGATCAGGAGATCTAAGTTGGCATTCCCCATTCTTATTTATTATATGTAAGGCCCCGCTTTCATCTCAGAGCACTTTGCAAAAAACATAAAGAAGGCTCCATTTGTGTAAGCTGCTGGTCTACCCTAAAATGTTCTTGAAAAGTATCCTCGAGTTGGGCCTCCCCGGTGGCGCAGCGGTTGAGCGCTGGGTTGCGAAGCTGCCCGCGGCCTCTGCGGCGCCGGTTCGATCCCCGGCTGCTCCCCGGCCACCGGAGGAGGGTCCCACATGGCGCGCAGACCTCTCCTGCCGCCCGCTGCTCCCCTCAGCAGTGTACTTCGGTCCTTCTGCCTGCTCTGCTCCCCGCTCTGGCTCTGGTGAATTCTCTCACCCTCCCGCGCTTCTGACTGTACCCAGTGCATGTATAAACAAAAAACAAACAAACAGACCAGCAAAACAAATAAATAAAGCATGCCTCTATACAAAAAAAAAAAAAAAGAAAAAAGAAAATGCTGTTAAAAAAAGTATCCTCGAGTCCACTGAATCTCCTATTAATTCATCTTGATTTATTTTCTCAATTTTAAAATTTTGCCCAATCTACCACAAAGAAAAAGACTTTTGACATATTTTCATGAGATACTTTCCTATTTTTCTTATCTTCTCAAATTCATTTTTTAAAGACCTATGTGACAATGTATCATTAAATCTTCTGGGGGTTTTTTCTATAATTTTCCCCATTGTAGAAGGTCGACAGTAAAGTGAATTCTTTTGGTACAAATATGAGAATCCAGGGAAACAAGTAACAGAATAAACAACAGAATCCTGACACACAGCAACGTTCATCATTCTCAAGTCTGAGATGATTGAAAATATTCAACTCTCACCCAGGGTTGAAATTCACCCTCTATGGATCCACCTCTGGTTCAGGCATTTAAGGGGATGATATGCAATGTTGAGTTTCTTTTTTAGAGAAATATGCCATGATGAAAGTTTATACAGGCAGTCAGGGAAGGAATAGAAGTGTAAGTAAGTAGTAAGGATAAAGTTGGGTGGAGAAAGAAAGATGTGAAGAAGTAGGTTTCAGAAGATTTGTGTGGGAGTGAGCTTTTTTCCCCTTTCTTTCTGGGCAGAGTATACCAACCAAAGATGTCCTCTGTTGACTGTCTGGTGTTTTGGTTTCTCTCTTTCTCGAAACCCTCTTACTTTTAACATTGAAAGTTAGCCAGAGAGCCATTGTAATTCTCAGTCAGCTGGGGAAAGCTAGCCATGTATTAAGATAGCCACATACAGTGAGAGTACATATGTAAAGCAGGTTTTTTTACATTAATTAACTTATTGATTTGCAGTAACATTGGTTTACAGCACTATATATGATTCCGAGGACTAGGTTCACAACTCCTTAGATGTACACCACCACGCCCCACCCACCCAGAGCACCCCTATTCCTTTATTGTATATCATCAGGACCTCTCCCCTCCTTGTTTTCACCTCCTCCCCTTCTAGTGCCTCAATTCTGAGGTCATTTCAAGATTTTGTGTTGGTTTAGTTCTGTCAGTTCCTTTGTTTTGTTTCTCTGTATTCATGTGAGTGAAATCAATCAGTATTTTCCTTTCTCCCTCTGGTTTACCTCACTTAGCATAACCCTTCTAATTCCATCCATGTTGTCACAAACAGCAGAAGTAAGACTATACTTTCAGGGATCATTTCTATAGTTTGTTACAAACAGCAGAAGTTCATCTTTTTGATAGCTGAATAGTATTCAACTGTGTATACTGTGTATCTTATTTTAATCCACTCATCTGTCATTGGGCACTTCAGCTTTTCCCATAACTTGGCCTTTGTAAATTGTGTGGCAACGAACACAAGAGTGCATGTATTTCACATGTTTCTTTAAATTAGTGTTTTAGCATTCTTTGGGTAAATGCCAAGGAGTGGAATTACGGAATCATATGGTATACCTATGTTTAATATATTGAGAAACTCCATACTGTTTTCCACAGGGACTGGACCTGTTTGCAGTTCCACCAACAGTGTATGAGTGTTTCTTTTACTCCACATCTTGATTCTGGTTTTTATGATAAGGCCATTCTCACTGGAGTGAGGTGGTATCTCATAGTGGTTTTGTTTGTATTTCCCTGATGACAGTGATGTTGAACAGTTCTACATGTGCCTATAGACCATTTGTGTGTCTTCTGTGGAGAAGTGGCTATTTAGCTTCTTTGCCTGTTTTTTTTTTGGGGGGGGTTCTTTGTTTTATTGTGTTGTATTAATTCCTTGTAGATACTGGGTATTAGCCCCTTGTTCTATATATGATGTGCAAATATTTTCTCCCCTAAGTGAGGCAGCTGACTGGGGATTGTGAGGGATACCTAACCAATGCCATAATGAGAATTTCCTAAAGGGGGTGGGGGAGCTTGTTGCCACAGACAGGGGAGTGAGGATAGGAAGTCCAGAGACCTGGAAAAAGCTGGTACATGAACAGAGAAGTTTGGGACAAACACAAGACCTTATAATTCTGGACCATCAGTACTATAAAGATCCTCAGAAAGACTATCTAGCCTAACTTCCTCTTACTACTGAGAAGCCTGAGACACAGAGAAAAATATGAACTTACCCAAAGCCGTGCAGCAAGTTACTGGCAGAACCAGGCTTAAATATCAAGACTCTTCCTAATCTGGTTCACCGTGAAGCCAGTGAGACACAACAGAAGAGCAGGGAGCGTATGGAATGCCACTGACTGGGCAGTCACTGTGGACTTAGCACCACAGGAGATATTTATCATAGATGCAGACCTTTACTTCTGCATTTTTCACATGATAATCATGAGGTTGAAGAAATAGACTAAAAACAGGCACCTAGAATGGGGTAGAACACACACCTACATAAGAGCTGAAACTACCTACGTGCACGTCCGCACTAGCTGGGATTCTGTCATAGTAGGACACTCTCTGGAGAGCTAGGTAAAGGGCTGGCATTTTTCAGCCATAGTCTTATGTTTATTTAGGGGAAGTGGGCTCATATTCAAGATCGGCAGATTCAACAAGGCCCCCTGCAGGCAAACCTGGCAGACTAGGACTTCAACTCCTTCCCATGGGTAAGAAATCTGTATAAAATAAGAAGAAATGGCTTTAAAAGATGGTGACAATAAGCAAAAGAGCCTGGACCTGCTGCTATAAAAGATTTGGGTGAGGGGAGGCTATTGCACCTTGGGAGAGGCTGGCCCCCATTTGAGTAAATTTCCAATGGGCATCTGGAATTCAGGCCCAGAACCCACGTCTCA
This sequence comes from Talpa europaea, assembly GCF_964194135.1. Taxonomy (NCBI): domain Eukaryota; kingdom Metazoa; phylum Chordata; class Mammalia; order Eulipotyphla; family Talpidae; genus Talpa; species Talpa europaea. The sequence goes on along the minus strand of NC_140074.1, from coordinate 64,758,080 downwards.
TTGCTTTCCCCCCTACAGCCCACAAAAGCCTGGCCTCAAAGATCTTCTGCTTGTGCTGCAGAAACTGTAAGGAGCCCCGAGATATGGATGATTCCAACACCTCCAGTCAAACCCAAGAACACCAGACACTGACCGGTAGGCGCCAGACACCCTGCCTGACCTCGCGAGACCTCACTTCTCAGTCCCCTCCTGCTGACATACTCCTCAGATTTCCTTCAGCTTTTTTTTTAATATATATTTTTAAAGATTTATTTATTTATTTATACAAGCACTGGGTACAATCAGAAGCGCGGGAGGGTGAGAGAATTCACCAGAGCCAGAGCGGAAAACAGAACAGGCAGAGTGACAAAATACACTGCTGAGGGGAGCAGTGGGAGCGGCAGTCTGCTTGCCATGTGGGACCCTCGCCGGTGGCTGGGGATCGAACCGGTGCTGCAGAGGCTGCGGGCATCTTCGCAGCCCAGCGCTCAACCACTGCGCTGCCAGGGGAGGCCCTCCTTCAGCTTTTGAGCAATAATTCCAACCTGAAAGAAGGTGGGGCTTGAGGGCCTAAGCAACCAAACCAATAAAGTCCAGAGCCTAAAGTACTGATACTTCAATTATCAGCAATATCAGTGTCACCTAGGACTTTTAGACCTACCAGACCTACGGAGCAGAAACCTTCATCTCAGCATGAACCCCAGGTAAATGTGCATGTACATTATAGTCTGACAAGCACTTGCCTAAAAACCATGAAGTTAGTGATAAGATCTCTGCCTTTGGGGCTGAGGCTCGTTTGAATCAGTCCAGTCCCAGAATTACCAAATCGCTTAACCTCTCACTCTGAGTTTCAGTGTGCTCACCTATAAAATGGGGATGTTTACAATAAAGCATCACCTCCAGGATCACTAGGAAGATTAAGTGAGGCAAAAATATGAGGGTCTGATCCAAAACAAGCCCTCGACAAGGGAGGCAATGAGTGCATGTCAGGCTAGGATAGGCTAGAATATTAAAGCGAGTTTTAAAATCTCAGTGGTTTACAAAATAAAAGTGCATTTCTTATTCATGAAAAACATAGTATCTATCAGTCATCCCTTTCTACCTTTAGCCAGGGCTTCTGGAACTGGTGGCCTCTGAGGCTGCTGTGTCAAAGAGACAGACAGAGAGAAGACACAAGGATGTTTGTAACGACATCTTTGATGATCAAAAGGTCATAGTGGGGGAGACTAGAAGATGAGGGGCAGGGAGGTCAAAGTCAGCAATTTCCAACAGATAAAAAAGAGCATCATGATTGTCAGGATGAGGGAGGGCTGACAGGAACATCAGGGAGCAGGGAGCAGGGACTGGCAGGGAGCAGGGACTGGCAGGGCCTCTGGCACCATCCCACTGAGAGATGACACAGTTCAGTGCCAACAAACATGGCATATTTTGCCCAAAATCTGTAGTGGGAGTCTTTAAAATACCTTTCCCGGAAGTAGTTTCACAATAAAAACCAAGAACCTTTAAAATGATCACCTCTTTTCCAATACATTAATGTTAATTACTGAGCTCCCCTTACATAAAGGCACCATCTAGACACTCAGGACCCAGCCGTGATCTGATAAATCCCTATGGTTTTAGAGCTTACACACTAGTAAAATGATGTTATTTCATCCCTATAGTTAACTCTAAAAGTGGACATGATTATCCAAAATGGATGTTTTCTTTTGCAGATCTGAAATCAGAGGCAGGGAGAAAGCCTGCTGCCAGAAAGGGGCAGAGCTAATCACTCTATCCCAGGACACAGCAGAGTGTTGATAAAATCCCATGTTATACTTTTCGGGACCTGAAAGTATATCAAAGCAAAGCCTTACATGCAACAGTGTTCATCACAGAAGTAGTGAAATTTGACAACAGTCTAAACACTCAACTATAGAATTTGGTTGGCTAAACCTTGAATTACCCAGAAAATAGACTACTACACAACCATTACTTCACAAACATAGTGACATTAGAAAATGTTTTTGATATAACATGCAAGGTAGAAATAAATATGTTAACACCTAGGATGTGATGGATTGTGTAAAAATATTCATAGGAAAAGTTTGGAACTGGGATAATATCGTAGGGAGGAATGCTTGGGCCATTTTCCCCTCTCTCCTATTCTTCCCTATTTCCTAGCTTTTCTGTAACAGCTATGCATCACATTTATAAACAGTACAAAAGCAAACCTCATGGTTTAAAAAGAATCAATAAAAAAAGAACAAACATAGAATGCAGTGCTGTATCACTTAACAATGGAGAGGCCAGGGACTCCCCACCCCATAACCACCATCACCACCCCCCCTCTGCCTGTACACACTGCCTGAGTTGGCAAGACACCTTCACTTCCACCATCTCCCAGCCTCCCCACATGAATGGAATTATCATTGCCAGGTTTGCAGCTTCAGAAGAATGAACGCGGCAGACAGAATCCCAAGCTCGCCAACACAGGAAAACCCATAATCTATGCAGAAGAGGACTCCTTCAGCAGCAGCTACGAGTTTGAGCGTGAGTCCCAAACTGGGACACCAACGTGGACCAGCAACCCCCAGGGGAGGGAGCCTCATCCTGACAACCAAACCCCACTGATATTCGAGCTGAGCTAAGTGGGGTGACAGGAGAGACAGAAACACGCCCTCTGGGGAGGTGCAGTCTTATCCTAGAGCACACTGGAGAGTGCAGGGGTCTAAGACCCATCCGCATGAGCTTCCCAGCAACAGGTCTGGGAGGACAGAACACACATCCAAACTTTCCTTCTGAGCCCTGGGGCACAGTCTTACATGTGTATTTTGTGTGATTGTTTCACTAAATCAGCTTCAGCCACTAGCCAGTAAATTACAGGAGGGCAGAATCCCCATCAGCTTTGTTCTCTGTTGTTGCCCTGAACCCAGCCAGGTATACACCCTGAACAATGCCAGGAAGTACTTGTGACCCCATGGAGTCCATTTGGGTTGGAATGGGCCAGAGAAAGATGGAAGCCCAATGCAGGCCAGTGGCACAGATCAGAAAGAAATGCAGCCGCAATGCTGGGCACCAGTGCTGAGCCTGGATGATTTCACACAGCTGCCAACCACGCCTGAGGCCAGCTGTCGAAAATTAAGGATCACCCCGCTCAGTGATTTTAGAATTCTCCCTCAAGTTAAACCCTCCCTGCAATCAAAATTGCATACAAACTCTGACTAAAAGATCTAAGGGGTCCTGCTGTACTTAAATGGAGGGTGGAGGTTGGGAGCCCCATTAACTCACCCACCCTCTTCCTTTCCCCTCCTCACCCCAAGGGACTCCACAGAACATAGTTTAAAGTCCACATCTCTTTGTACAGAGAAGGCTGAGGCCCACAGGGAAGGGACTTTCTAAAAGTCTACCAACCCATGAGTTAGAGTCAGAACCCGGATGGATCAAATTCTACTTCCCAGGCCACTAACTGCCCCAATAGATTACCAATGCAGAACTTACTTACAGAAACTTCTCCCTGTTACAAAGGACTCAGGCAGCTCAGGCTGGGATCCAGGAGGCAGGGACAAAAGCAGGACTGTCCATCCTGGTCCAAGCAGATCCCCCAATCCAGCACATTTCTCTTCTTCCTTCAGCTCTGAAGACTCACAATTCAGAAAGGCGTTTTTACAAGAGAAACCTAAACCGATATTCCCAGGAACACTGGCCATACCAGCGGTGCCTCATTGGGAGGCCCTGAGCCTTCTAGGCCCAGCCCCACGCACGAGTCCAAGGCTGCACAGCTGCCGGCATGGCACTAGGAGGGTAGGGCAGTGAGCCCGGGGCCATGAGGACTGATTCGGAAACTCCCCCCAGGAGGAGAAGATGTCTGAGCCATCCCTGTGCCAGCAAGTCACTCCAGCTCCTGAAAAATTCACCGTGGGAGGAGCTGCTGCCAATTAAACTCTTTGCTGACATCTCAGCACCAGTCTCTCCTTTTTTCCCCCAGGGCCTTACCAAGGAGAATTTCTTGGGGACAATGTCTGGACGCTTTTAAATATATTGACCCAACCAGCTAACCCAAAACATTATTTTTAATCTTTTGTATAGCTTTATTTTTTTTTTTTAAAGATTTATTTATTTATTTATTTATTTATTTATTTATACAAGCACTGGGTACAGTCAGAAGCGCGGGAGGGTGAGAGAATTCACCAGAGCCAGAGCGGGGAGCAGAGCAGGCAGAAGGACCGAAGCACACTGCCGAGGGGAGCAGCGGGCGGCAGGAGAGGTCTGTGCACCATGTGGGACCCTCCTCCGGTGGCCAGGGAGCAGCTGGGGATCGAACCGGCACTGCAGAGGCTGCGGGCAGCTTCGCAACCCAGCGCTCAACTGCTGCGCCACCGGGGAGGCCCTGTATAGCTTTATTTTTAATTTTGAACTAATGTCAAACTTACAGAAAATTTGCTAGAATAGCACAAAGGGCTCCTATTGACATTTTATTACCCAGACGCACCAATTGTTGCTCTCTCCTCCACCTGCTTCACCACTGCTTTCCTCTCGCTCCCGATTTCTCTCTTCTAACCATCTGAGTATGGGTTGGGTGACCCTGTCCCTTTGCCCCTAAATATTTCAGTGTGAATTTCCTAGAACCGGGATACTGTTAGGTAACTAAGGCACAGTTTCCAAAAGCAAGAAATTCTGCATTAATATAATGCCACTCAAATTTCATCAATTTCCCCCAAAATATCTTACACTGATTTTTTTTTTTTTTTTTGCCTGGTCTAGGATCTCATCCAAGATCATGAATTCCATGTAGCTTTAGTCTCTCTTAATCTGGGACAGTTTGTCTTTATTTTCCTAAGCTTCACGTTTCTGAGGACACAACTGTCATACAGGATGCCCTTCAATTTGTTCATGATTAGATTCCTTTTGGGGGAACTAACAGGAAGGAGAGGTGACAGCAGCAGGGAGTACACCAGCATCCCCCTTCTAGCAGAAAAGAAACTAAATCGGTGTATGTCAATAGTTAAACAATCTGACAGCATCAGCCCGAATGTTGAAAATGCTCCAGTCTCAGCAACATCCTCATTCTGCCAATACTGTGTCACCTATGCTGAGAGCAAAACAATGTTCTGTGCCTCAGTTTCTCCATCTGTAAAGTGGGTATGGTAATGATATAAACTGGTGTCAGAGCAATATATTGGCCTTTTCTTCACCCTTCTTTGCCATATCTTCTTGGAGTGTACATTCCGCCTACTTGGGCTCTGTCTCTAAAAAAGTCCATTGCTTTGACCAATGGAAATCTAGCAGAAGGGGCACCAGTCCGGGCTTAGAAGTGTGACCTCAGTGGGTTTGCTCTCTCCTGCTTCTAGAATCCATGAGAAGAACATGCCCCAGTGGACCTACTATTCCAAGAAGGGTAAGAGATGCCTGAGGTGGGCACCACAGCCAACCTGATAGACATGGAAGACAGCGTGGCTTTATGGACCGAGGGAATCAGACTAGAGAGGGGATCAGCAGAGCCTTCCCTCCTCCCTACCTTTGCCATCCAGTTAAACCTCTGCCCCCAACTTCAGTAAGGGCAGTGGGAAAGAGGGTGGCAGAAAACAGAGAATATTTATGATACAGAATCAAAATGCCTTGATAAACGATTGAATGAAGGAGGAGGCAGGGAGCAGGATGAGCAGAGGGTTCCGATCTCTGACTCCAGACATAAACAGTGGGCTCTGACCCAAAAATAGGGAAATGGGAGGAGAAATAGGTTTGATTGGACAGGGTGGGGAAGGAGTGGTCAAAAGCAAACCTACCAGTCATCCTTAAAGCTGGGCACTGAGGAGGAGAGCAGCGTCCACCTGTGATGTTCCTGGAACAAAAAACGATTCCTCATCCCTTGGTGACACCGTCTGTTTAACCAAAGTTACAGGCTCACCCAATGATTCCACAGCATGTATTATCTGCTCACTCTATGCCCTGCACTGGGCATGCAGCAGACAGCCAAGGAGACTGACTCCCTGAGTTGTGTGGTTCACCAGAGGAAATACAGAATTTACACATGAAAGCAAATTCCAGTATGTGCTAGAACATAACACAAGAAGAATACAGTGGAGGAGGGGTATTTAAATAGGAATGGCCTGAAGCAGCCAGGCTGAGCTGCATTACCATGTTCCCTTGGGACCTGGCCCCGTGGGAATGCACTGGAACCACCAAGCTACATGAAGGTAAAGGAAAGGAGAGTGAGGATTGGGCCAGCCCTTTTGGGCACTGCCATCACTTTATGTAGTTAATCATTTTGTGTAGTTCATCTTCTAAAAGGGGGCTGCTACCATTCCCATCATCCAGATAGAAAAGTGAGGTTCAAAGAGATTGCACAATTAGCCCGAGACCATGCCTGAGAAGCAGAAGAAAAATCTGACTTCTAAACACGGGCTTATCTGTGGCTGCTGCTGAGTGTACTAGGGTTCTACTGCCAAGGACCCAACAGAAAAGGGACTAGCACTTTCCCAGCAGAAAAGGGACTAGTCACAGTCTAACATCCATTTAGCAAACACTCCTTCCCGGAGAGCTGTGGCAGACTCCAAGAACTGCTGACTCAGCAAGGTATCCCTACAGGTAAACACTGGCAGAGTGGAGGCACATTTCCATGGGTAAGAGAACTTTGGACAGAAAAAGAAGGACAGGTAGGCCCAAGTAGGTGGACCTTATCTCCTGTCTGCAGAGAACTACAGAAGCTTGAGAGAGGGGAGGGGTGTGATGCCCGCAGAGAGGCTGGCCCAGTGTGACCCACTGCTTAAACAATAATGGGCTCCTGGGGTTGGGACTGCCAGATGCCCAGTGCCCTTTCCTCTTCCCACAGCAACCAAAACATGGCGTCAAAGATCCTCTGTTGTTGCTGCTGCAAGGACAGCAATGGGTCATCTACGATCTCTTCTTACTCCCAAGAACCGAGAGCATGTCCAGAGCGTCATCCACGGTCTTTGAGTAGGTTCCAGATGTGAGTGTGTGGTAATTGGCAAGAATACTTGAGTATTTCTCTGGACCTCTGTCTGAGGGTACCCCTCAGATTTCTATCAGTTTTTGGGAGTGAAACTTATAATACAGCCTGTTATCTATTAGTTAATAGAATTAGATATGAGATACCAAATTCACTGGCTTTCATCCTTCTTACCAATTAAGAAGCCACTTATTGGGCTTGAGTTTGTCACTGAACCAATTTCTCTGAAACTCAGCAGCCTTCTGTGCAAGATGAGGATAATGATAACACACTACCTGCTTTTCAGGTTGTTAGAAGGATGAAATGAGGCAACATATGTAAGTAGCTAGAATATGGTTCCAAGGAAGAAGGCCCTCAACACATGGTAATTATAAGGACATTAATCAGGATCAGCTAAGCTGTGCTGAAGTAACATGTAGATCCTCACATCTCAATTGTTTAACCCAAGCAAGCAGAATTTTTTTTTCAAAGCCATTATGATGTGAACAATCCCTGAGTGGGATATGACCAAGATTTTATTTATGTGTAACTCAAAGCCTATGCCCAGGATAAATATTTTCCTCACTCTTTCAGATTTGAACAGAGATTTTCGCACATATTTTTTTAAGAAGAGACAGCTACAGCACTCTCCCAATTGGGCGATGAAGGCCTGCCCTCATGGGAGGCCCTGAGCCTTCTAGGGGCAGCCCTCACGCATGTGTCTGAGGCTGCACAGCTGCCAGCGTGGCACTAGGAGGGTAGGGCGGTGAGCCCAAGCCATGAGGACTGATTCGGAAACTCCCCCCAGGAGGAGAAGATGTCTGAGCCATCCCTGTGCCTCCAGCAAGTCACTCCAGCTCCTGAAAGTCACCGTGGAAGGAGCTGCCGCCAATTAAAGTCTTTGGTTGCATCACAGGGCAAGTCCTTTCCTCCTTCTTTTCCCCTCCCCTGTCACACTTCCCGTGAAAGTGGAGCAATCAGAACTGGCATCTCCTGTAAAGTGAGTGAACTTGACAGTGCAGAGACTAAACATGCCAACCCTCTGATCACATGGCTTGTTCTCCTGGCAACCAGCCCCCGTTCATAGGGGAGGTCCCAAAGAAGAGCCTAAGAAAAGACATCATAGTTGATCTCATCAGTTAGAAAATTCCAGGGATATGCATTTGATCAATGTAAGTCAAAACTTAGACTAGCAGACACAGAAAGCCTCTGGGGAGGAAAAGCTGTGACTGGTGGCGCCCTCCCTTGACCGAACTATGGCCCAAGCCTGGGGCTTTGCATGTATCACCATTGTTAATCCCTGTTAGTATCACCACCCCTTCTTAACAGACAAGGAAATGGAGGTACAAGAGGAACAGAGAGGGTGAGCACTGGGCCCAAGGTTACCAGCTTGCTCTTCCCTTGTTGGTGAGACTGTCTTCCGGTACTAAATTTCAGAGAGACTTGATGGGAATCTTTACTCTCGTACATATGCCCTGTGCTGCTGGACTAAGTGAGGTCTGGTGCAGACTGAATAAACATTGACTGTTAACGACGTACTACAACCACATATGCCGAGTACCCACTAGATACAAGACACGGTGAGATTTTTAAAAAAAATAGCAACCATTTATTGAGCTTTTCTTCCAGCTTGAAACTCAAGCCCCTCACATTCTGTAGCAAGCATTTTATAGTTTTGATATCATTGCATCTTCACAATAACCTGCCTGGTAGGCACTCTTATACCCCATTCCACAGGTGAGGAGTGAAACCCAAAGGGTAGAAGGACGCTGCTCCTAGGTGGACCCTGGATTTTAATAAATGTGGCCCAAGAAAACGAACTAAGCTACTTCTTTCACTCCCATCTTGGGACACAGGGCCATCTCCTTATCACCAATTCTGTCATTAACCCTGAAAATCTGGGGTAGAAACTGATTCTCAAACAGACAAGGCCAAGGTCACAAATGAGGAAACTGAGGCACAGGTACCAAAAAATATACCTGGTGGGCACACTCTGAATGCCCCACCAGCTGGGGAGACGATCAGAAAATCTAGAGAGGAAAAGGCAGGAAAGAATACATCAAAGCTCTTAAGTAAACCTTAAAATTGAGAACCTGCCGCTTTGTTATTTTACACACACATCTTTATTCCACTGTTATACTTCCCAGGGCGTTATGGTTGGATGATAAATGTGCACATCTACACTCATAGCCCTCATTTCCTCTGTGGCAAAGAAGGAAGACAGTGACTGTCTTCATGAATAATTCTCATTGAGCAAATCCACCCTCAGAACTGACAAAAGAGAAATGTTTTAAACGGCCATTTCAAGGGCTGGTCTACACATGTGATTTCTCTTCTGGTCCAGAGAGAGCAAATAGTTTGACTCCTCTCTTACATGACAAGTCACTCATATTCCTGTTTTATGTTCCCCAGATCCATGTTATAAGGGAGTGAACTGATATTCAGAGAGGTTAAGTGACATAGCCAAGGTCACACATCTAGGCAGCAGCAGATAGGAAATGAAAACCCAGGTATCCTGCTACTAGGCTAGTGTTCCATCCAAGTGTTCTATGCACCTTGGATGCACCTTCCATCCAAGGTGTATCTAGTGTGGAACATTTCAGAGTGTGGGGCCCTAGGACCTTCCTACATGTAGAAGAAGGCATAACAGAAAGATAGGCCAGTGGACAGAATGGTACATAAAAAACTAGAAATTTCCATAACTTTGGAAGGGCCATTAAGAATCACCCATAATCTATACAATCTACCCAACTATATAGATGGGTAAACTGAGGACCAGCCAAAGTCATATAGTTAGAAGTGGCAGATCAGAAGAACCCAGTTATGAGCCAACCTTATACAAGTGAGTATGGAGAATAATTTGTAAAAGCTACTATGGGGATAACAAAGTAATCAATCCACATGGCCGATCCAAGTCATGCACAAAAAACAGAAGGCATATTCTGCATCCATGAGGAGCTTATAATCTACTAGAAAAATTGGCATGTGGACAGGAAAATAGAATAACAAAAAATATCAGTAAAGGCAGCAGCTACTCCAGGAATTAAAAAAAAAAAAAACAGAGCATAGCAGGGATAGTTACTAATAATTTCCTGGAGGGGGAGCAAGTAATTCTGGGCTTTGAAGCATGCATAGGAGTCCAACAAAGTCCAGGAACATTTCAATTTATGAAGGAGTTCTGTAGGCGATGAAGCCAAAATTACAGATGCAGGCCAGGTCTTGGGAGTTGGGGAGACTACATGCCAGAGCAGGGCTGTTGGACTTGGACCAATAGAAGAGTGAGATGGGTCCTTAAACAGATTTAGGAGCAAAGAACCTAGAAACCTCTGAGCTTGTGATGGAAATCACAAGGTACAGATTAGGCTTCATTCTTGGATAGAGTTCATGTCAGACAACAGGAGGATGGCTCTACATTTGAAGGATAAAACCACAATCACAAGCACACATGCCTCTAAATGAGTAAAATCAGACAGGACCAGTCTTCTCCCAACCCTCTAATGGTAGTCATCTGCCATTTGTTTCTTGTTTCTGTATCCTGGAGCCTGCAGGATTGCAGATTAACAAGCACAGAAGCCTCCATTCATCATCAAATAGGAAGAAAAGCTTAAAAATGAAGAAATTCTGAGAATTTGCTTCCTTTCTTCCAGTTGGGGACAGGCCGTCTGAGGCTCAAGGCAATACCACAAAGTGCTGTGTCCCCTGGGAGCCTCAGTTTCTCCATCTGACATGATGGGAATGGGAGCATCGCCAGAGACCAAGTCGTGGACACCAGTTTGGCCCAGTCTGGTTGCCTTCACATTTCCTGGGCTCTCCAAACATGAAGGGACCGGAGAGATGCTCTTCCATCATCCTGCCCATGGTTCAAAGCAGATCAGAGAGGAGCTTGAAGTGGGTCCAGCAGGGTCACCAGCACTTTCTGAAAAGGCCTGCAGTCAGGGTGCGGTGCCCACAGCTTTTCTGTGCAGAATCCGGGGGTTGCACAACACCCCTATGCTGACACCTTGCGGAGTGCCCCAGAGGCTTCTCTTCTCAGCAGGGCTGGCACCAGCCACCTAAGGCTCCTGAGGCCTCCCCATGTCTCACCTTCAGTCTCAGAGGAAGAGGAGGACCTTAGTCCCTAGGTCACCTGACCAGGAACGGGCAGCACCCTGTACCCAGGATGTGGGCTTCTATGAGTTGACAGGGGCAGGGAACCCTCGGAGAGTCTGTGTGCCGTGTACCCGCAGACTGGGGGAGCTGGGAGGTCACCAGGAGCCGGGTGTAGTAGCCACCAAACACTGCCAACAGCTGCTGGGCCATTTCCTGAAAGAGCAGGGTAGTAGAGTGAGGGTCACAGAGGCATGCATACTGCCTGAGGGGAAGTCTATGAGTCCTCACAACCTTGGACCAGCAGTGATTGTCTCCAGGAAGACCCTGGAGCCAGGTCTTGCCTGGTGCTCTTGGAAGATGTTTGCCCTGGGGCTCCTGCAGCTTCCTTTTCCTGTTCCCACGGTGGGAAACCTAACTGCTGATAGCTGCTAACAACATGAGCAAAAGAGTTGCAGGGCCGCAACACACCAGAAAAATTCCCACCAGCTTCTGCCAGCCAAACACATGTACACACACACTATTTCTACTTTCAAATGTCTGTGATTCTAGAGATCACATGAGATCAAGATAATATACTTGAAGAAAATCACTAGTAAATGGAGGCAAGTTTTCAACATATGTAAGTACCTGATGGTTTCTTTAGATAAGTTTTCCGAATGTGAGTTTGTTTATAAAAATTGGACTTATCACAAAAAGACAAATACTGAAATGATTTCACTTATATGAGGCACCTAGGGTAGTAAATTCATTGAGACACAAAGTAGATTGGCACAATCTGCCTTACATGCACAGGGTTCGATTTCCAGTGGCACCACAAAATTGCCTTACCAAAAATCTGAATGTCACACTGGCATCTACCTATGCGCAACATTTCATAGTAGGGCCTCCCTGGTGGCACAGGGGTTAAGTCTCAGTGCTATCAAGTGGCATGAGTTCGATCCCAGGCAGCTGACCCACATGGCACAGCAGACCTCTCCTGTCTTGCCCGCTGCTCCCCTCAACACAGTATTTCAGTAGATCCGGCTATTCTGCTCCCCACTCTGTCTCAGGTGAATGCTCTTACCACGCCCCCCCACACCTCTGGCCTAGACCCCAACTCTTGTATGCATAAATAAATAAAAATAAATCTTTAAAAAAATATTTTATAGTAGAATTTAAAAGTAAAATAAAGTGCAAAATCTGAGTTAAAAAAAAAAAAAAAAGTAGAATGGTGCTTTCCAGGGGCTAGGGGATGGGAAGGGGGAAGTTTGTGTTTAATGGAAGTGGAGTTTTGGTTTTGGGAAAATGAAAAAGTTCTGAAGATAGAAGGTAATGTCTATACAAAAATTAAAAAAACACTTAATGTTACTGAATTATACTCTAAAAATTGGTCATGGTGGTAAATGTATATCTTATTGCAATGAAAAAAGTGAAAAGGTAAAAATAAAATTTAATTGGATTTAATGCAAAATCTAAAACAATTAGTGTCTAAAGTTTCATATTTGGGTCTGGCAGTTGGAATTAGAGGGAAAATTCCTCCATTCTGTAGTGTGCAGTGAGGTCCTCCATAACACATGTGTCCAGTCTGAATGTAACAAAACACAATGTAGGGTGACATCCAAGCTGTTGGTGTCAGCAGAGTCCATTATTAAGAACAGGCATTAAGAAGGGCCAGGTGGGAATTTCAGCTCAGCCACTATGTGGCTGACCCTGAGCAGGCCAGTTCACCTTGCTGGGCTCTTTTCCTCCTCAGTACAAGGGGAGATCATAGCCATCTATCCAGTTGAGCTGGAGTGAGGATTAAAGGAAGCAATGGACAGGTAACCCAGGACCTAGGGTTCAATAAAGGATAATGACCATCATCATCATTCAACAAAGCAGACACCCTACCTCATTCTATAGGATCAGTGCTTGTTTTGAGTTGTCCTTTGTGCTAGAAAATACTGAAAACTTCAGTCTACTACTCACTAAGACAGGGCTTCTTGTCCATTGCTCTAAAATCAATAGCATAAGAAGCAAGAAAATTTGCCTAGTTAGAATCATTAGGGTGGCTTTTGCCCTTGACTTTGCTGCTTTCTCCCTTGTTCTGTGACCTTGGGCAAGTTAGCTAATCTTGGAACCTCATTTCACTGATCAAGGAAGAAGAGGAAATAACCCATAGCTCAGAAGGTAGGCTATGGAATTTTATGCATGATTAAAAATCTGTTAAAATATAAGAGGTCATCATAATCACTACTCTGACTTTCACAGACACTGGGCTCCAACTGAAATAGGATGGTCTGACTCATGGTACTTCTTGTATTTTCCCCAGCTAAGTTACAAGCACAGCTTCTTTAAAAAAACATGTGCACATACACTGAAACTTGATATTCATAGCAGGAAATTGTATTACTATTGGTTTGAATGAATTTGAAAAAATAATTTAAAAGACCCATCATATTTAATGGGCTGTTTCACATAAACGCAGACATCCATGCCACAATAAAGTATGTGACCTTATCAATCTCTTCTGCTATTTAAAAGAAAAGTCAGTGAGATTCAAATGAAGACATTAATATATTTATCATCTGCTCTTTTAATAGTCCTGCTTCCAGGCTCCCTACACCCCACCAGTGCAAAAGGGAGAGTCTGGACTGATTGTGTCCTTAGTTCCCATATATATTGGCTGAAAACAAAAGATTTAAGTGCATGTCTCCCAGACAGTGGCTCTTCCCTCGTGGTAAGAATAGTGTAACACAGCTGCAAACCGCATTATCAGCTTTCTGGAATACCAGCCTTTGCCCATAACCAGCAGAACTCTGGGGCCACAGAAACTAGAACCCCACAGAGACGTACATGAGATTTAAATATCCCACTGCCATTTAAGTGGCTAAATGGGTAGATAACAGATTGATAGATTGAAAGTGACCCACATATTCATCAACATGTTCATGGCTAGGTAGGCTATAATCCACCCACTAGGTAGGCTATAATCCACCCACACGCATCTATCAAACTACCAAATAGAATATTCTAGATATCAAAAATTGGGGTTGGGGGACCCAATAAGTATAAAAAGAATCTATAATTGTTTTTTCAATATTAGGATGAGGGAAAAATACATTGAAAACAAGTAGGCTAGAAGGTTCCTACCATCTCAATAGAACCATGTTCTCAGAAATCTAGAACTTAAAGCACTCATACATACGCTCCACAAATACTCCAAACAGGAGAGTGGTCCTGACTGGCTGAAGTGTCTGTTACCTCTGGCTCGGCCTCAGGAATGAGCTGGCGAAGCTCAGTCTGCAAGAGTGGCCTCTCCCTGGGATGTGGACTCCTGGGCAGGAGAGGTGCTTCCTCCACCAGGTTCTCAGGCCCCTCCACTGTTGTTATGGGGTCCACTCCAGTCTCCATGACAACACATATCTGGCTCAATCTACTTCTCAGCAAGGACTGCAAAACAAACAACAGAGAGGGGGCTCAGTGGTGCCCTAAGCTGGGACATGTCAGGGAGGCCAAGTGGCTCTGTGAGCTGCAATCCACAAAAGTCACACAGATCCAACTATAGAGTTGGATGCTGACCTCAGGAGAATCTGCAACTGAGCTACCTAGGTGAGATCAGAAGATTTCCCACCAGAAGTATGGACCTTCGAGTAGCTTCTTGAGCACTTTTTCCCTTCTTGCTCTCATTTGCTCTTAAAGCAGCTTGAAATGTGGGTGTCTTCACCCACACATTGCAAATGAGCAAACTGAAGCTCAGAGGCCTTGGCCAAAGCCACACAGGAACTAAGAGACCAGGTTCAGGGCTAAACTAGAATACTGACTTTAAGACCCACTAAAGCCCTTCCGGGGAACCAGGAAAAGGCTGATCCTATGGCTTGGGGATCATCAACCGGCACCATTAGCAGCAATAGAACTTCTGAGAACCTCAGTTTCCTCATCTGTAGAACCAGGTCAAGAGCTCTCTTACCTTCATAAGTAATAGAAAGACATTTTGAATAAGAGATATTATCTGGGCCTCCCCGGTGGCACAGTGGTTGAGCACTGGGTTGCAAAGCTGCCCGCAGCCTCTGCAGCGCCCGTTTGATCCCCAGCTGCTGGGCGAGGGTCCCACATGGCACGCAGACCTCTCCTGCCACCCACTGCTCCCCTCAGCAGTGTACTTCATCAGTCTGCCTGTTCTGCTCCCCGCTCTGGCTCTGGTGAATCCTCTCACCCTCCTGTGCTTCTGACTGTACCCAGTGCTTGTATAAATAAAATAAAATAAATCTTTAAAAAAAAAGAGATGTTAGATATTATCTAACTGCATGATAATTTCCTCACTTGGGATCTTTATTATTACTATCATTGTTATTATAGATAAATATATGGCCAATAGAAAATGCATAGGAGAAAAAGAGTCATAATTCCATAGGCAAAAATAATCCCTAATCCCTAATTCCGTGTAACTTCTTAGACATTTTTCCAACGTAGAGGTGATGTAATCTATACAATTTGGCCTCCTGGTTTATTTTGTTAATTTTGTGTTTTCATTTAAGGTATCTCACCTCTTGGCTGGTCTTCATTTCTTGAACATGGTCAGACAAATACTGCACACAGTTCTCCAGGTCGAAGTAGACAAACCAGAGCTGAGGAGAGAAGAAGCCTGAGCCAGCCCCACCTTGAACTCTCCATGCCTGGAGGCCCTCAGCCCTGTCCGGCCTTCCTGCTGGAGCCCCGCCATTCTGAGCACAACCAGATTTATTGTGGTCCGTCAAGAACGCTCTCTCCCAGAGTGCTCACGCAGAACTAAGTCTCCACTGTATGACCAATTGGTAGAAAATGACGTTGTGTGCAAATTTAGAGAATATCAAACCCTGTTCAAAATGGACTCCAAATCCTATTGGACTTCATGCATCCATCTGGGGTACTGCTTTCATCCTCAGGGACTGGGATGCCCTTGACTGGAGCCCAACATGCAACTGAGTGAACCCCTCAGAGCTGTCATTCTCACTGTCCATGTCAGGTCAGAGTTCATTTACTTTGGGTGCTGGGAGGAGCAGGGAATAGTTTATTCCCATCTGCCTCACAAACAACAGTCCCCAAAGGGTCAGTGAAGTTTACCAGGCAAGTTTAGCCATGCTCACACGTTTTAGCACCGTGTGAGGGCCCTCCACACATCACAACTCAGGTTCTGCAGGACCCTGATGGCCTCCCTCCATCCACTGACTGCTACCTCTGGACACCAGACCTCCCTCCTCCCAGTGACTGACCATCAAGACTCAACATCACATACCTCTTGTCAACTAGGCTCTACTGCTCTCTCATCCCTAGGGGGAATTTTTTTCTTTTTTTTTTTAAGATTTATTTATTTATACAAGAACCGGGATACAGGACAGATGCACAGGAGGGTGAGAGGATTCACCCGAGACAGAGCAGGGAACAGAACAGGCAGACTGACAAAATATACTGCTGAGGGAAGCAGCGGGCGAGACAGGAGAGGTCTGCAGCGCCAGCTCAATTGCCTGCGCCACCAGGGGAGACCCCAAGGAGAATTTTTTCAATGAATTTCTTATGAAATTTTCCAAATGTACACAAAAACAGAGCAAAGAAAATCACTAACTCCCAGCTACCCATCATCTTGGTTCAACAGTTATTATGAGATTGTTCTTCTTGTTTTATCTCTACCCTCACCCATCATTCACCTCAAACACCTCCATTCCCTACCCTACCCCATTCACAATGATTTTAAAGGCAATCCAAGATATTGCATCATCTTCTCACAAGAGACAACTTGGAGGGCCTCCCTGGTGGCCTAGGGATTAAGTCTCAGTGCTATTACCACCACAGCCTGAGTTTGATCCCCAACAAGGGAGCTAACCCACATGGCACAGCAGACCTCTCCTGTCTCACCTGCTGCTCCCCTCAGCAGTGTATTTTAGTAAATCTGCTCCCCACTCTGTCTCTGGCAAATCCTCTCATCCCCTGCACTTCTGACCTACACCCCAGTTCTTTCTATGCTAAAAAAAAAAAAAGAAACCAAGAGACAACTTGGAAACTGAAAGAACTCAATGGGTTTTGAAAAATGTATCCATTCATGAGTCATCCATCCATCTGTGTACTCAACTCATGCCATGTGGTAATGGATAGAGAGGACTCAGAGACAAAAGGAATTTCAAAGGCTCCAAGATTCAAGGATCCCTCAGTTGATGATGTCACACTTGAACTGCCAGAAGTCATGCGATGCCCTCAAGTTCACCCTTGGGGTGGGACAAGATTCCCTTCCATCCTACCCCATCTCAGGGATGCTAGCCTCCGTGAAAACAATTATCAACATGTTCTCTGCTGCAGCCTAGGCACCTAGAACATGCTTGGCACATAGTAGATCCTCAATTAAACATCTGTGTTATACACAGGTCCTACATGCAAGAAGCTTCTTCCCAGATCCCACCTGCAGGTCCAGCCCTGGCGCCTCTGCTTCAGCTAGGCCTCGCAGCATCCCAGACCCACTGTGTGACGTTGTCACCTAAGACCTCGTAACTGAGAGACAACTGAGTACTGTGGACAAGGCCCATGGGGTCTGCCTACCTCTCCAGGGATCTCATCCAGGCCTCTGGGCACCCAACCAAGGGCTCAAGCACAGCGGAGGCCCACCTGTCTGCGCATGCAGAGCGGGCTGGTTGCGCTCTCCTTTCAGCCCTGCCCCCTAGGGAGGTTCAAAGCTGTGGTTACTGCCCAGAGGGGTGTTTCCAGGAAGAAACACAGGAGCAAAGAGGGAGGAGGGCAGGGCTGACTCTGAAAGATATTTCGCCAACTGGGAGAACATGGGGTTGCCCTTCCCATGAGCCCAGCCCAAAGGGGGCCCTGCAGGGAAGGTCTCTCTGAAACCCCGTACCTGAATCACGCTCTGGCAGCCTTCCACTGTGTCTGTCACCCCCAGCAGCACCCGATGTCTCAGAAGGGCTCCGTTGGCAGCTGCCAGCCTGAGGTCTGTGTTGGTGTTGGCCTACGAGGCAAATGCCAGTCCTGTGGCCAGAGCCCACACTGCCCGAGAGCTCTTGCACCACAGGCAATAACCACACACTGCCCATCCTGATAACATGGAATGATACCTGTCATTGAGACATGTCACTTACTCCCTTTTAAAATGGGATTGTGAGGTTGCTGGGACAGTCTATTCAGTAATGTCAGACAGCCCTGGGTGGGCCCAGCCCTGCTCCTTCCAGGCTGTATGGCCCTGGACAAGTCATGTCCCTCTGCTGAGTTTTGCCTTCTTCAGTTGTACAATAAAAATGGAAAGTGTTCCTGCCTCTTAGGACTGTGGTAGATTTCAATGAGATTATGTATGAGCACTTGACCCAGTGCTGGGACACAATGGGAACAGGATGTCCTAACATTTACTGGGGAGGGAGGTTGGATAGGTTTGAGCACACCGTGTAAGTAAAACATCTACTCTGTCTCTGAGGCACTTCCTTCCCAAAATACCTGGCACAATGCCTGGCCCGCAAGGAGGATGGGAGAGGGGCAGGCAGCAGGCCCCCCCACCCTGCCTGCACTGATGCCATCCTTATCCTTGAAGCACCTACCAGGTCCAGACATCTTGCTTGCTCCTGTTACAGCACAACATGGCTTTTTCCCGTCCCCAAGAGAAATTTCTTGCAGCAAGAGCTGCCAGCTCAATTTATTTTTTATAGGCCAAACACAAGGGCCATGAAAGCCTTAACCAAGCCCAAGGGCGGCACTATTTTGTCAGCCTCATCTCAAAGTCCAACAAAGATCCTTTCAGAATGATTAAGCTATAAAGCTCCTATTTGTTCCTGTGAACACAGGCTATAAATGGAATTCCTTCTCCAAACCCTGACCACATTTCCCAACATCCAGCCCTCCCCCTGAGTCAGGTGAGCACAGAGTGTTTGCAAAAGACCTCAAAGCCCAGCTCTATGCCAGGTGCAGCGAGCTTCCTGTTGGAAAAAGAGAGACAGCATGGTAAGCAGAAGAATGCCCCCTGAAGATGCCTGATCCTACAGTCCAGAACCTGTGATGCTACATTCCATGACAAAGGTGAATTACGGCTGCAGATGGAATTAACGCTACCAATACATTGGCCTTAAAATAGGGAGATTGTCCAGGCAGCCCAATGTAACCACGGAATCAGAGATGTGAACCACCCTCCATACCTGGCTTTGAAGACGGGGCAAAAGGCCCCAAGCCAAGGAACCAGGTGGCCTCTAGGCACTGGAAAAGGCAGGAAAACAGACAGTCCCCTCGAGGCTCCAGGAGTTTCTAACCTACAGAACTGTTCAGCGGTAAATGTGTGTTGTTTAGAAGTCACGGTGTTTATGGTAATTTGTTACAGCAGCCGCAGACTACCCAAACGGCTGACAATCTGGCCCGGAATCTGAGCATCCTTGCCTTGAATTCCAGCTCTGCCATTATCAGCAGCATGACCTTTGGTATGCCCTCAGCCTTCTGAGCCTGGGGTTCCTCATCTGTCAAATGAGGGTAAGCGCTGCTACCCAGAGATGTACCAAGGGGTGTGGTGAGTTAACATCTATCTGTAGGGCACTTAATAGACAAACCATGAACGTGAATTGCTCAATAAGTAACAAAAGACAGATGCTGAGGGATCAATTAGTGGACTGTATGCTAAGAAGTAGGGCCGAATCATTGTTCTTTGTGAAGATCAGGTGTCAGAGGGCTCAGGCTGTAAACCCAGGTTCTGTTACTCGTGGTGGGGTCCAGGAAAAGTTACCCTAACTCTGGCCTCTCACTCTCTGCCTCAAAGGCTATTGTTGGTATTAAATGAGACATGACTGTCAATGGCTACACCCCCAGCCTCAGGCACCTTGTGCTGTAAGACGAACTAAGCAGCCCCCTCCCTCCAGGACTGTCGTGAGCATCCAAGTAGGGAGGAGGTCCATGAAGGGGCTCAGGAGACGCAAAGTGCCTGGGAATGTTGGCTATGGGTGCCTTCCCCTCTCAGCCCTCTTCTCAGAATCTCTGTCAAGACACAACTTGCTTCCAGAAAAACTGCCTGCAGGAACTAGACAGCAAAGGACTTAATCACACATGATTTGATTTCTTTCAGTCACTGGGCACATGGGCCAGTGTGAATATTCATTCTCTGAAGCAGATAAAAGAGAAAAATCTGACTTGGAATTTTTTCCCCGCAAAGCCAGCCTGGAGAGAATGCAAGTGTGGTCTCCAGATGCCTCACCTTTCTCTGCTCTCTCTCGAAGATGACCATGAGAGTCAGGGTCAGGCTCACCGCGGCCAGGGTGACGAGCAGCACGCCCACCCAGTGGTTCCCCAGGGCAAACATCTGACTGGTGGAGTAGATGTTGGCCCACACCACCACATAGAAAACCTGCAAAAAGCCAGAGAAAAAGCCTGCTCAGGAACCCAGCCCTGGAACAAAGCTGCTCTATCCAGAGGGACACCTCTGGACACTCCATGGGCACTTCTTACAGCTCACAGGGCCTGTGAGAGACTGACTGGGATCTGGAGGATTACATGTCTTTGATCATAAGCAAAGGCAGAAAAGGTTAGAAGAGCTGCTCTGAATCCTTGCTCACCCTGACTTTAAATAAAACAGAAAAGGGAGGATCTTGGGAGTGAGATAAATTTGAATCAGAAGCCTATGTTGATCCTTTGACAGGACAAGTTGTAACACCTCCTAGCCTCAGTTTTCTCATCTGTGAAATGGAGCTAATAACACATACTACACAGAGCTGTTTAAGAGTTAATTAGGTAATGTGTAGCAGCCTAGGACTTACTAGGGGATCAATAAATCCAGCTGCCATGCCTGTCCCTTCCCTAGAATCAGGACAAGAGAGCTAAGGGTGTTTTTCGACCATTACATACAGAGAATCAGCAAATCATAGCGGTTAAAATTAAAAGCACAGATGCTGAAGCTCAACAGCTTGAATTCAAATACTGGCTCTGCCATGTATGTTTATGTGTGTTTAAGTGTATGCATGTGTTTATATGTGTGTGTATAAACACACACACACAGAAGTGAGACTTTCTGTTGAACAGATGAGGAAAGCAAATCCCAGAGAAGGGAAAAGTCTTTTGTTAACACAATTTTTTTTTAACACAATTTTATTGTAAACTACTTACACCGGTTTACAGTACTATGGAAGTTCCAGCAGCACAGCTTCTCGCCTCTATCATGTGTAAGTGCAGGTGCCTCTCCAGACCCATCATGAAAAGCCTAGTGTCATTCACACTGTCAGATCCACCCCTCTACCTGTTCCTCCCGCCCCATCTCCCCTTCCCCTCCAGTATCCACCATAGCTTTCATAGTCTACAGGTTATTTTGTTAGCTTGCTCACTTTGGTTCTTTAGATCCCACCTAGGAAAGAAACCATCCAGCAATTGTCTTTATCTTTCTGAGTTATTTCACTTAGTGCAATCACTTCAAGTTCCATTCATATTATCGCAAAGGCATGATTTTATCTTTTTAGCAGCTGAGTAGTAGTCCATTGCATGTATACACTAAAACTTCTTTATCCACTCCTCCATCAGTGGGTATTTAGGTTGTTTCCATGTCCTGGCTATTGGGACTACTGCTGCTGGGAACATCGGGGTACAAAGATCTTTCCAAATTAGAGTTTTCATATTCTTTGGATAAATAACTAGGTGTGGCATTGCTGGATCATATGGTATTTCTACTTTCAGGCTTTTAAGGAAGCTCCAAAAGTATTGACCAAGGCCAGATGCTAAGTCCAGAGCCCGGGTGAGCCAGCAGATTCCCGATCCCAAGCGCTGCCCGTAGGGAGCCCTGGTTCCGCTCCCTTCCCTTAAGGGACCTGGTTACAACTCTCTCCTGTCAGTTTCCTCTCATGCAGGTCTGCGTGCACTGCTCTCCCCCAGGCGGCTGAGCCTCCATGCCCAAACAGGCTCCAGAACAGAACAGCATTCATCAGTGGCGTGGGACACAGCACGGTCAGCGTGCAAGCCCATCACCCTCCTTACCACAGCAAAGGCCAGCCGCATAGGCCTGGAGTTGTAGATGATGTATCTTCTCACTTGCGGCTCCAAGAGGGCACTCTCAGCCAGGCTCCTGTACTGGTCGGCCGGAACCTGCCAGGCACCCGAGAGAGATCTTTTGGTCGTGGAGAAGCACACCCCTCCTCCCTCCACAGCAAGCATGTCATTTCTAGTTCATATGACTATCACATGGAAGAGGGGTCAGGCACATTCTGGGCCATCCCAAAGGGTGGAATGAGGAGCTCAGAGCTCTGGATAGAAACCACAGGGTGCCCTTCTCACTCAGAGAAGGAAGGACAGCTCCAGGAGATGAAGATCCAGAAGGACACCCTGGAGAGGGACCCCGTGCCCGAGGCTCAGTACCTCGCCGCAGACCAGGGGTGCCCAATGGCTAAGGCCCAGGTTCTGGAGTCAGTCAGTTCACACTCGTGTGCTGTGTGACCTGGAACAAGTACCCCACTTCTCTGAGCCTCAGTTTCCACCTGTGTAAGATGAGGAGAATAAGAATACTCACCTTGTGTTATGCCTGTTATGCCTGTCAACCAAGACAAGGCTTATATATGCATTTTACAGTAAGTATACAGTCAAGCTCAAGGCCTGACCCCATTTACAATGGAGGTCCCAGTGTGCTGCACCATACAGCCTCAGGTGTGGGAGGCTCCACCGTCTAGGTTTGCACAACTGCATAAGAAGTTTGCATACCGAAGAAATCGCCTAATGCCTCAGAACATATCCCCATCAGCGACATATGTAACACATGGACATCTTTGGGGGACCTTTGTTCTGCCTACCACAGTCAGTTATGTCTTACTTAGATCTGTGTGTCTATCCCACCTGTATCCCACATGTATACACTATCCTGGGAGTGGGGGTGGGGTGTCCAGAGAGAACCCTCAATATGCAGGTACGGCTACCAGTCGTGCAGGATTGATGGCTTTTAATACAGCACAAAGCACTGAAAATTCGCATCTTCCTGCCCCAAAAAATTCTAGAACATCAGGTCCTCATGTGGGTAGAATGCCTAAGGAAATAGATTGTAACCATTAAGGATAATGTTCAGGAACATGGGAGAATAATTTGTAAACTGATTACCACTTAAAAAAATAACAACAGGAAGACAACTCTCTAAGAAAAATGTGTACAAAGAATGAGAGGGAACATGGGGACATGAGCAGCTGCAATGTGACATGGTATGCTGGGTCAGCACTGTCAGTCTACAAGGTATGCCTTTAACGGTGAGAAAATGTTGTTTTAAACACCACTGCAGGGCCTCGCTGGTGATACAAGGGGTTAAGTCTCAGCACTATAAAGCTATAGCCAGCCACTGCAAGCACGAGTTCGATCCCCAGCCAGGGAGCTGACCCACATGACCCAGCAGATCTCTTGTGTCTCACCCACTGCTCCCCTCAGCAGTGTATTTCAGCAGATTCACCTGTTCTGCTCCTCACTCTGACTCTGGTGAATCCTCTCACCTCCCCCCCACACACACCTCTGGCCTACACTCCAGCTCTTGTATGTATAAATAAATAAAATGAATCCTTAAAAAAAAATAAACACCACCAGTGCTCAAAGAAGTAAGCTCTCAAATTCTTGGAATAAAATTTGCAGTCTCTTCCATCTGCAATTAATCTTCCCTGGGCAATGCAGAGGAAGGCCTAGTCATGTGGGGGTTTTGGAGAGAGAGAGAACCACACCCCTGGGTACTTAGTAACAGCAACAGCAACAATTGATTCATGTCTACCATGTGCCACAGACAGGTGCAGGTACCCCTCAAGCATCATTTCACTTAATCCTCATAAAAATCTTACGTAACAGGGATTAATACTGTCCTCGTTTACAGATAATGAACTTGACTTAGGAAGGTTGACTCACTTCCCCAAAGTGACACAGGCAGTGAGTGGCAGAGCTAGATGTGCACCCAGATCCATGGATCTGTGAAGGCTGCACTTCACATCACCATGTTTGCAGGTACCACATCTTCAGCTAAGGAATTCAACTGCACATGCAGTTCCCTCTCTGCATACAGGCCCTGCCTTCTGCCCACCAGCAAACTCCTACTTTTCCTTCAAGATCCCAGATTAAGTATCCGCTCCTCTGAGCAGCTTTCACAGTCACTGCCCGCATGAGTGTATCTCCTAGAAATGTCTTCAATGCCTTGTGCTTTCCTTCACTACAGCACCAACACCAGGCTGCCCTGGTTCATGTAACACATGAACCTCTCCCCCATTTTCTCCCCTATAGAGACCAGTAAAAAATACATGTGCGTTTTGAAAGCCACTCGGCGTGTAAGTAGTATTAAGTGGTCCTGTCACAGCAGGATCAGTTACAGAGACGATTCTGTAGTACTTAGTGCCCAGCAAAGTGCCAGGTACAGAAAGGGAACCCACATCTGTTCAGTGAACTCACTGGAGAGAATTTCTAGTATATTTTCCTTTTATCCCCTATCCTATCAAGTACAGAGTAAGTGCTTAATAAATATTTTGTGAGTAACTGAACGAAAGGATGGATAGACAGGTGGGCTGATGGACAGAATGAAAGATGGCAGGGAACTCAATAAAACCGGCACTTACCTGAATGCCCCAGGTCTGCAGTTGCTCTTCTGCTGCTCCGAGATCGAAGGAGATGGGTGTGCAGGTGTTGTCGATGCGGAGGACTGTGAGGACCTGGCCATTGTGGAGCTCTGAAAGCAGACCAGCAGCGAGACCTACTGTGGATGGGCTCAGAGTCTGATGGTGTCACCATCTCTGGCCACAAAAAGCTCCTCACAGCGAGGACAGACACAGTGGCCATCCTCAAATCCCTATGGGGAGAAGGACTGGACTTGACAGAAAAGTCCCCAGAAGACACAACTGGAGCCATAGCATGGAAGCTCGCAGTATACAATGCAAGACCATACAAGGAAGAAATTCCTCAGAATGAGAGCTGGCACATGAGGAATGGGAAGTAGTGAGTTACCCATCACAAGAGATATTCAAACAGGGCCTCCCTGGTGGCGCAGGTGGTTGAGCGCTGCACTGTGAAGCTGTCCACAGCCTCTGCAGTGCCAGTTCGATCCCAGCCGGCCAGGGAGAAACCCACATGGCACGGTAGACCTCTCCTATCTCACCCGCTGCTCCCCTCAGCAGTGTATTTCGTCAGTCTGCCTGTTCTGCTCCCTGCTCTGTCTGGTGAATCCTCTCACTGTCCCTCGCATCCGGCCTGTACCCCAGTTCTAGTATAAATAAATTTTTAAAAAATCTTAAAAAAAAAGATATATTCAAACGGAGACTCAACAGCTAACTACATGGAGAAGATGATGCAGCAGATATTTACATAGGCCTGGGGTCCACATCAGCTGGGCGAGGACTGCAAATTCAGCTCAGCTGAGTAACTGGCACTCCCACTGGGCTCAGAGGCTAAAAAAGAGATGACTGACTGTGTAGACATAACAATAAAACCCCAAAGATGTCCCCGCCCTACTCCCCAGACTTGTGAATATTACCTTCCACGGCAAAGGAGAATTAAGACAGCTAATCAACTGGCCTTAAAAAGGAAGGTTATCCTGGAGGGTGGGGAGGGTAGCACATGTAATCACAGTGTCCTGAAAAGTGGAAGAGGAGGCAGAAGAGTCAGGGAAGATGTCACTGGAAGGAAAGCGCGGGGAGCTGAGTGTTGCCAGCTTTGGAAATGGAGGCATGGGACCAAGCCAGGCCCATGGCAGCCAGAGACACCAGGAAAGGAAAGGAAACTAATTCTGGCCCGAGCCTCCTGCAGGAACGCCGCCCTGCCAACACTGGCTTCAGCTCAGGTGCCCGCATCAGACTTCCCCAGCCACATGGCCTAGCCTCACTGAGGCCCAACTACGGGCAGCGTGTCGCTCTCCTCCGTAGGACTGAGTGCCCAACTAAATGCCAAGCACAGAGTGGGCACTCCCTTCTATCCCCTACCATACTGAGCACTGAGTCAGCATTTAATGATATATGTGAATAACTGGATGAAAGGGTGGCCAGACAGGCCTACAAGAGAATAAAGACCTATAAGAGAATATGTGTGCATTTTATAAGCTACTGTGTTTGAGGTACTATTTACAGAGACAGAAAACAAACACCTGGACATGCGTTACAGCTGTGACTCATTCAACTTTTTAAAGTCTAGTTCAGAGGAACCGAAAAAAACACACCCCATCAACCCAGGCTGGTCACCACAGCTGGAACACCTTAGCCCTGCCGGCTGTGATGAAGCTGCACCACAGCCTGCAGAGGCCAGCCTTTGGGTCTGGGAGGAATGGCAGCCGAATGGAGCCAAATCCACCTTCAGTTCTGCATAGCAAACTCTGAACCTAACAATCTCAATCTGCTTCCACCATGACAAGCAGGTGGGAGCCCTAAGATTCTAGAATCCCAGGGTTCGGCTATGCAAGGCTAGAGAATGGATATTTTGGCATATTCTCTGTGGCCATAGCTTAGAAAATCAGTCATGACTGAAGGGTTTACTATAAATATGTCACCTGCTGCCCCAAAGATCTTCTCCCAGAACCTAACTGGGAAACGCCTAAATCTTCAGAGAAAAATAACCAGCTTGACCTTCCTTGGAATTCCTGGCCCACCCACCTTCTCCACCCCCACCATCGCACCCCATCAACTGGGTGGACAATCTCTCCTGACTCCATGTACCTCTTGACATCTTCACCACAATCCTACCTGCAGCCAGAAAAGCTGGGCTTGTACCCCCACAATAGCCTCCTTAGTGTCTCCAAACCTACCCTTCTCTCCTATGCTGAGTCTCCACACAGAGGGCAGAGAGCAAATCAGATATGAATCTTGCCATAAAACTTTCTGTAGCTTCCAAGTGCTCTGCTGACCAGAGCCAGAGTCCTTACCATGTTGCCCCAGCCCTGAGAAAAATGGCTTCCTGCCAAGTTCACCTTGAGCCACTTGGCCTCCTTCTGTGTCTTCCCATACCAGCTTCTGTGTTCCTTGAACATGGAGTGTTCTCTCCTACCACAAGGCCTTTGCATATGCTGTTCCTCTCCTGAGAACCTTGCCACTTCACTTTACCTTGCTAATTCTACTCATTATTTGTATACTACTCCATGAATCACTTTCCCAGGGAGTCTTCCCTGACACTCTGAACCCTTAACAGGTCAAATCCTGCTAAACCTGTTCATAACTGCCTCTTCTCCTTCATGTTCATAAAGATAAGTACATATGTATACAATGATCTGATTACATATGTAGGCAATTACTTGATTAAAGTCCATCTTCCCCATCAGATTATATACTTCCACACTGGTTTTGCACATTGCTAAATTCCCTGTGCTTAGTTCAGTGCCTGGCATACAGTAGGCACTAGATGCACGTTTAGTGGCTAAGTGAATTAATACAATAAAACTCAGGTCTCTGATAGGGCCTTTTAATACCCTGGGACATCACCTATAATCCAAAGAGTAACACAGAAATCTATCCCCTACCAAAGAGTACTTTATTTTGCTTCCTCCACTGTCCTGTTTTTTTGGCAAGGACCTAGGGGTATGGAGGCAGGGTGGGGAGGTAAGAAAAGCAGAGTTGGATAGAACCCTTTCCAATAGGGTGACCTTGGAAGAAACCATCTGAATCCCTACTACCGGCTTGTTTCCTCACATAGAGGGTGATCATATCCACTGCCGTGGGCTTTAAGATGATGAACGCAAACTCTTGGCCCAAAATGTACCTGGCACAACTGATGGCTCTTGTCATCATACTTTAAAAGCAAGCTGATTGGTACTCACAAGTGACACTGAAGAACGTTGCTTGACACCTTGTTCCAGAAAGGATTGAAGGTGGTTTCATAAGAACAAAATGCCAAAAGATAAAACTATAAATTTAAAAATAAGCAAATGAGGAAAACTAGCCGAAAAGGAAATAAAAGCAAATGAAACAAGAAACAGCTTCTTGAAGCTCCTGGCACAGGACTTAGGCTTCAAGAGGATGACTTCACTTAAGCCCCCAGGACCCTAAAAGGTGGATGCCCTTATTATGGAAAAGGAGACAGAGGCTCTACAAGGCTAACTGCTTGCCCATGTCATCAGGGGAAATAAAAGAAGACAGAGAAGCAGGAGAGAAAACAGCACAAGATAAGGCAGAAAAGCCGATAAGGCCTCTAACTTGCTGTCAATAGAAAGCCCACATTGAAGTGGACCCCAGGACTGGAGAACCGGAACCAGAACCACTTAGCCTGACTCTCCGCACGCTGAGAAAAGTGCTGGTTTGAGCAATGCGAAGACTTCATACAGTGTCTATGCTTGCCTTTCAAACCAAGAGTTGCCAGATTCTTGGCAATAATCTCTCTCATCTGTTCTTTTAAGTGAGAACAGCAAGTTCTCCACTTAGAAATACTTGTTTTTCTAAGACTAAGAAAAACGGCCTAGGGCTTCCCCGGTGGTGCAGGGGTTAAAGTCAGCACTATCAAGCTATCAGCAGCCACTGCAGCACCACCAGGGAGCTACCCACATGCTGCAGCAGAACTTTCCTGTCTCACCCACTGCTCCCCTCAGCAGTATATTTCAGTAGATCCCCTGTTCTGCTCCCCACTCTGTCTCTGGTGAATCCTCTCACCCCCTGCACTTCTGGCCTACACCTCAGTTCTTGTATGTATACATGAAAATAAATCTTCTAAAAAAAGGACAGTAAAACGACCTGATACCAAGCCATTGTGTGTGCTTGGTGAGGGGGGTTGAGGGGGGGAGAGGGAGGAATGGGTGGGAACAATTTCCTACTAAGGAGCAAGAACTGACTTGCCAAAAACCCATGAAGCAAAGCCTTTAAAGTTCTGAAGGAAAATTATTTCACTTAATTTCATTCTACTGGGATATGTGTGCACCATACATTGCTTTCCTAGTAACAGTAGTAATTAAAGAAACGCTTGTTTTCAAATCATCATTATCCACATTCCATGGGTCCCCTAGTTCCCAATGCTGTCTCCCCTGGCCCATGTCCAGTCATTCATACAGTGAACAAAATGCTTACTGAGCATCGACTATGGGCCAAGCCCCATGCTGGGTACTAGAGATAAGGGGATGAACAAGAAAACACAGAGCCCCTGCCCTTCCGGAGATAACATTCTAGTAAGGAAGCTGAACATGAAACACTTAATCACACAGGTGATATTTAATACAGGCTGTAATAAGCTTTGGGAAGAAGCAGGAATGTATCAGAGCACCCTGAATTAACTGAGGCATAAAAGAGAATTCCTCATGAGAAGGATGTTCAAACTGAGCTCTGAAAGATGCGGGGATATTAAGCAAAGGAAAGGATGCAGGAAAAGGCCTGACAGGCAGAAGAAACAGCAGATGCAAAGGCCCTGAGGCAGGACAGCATGACAGGGACTGTAGGAGACACATGGGAGGCCTCACAAGCTGGTGAATGATAGCTCTTTATGCTACACCCAGTGGGAGCCACTGAAGTAGAAAGTGACATGGCAGATGTGCATTTCCAAAGATCTCTCTGGAAATCATGTAGGAATGGATGAAAGAGGCAAGGAGGAGAAGAAATGAGCTAGGAAGCAAGAGCAGGGATCCAAGCAGAGGGTGACAGTGGCTTGATCTAAGAAGCTGGTGACATAGAGAAATGGCTAGAGATGACAGAAACTGACCTGGAAGTATATTCCCCAAAATGCCCAACCTTATCTAAAGGCACTTCTGGGGCCCTCCACTCACCTCCCATCAGTCATACTATAAGTCCAGATTAGCATCCTAGAAGGGGGTGAGGGAAAGATGGGGGGTCAAGGGTCATGCATTTACCTTGTCCCCAGCCAGGAGGACTGCCCCCCGGCAGAGCACTCCATCCAGGAGAGGCGGTGGGCAGTGGGCTGGCTGACATGCTGGGGTTCATCTGTGGTTCACAAGCCATAGCCAAGAGCCAGCTGGATTTCTACTTCCCCTTCTCGAAGTTGCACTTCATTCTGGAGCAGCCAGCTCATCTTCATTTCCCTTCAGTAAACAGCACAAGAAAGTACTTTAGGCCCAGGCCTGGGTAGGCTGGGTTCCTGGAGCTCTCAAAGTCCAAAGTGTCATCACAAGGTCAGAGGGAGCCAGGAGTCCTGCTGACTTTGGTCTTTCCGATCACGTCAAGGAACATTCCCAGAAGGGGTGAGGAAGAGGACCTCCAGGGCTTTGACTGAGGTCTTGGTTCTTCTACAGCTCATCACATCCAGACACCCATGAGAACTCTGGAGCTGCAAAGGCCCCACCACCAGGCATCTGGGATTTCCATTCCTTTACTGAGGTGTGCAGGTGAGCAGGCACCAAATAGGTATATTCAATTTGGGAAGCCTTATTTATACAAGGGATCTCAAGTAGCTTTCCAGAAGACATTGCAAAATATAAATGACAGAAATCAGGATGTTAGAAAATATAAATGCCAAGGGAAAAAAGTGACAACCATATAGAACCGAAATACCCAGATATGCAGGCAGTCAGGGTTCCTAGGCAAGGTGGTGAGGGTTTGTGTTCAAGAACATGGACTCCAGGGTCAGTCTAACAGGCTTAAAGGTCAGGTCTATAACCTACTAGTTATGTAACTTAAGGCAAGTGGTTCCCTTCATATAAAGAAATCTTCCCCACAGGAAAGGCTGTTGCACAGAATTGAAAGAATAATACATATAAAGGACAGATAATAGCATCTGGAACAAAGGATGCATCCCATAAATACTAGTTCTCATTGTGATTGTTTTGAGGTTTAACATAGTTGCTGTGCCTGAGCCAGGAATTTGTTTTTGAGTTTCCAGGTGACCAAAGCTAAAATGGAAATACTGTCAGTTATATAGTCCCTGTCTAGGGCCTCCCCAGTGGCGCAGCGGTAGAGCGCTGGGTTGCGAAGCTGCCCGCAGCCTCTGCGGCGCCGGTTCGATCCCCGGCTGCTCCCCGGCCACCAGAGGAGGGTCCCACATGGCGCGCAGACCTCTCCTGCCGCCCGCTGCTCCCCTCAGCAGTGTACTTCGGTCCTTCTGCCTGTTCTGCTCCCTGCTCTGGCTCTGGTGAATTCTCTCACCCTCCCGTGCTTCTGACTGTACCCAGTGCATGTATAAAAAACAAAAAACAAACAAACAAATAAATAAATATATAGTCCCTGTCTATCTATAAGGAGAAAAGGAAAAGAACAAGGGGAACAAAATATCTTCCTGGCACTTAGCTCTAAGAGATCCAAAGCCTCCAGAGCCAGGTTAGTGACAGCATAGAGGAACAATTCTCAGACACCTTCATCAACAAAAGCAGAAACTTTCTTCCTAAGTATCTCCTTGATGCCAAAACTGAGTCTCCAGTGCTTCACGCTCCAGCTGGACACTATCTGTTATGTGTCCATCTGAGCCTAAAAATTACCCCTTGCCAAGGAAAATCATGCCTACGTCCTGAGATGACACAACAGTCTTGCTAACTATCTTGGTAAGTTCACTAGAATTGTCTTTGGCAGCCAGGACTCCCCAAGCTGGTGAGGATAAGAAGCGGCCAGCCGGTATCCATTTGCTTGATGCCAGACACCCTAAGTGTAGGAATCTGACTCACACATCTTTACCACACTGCTTTTCTCTCAGTACTTTAAATAGGACCATATATATATTATATTATATATATAATATATATTATCTCAAAAGACTCCACAAAAAAATACCAGAAATAATGAATACAGTAAAGTTGCAGGCTACAAAATCAATATTCAAAAATTGGTGGCAGTTCTATATATAAGTAATGAACCATCAGAAAGAGAAATTAAAGCAACAAACGGATTTACAATTGTACCAAGAAGAATAAAATACATGAGAATAAAATTAACCAAGGAAGTAAAAGAGCTGCACAATTTAAATTGTAAAACATTACTGAAAGAAATTGAAGAAATGAAAAAAAGCAAAGATATTCCATGTTTGTGGATTGGAAAAATCAACATTGTTAAAATGACCATTTTACCAAGAACTACATACAGATTCAATGTATTTGTATTTGTATTTGAAAATACAAAAAATGCCAAACACCTAAAAACTATGCTGAGGAAAACAAAATAGAAATACATGCTCCCTGACTTCAAATTATAGTACAAATCTACAGTAATCAAATCAGCATGACATTGAAATAAAAACAGACATATAGATCAATAGAACAGAAGCAAGAACCCAGAAATAAACCTATGTATCTATATCTGTCTATCTATCTATCTATCTTCTATCTATCTATCTATTTACATACAGAGAGAGAAACAACTAATTTATGACTAAGGAGCTTGGAATATAAAATAGAGCAAAGAAAGTCACTTTAATAAATGGTGTTGGGAAAACTGGGCAGCCACATGCAAAAGAAAGAAACTAGACCACCGTCTCACACAATACACAAAAGTTAATTAAAAAATGGACTGAAACAAAAGCAAAAGTAAACAAATAGGACTACATCAAACTAAAAAGTTTCTGCTGAATGAAAGAAACCATTATTAAAACAAAAGGTAGTCTGAAAAAATTTAAACAATAAAGGGAGTCTACTGAGTGTGGGAAGATATTTGCAATTTATATCCCAACAAGAGTTAATGTCTAAGGTATATAAATAACTCATAAAACTCAACAACGACAGGGCCTCCCTGGTGGCACAAGGGTTGTTAAGTCTCAGCACTATGCAGCTACTCTCAGCAGCCACTGCAGCACCAGTTTCATCCTCTGCCAGGGAGCTGCCCACTTGGTGCAGCAGACCTCTCCTGGCTCACCCATTGCTCCCCTCAACAGTGTATTTCAGTCAATCCACCTGTTCTGCTCCCCACTCTGTCTCTGGTGAATCCTTTCAACACCCCCCCACCTCTAGCCTATACCCCAGCTCTTATATGCATGAATAAATAAAATAAATCTTTAAAAATAAATAATTAAAAATAAAAACAACAACAAAACAACCCAATTAAAAAATGGGCAGAGGATCTGACTAGATACTTCTTCAAAGCAGCTGGCCAATAGACACATGAAAGATGTTCATTAACAGCTCTCATTATTAGAGAAAGTGAAAGTAATTAAAACATCAAGGAGATATCACCTCACACCTGTAAGAATGGCTAGTATCAAAAAGATAAGAAACAAGTGTTGGTAAGGAGTGGAGAAAAGGGACTCTTCATATACTATCTGTGAGAATGTAAATTGGTGCAGCCATTATTGAAAGCAGGATGGAAATTTCTCAAAAAATTAAGAACAGAAATCTATATGATCCAGCTGTCCCACTTCTGGGTATTTATCCAAAGCATATCAAAGATATATACGCACCCCCAAGTTCATCATAGCATTATTCACAATAGCCAAGAATTAAAAACAGGGGCCTCCCTGGTGGCACAAGGGGTTAAGCTCCGCACTGTGAAGCAATCCGCAGTCTCTGTAGCACAAGTTCGATCCCCGGGCAGCCAGGGAGCAACCCACATGGCGCAGCAGACCTCTCCTGTCTCACCTGCTGCTCCCCTCAGCAGTGTATTTCAGTCAGTCTGCCTGTTCTGTTCCCCACTCTGTCTATGGTGAATCCTCTTACCACCCCCGCCCCCCCAAGTCTGGCCTATACCCTGGCTCTTGTGTGCATAAATAAATAAATCTTTAAAAAAAAAAATAATTGAAAACAACATAAGTGTCCATAGGCAATGACTGGATAAACAAGATATGGTGTATACACACAATGGAATACTACTCAGCTATTAAAAAAGAAAACTATTTTGCCATTTGCAATTTGATATACCTAGAGGGTATTAAGCTTAGTGAAATAAGTCAGATGAAGAAAGACAAACACCATATTATTTCACTCATATATGAGATATATATATATATAATTTTAAAAAACAAAGAAATGAACTAAATAAAACAAACTCTTAGACTATAAGAGCAAAATAGTGATTTCTAGGCAATCAATAGACTGCCTTTATTATTTAAATTTTTTCAGACTACCTTTTGTTTTAATGATGGTTTCTTTCATTTAGCAGAAACTTTTTAGTTTGATGTAGTCCTATTTGTTTACTTTTGCTTTTGTTTCAGTCCATTTTTTAATTAACTTTTGTGTATTGTGTGAGATGGTGGTCTAGTTTCATAGATAGAATGGGACGGGTGAATCAGATAAAAGGGGCCAAGTGTATGGTGAAAAATAGAATTAAACTTCAGTGGTGAACTTAATGTATTATACACAGATGTTAATTTAAAAGACTGTACACATGAAACCTATAAACCAGTATCACTTAAAATTAAAAAAAAAAAGCCAGTTACATAATTTGGGGGGGGGGTCAGTACAGTGAAGACAGGAGCCCCTTGTTTTTAAAATGACAAAGTATTCTAAGATGGTGACAGCAGAGTACCAAGTAGGGGAACTTCCTAAGTGGGGGGCCGTGAGTGACTGAGCAAAGTGCACACACCTGAAGCTGGTCCTGACTTTAAGCTCCCAGAGATCACTTGGGACTGCCCTCATCCCCACCTCCAACTAAGAACATATGAAAGCAAATCTTTTGCTAACAATTATCACACACCTGCCTTGTGCCAGGCTCCAAGGCCAGAACTTAGCAAAGTGTTATGAGATGAATAAGGACTTTAGCGCCAAAGAACCTGGGCTTGAATCCATTGCTCTGTCACACATGTTCTGTGACATCAGCTGTCAAGGTTAACTCGCTGTGAAGGTGGGCCTAGCTGCCCAAATGTACAAAGGGGGTTGAGGGAGACCCACCTGGCACAGCTGCTGTGGGGGTGCGGAAGGAAATACCAGCATGACATCCCTGCTCACACATAGGCCCCTTCCCTCACAGGTTGGTCCCATTAAACAAGAAAAAACCCAAAGGTCAAAGATGTGATGTGACCTGGCTAGGATGGGGTGGCCAGAAGCTGCACAGTAAGCAGGTGAACCCAAGCCATCTGGGACAGAGACCCAGCAGGTAATTCTCATGCCCGGGAGCCTAGGGACTCAGATTTCTGAGCTGGTTCCTAAACTACTTTTTAAAATGAGTAGATTGAGGGAGACTCCATTCCTCAGGTATGAGCAAGTGAGAACTTCCAGGGGGCACCTAAGACGCTGTTATGAAACACTGGGAGGACAGAGAACATCCCTTACTAGCTCACTGCCCACAGGGGCAGTCCTAGTATTGCCCATATCAGCCCTTACTTCTCTTACTTTGTAAGAGGCCTAAGGGTATCTATCCTGTACTTGACAATCACTAAAGCCCTTTGTTGACTCATCTGATCATGTCCTAAGCCCACAAGGCAAATGCAATCCTTAGACCCACTTTGCACACAAGGAACCCAGAAACTAGGTAGGTTGTAGCCCTGAGAAGCTGTACTGGAGTCTCAGAAAGTCTCTCTAGGATCCCACCCTCCCTGCTCCAGGCAGGAGGGAAGGCCCACAAGCTGCACAGATATACTTCCAGACTTCTCAGAAGTTCCTAATTGCAAAATCCAACAATTAGGCATTGAATTTGGGAAGAAGTCCCTCACCCCAGTTGGCCCAATTTGCCTCCCATAGTCAGGGGGAATCCACTCATTCACCAGGGGCTCTTTAGTGTCATGACTAAAAGTAACCTGCACTGGCCCATGCACAGAAGATTGGGTCAAGAAGGTGTGGCATAGCCACACTGTGGAATACTACTCCATCATCAGGAAAGAGAAATGCTGCCATTGACAGCCAAATGGATTGAGTTCAAGATCATACTATGTGTAAGGCAAGTGAGAATAACAAAGACAAATATTAAACATTTACATAGCAGATGATTCCACAAAGTAAAATACTTATAAAAACTATCAGACATTAATAAAAGGAGTGAGGTTTCTGAGGTTAAGAGAGAGAAAGGAGGGAGAAAGGATTAAGGGCATATAATGGATGGTAGTGAGAAAATAATAATAATAGTGTATATAGTAAATAAACTGCACGGTCCAGGCACTTCCCACCAGGGTGACCTGGAGCAAAATTCTGCTCTCTGCCTCAGTTTCTATACAGGAAAATGGATGTAATAAGGGTACCTTTATTGTTACCCTTGTTGTTATGAGGCTTAAAGAGACATTAATGTCCACAGACATTCCCTAAAAACGTGTAAAACCAGAAATAAAGCTTTAAGTTCTTGTTCAGTTCTGCCTGGTGGGGATCCACACCTGGTGGAAAAGGTAAACTGATGGAAACAGTCACTGATGAAAGAAGGTAGTCAGAGGGGGAGGACAGTACCTAGGGGTGGAGGAGGACTCTTCAGGAGGCTTTCTGCAGCAGGAAAGGAGGCTCCACCTGGCGTGGCAAAGGTGGAAGTGACTGAAGGCCTGCCAACTAGGGAGAGAGGTACAGGCAGAAGCCAGGATGGACCCAATAGGGTCATCTCTGACCT
Source organism: Talpa europaea (assembly GCF_964194135.1). NCBI lineage: Eukaryota > Metazoa > Chordata > Mammalia > Eulipotyphla > Talpidae > Talpa > Talpa europaea. The sequence goes on along the minus strand of NC_140074.1, from coordinate 64,721,855 downwards.
CACTGCAAGCCCCTCCCCCAACCTGGAGGCTGCAAAGGGCAGAGCAGTGTTAGCAAGACTGACCAAGGAGGGTGGCTGACCCACTACCTGCCAGCCCTTCCCGTGCCCATCAGCCCTGCCCCAGTCTTAGGGGGGCAGCAGGAGTGATGACACCGGGTGGAGGCGGAGCTAGGGAGTGAGCACAGCCCCAAGCCTCCTGTAACTCACCGGTCATCTGCCAGCTTCTCTGAGTTTCCCTGGTTCCCTTCGCTGATTCTGCATTTTAAGCAGGCCTTCCAGTTATTCCTCTTTTTTTAGCAGAGTTCCCAGCCCTGCAGAAGAAGTAGTCTTTAAGAACTGATGGCAAAAGTCTCCATTTCTGCAGACTCTGAGTACCCAGTTTTCCTAGGAACCCTGGGCCTCACTCACGGCCTGGCGGGGACCGGGGATGCGGTGGGGCGCAGATCCCACAGTTTTCACAAGCCAACTTTTACTTTTGGTAAGCTGGAAAGTCCCAACAAGAGGTCCTAAGGGGGGCGGCCTATCACATAAGTTTTGGGGTAGAAACCCCTTGAAAGATAATGGATCCAAGCTCTCCACTTCACAGATGAGGAAATTAAGACCCAGAAACGAAAGTGAACTCTTCAAGGTCGAGAAGTCAGTCCAGGACTGACCCAGAACAGAAGCGGGCTCGGCCGGGATGGCCCCTCTACCCTTGCCTGAGCCGTGTGTTTTGCCCTAAGCTAGCTCCGTGCTCAAGTCCTCCGCTAGGGTCTGCTGCTTGGGGGTTCCCTCACCCCACCCCCCAAATCACCCCTTGTCCGGGTCTCCGGCTTAAGGGAGCCCTCAAGAACAGCTCCACGCACAACCAGCAGGGAAGGGGGCCCACGGCGCACCGAGGAGCCGGGACGCGGCCCGCGGCGCCCACCCCAGGCCCAGGCAGACGCCGAGGGGCCCAGGCGGCTGCGCAGCGCGGGATCCGCGCGCCTCGAGCCCCGGCTCACGGCCGCCCCGGCCCGCGCGCGGACTCCCGGGCGCGCACCCGCACCGCGCACACTCACCGCGCACACTCACCGCCGCGTCCCCACCGCCGCGTCCCCGCCGCCGCCCCGGACGCGCAAAGTCGGGGGCGCCACCGGCCCTCCGCGCCGCCGCCGCGCGCCGCGCTCCCCGTCCGGGCGCCCCGCGCGGTCACCCCACCTGGAGGAGCCGCCGCCCGGCTCGCCTCGGGGCCCAGCGGAAAGCCGCCTCCCGGGCCGCGTCGGAGCCCAGCTGGGAACCGCCTTTCGTCATCCCGGCGCCCTCCTGGGACGCCGGGCAGCGCCCCCGCCTCCCCGACCACGTGCATAGATGCTGGGGCGCGCGGCCCCCGCGCCCCGGCCGGCCGCGGACGAGTTCCCGCCCCCCTCTTGGCCTCGGGCTCCGGGTCATCTGAGCGAGCGTACCCCGGAGGTCCAGCCCTCGTCCGGCAGTCATGGGACCCGGGGATGAGGCAACATTTGGGATCAGAGATTTCCCAAGGGGGTTTTTCTGCATGAAAAATTACAAGGGCTTTGTGTTGCGTGCGGAGTAAGCGCATAGGCGTGGGGGTCAGACTCCCGGCGCTCGCAGTCACGACCCTCCACTTTTACTGTCGTCTTTGGTCAATTATTTAACCTCCCTGCACCTTAGTTTTCTGTTACAAAACAACAGATCATTACAACTAGTTCATGGGGTTGTGTAAGCTTTAATGAGATGATCTGTGTCAAGTGTTCGCAGCTCCCAGACACGTAACATACCCCGACGTCCCACTAGATTCTGTTTGCCACCCCAGCCGGCGTCACCCCGGGGTTCCGAGGGATACACAGTGAGACGTCTGTGCAGCTCCCGCGGGAAATACTGACCTGTCCGTGTGGGGCACGTGCGCTCACGTGTGTTCGTGGAAAGGGAGCCCATGCTGCTCTGCTTTTTCATTCAACAGAGTCCCTTGGCATTCACCTCAAGCCTGAACTCTAGGATCTGGCTTGTTTCTTTTTAGGGGTGCATCAACCTCCACACATAGGAAGGAGCTTTCTTTCCTCTGCCCCTTCCCTCTGTTGGAAAAGTAGGGGGTTCCTACTTTGCTCACAGGCTTGCTGGGCTGGTCAGAGCCACAGTGCTGCCTGCCTGCGGCTGCCTGTGTTTCTCCAACTGGACTTGCTGAGTCAGAATGTGATACATTTTTAATTTCAACAGATATTGCCAAATTTCTGGGAACCTCTCAGACCACAAGGCTTAGCTAAATTCGTGCTCCGCCAGATACAGAGGCGGAAGGAAGGCTGGTGGGAGGCAGCAGTGATTGAGGAACTGGACAGCAGACACCGCCCAGGCGCCAGGCCAGCCAAGATCTCAGCTTCCAACTGTTAACAATGAGGTTCATTCGTTTATTCATCAACAGATGGACACTGGGTACTGTTAAGTGCCCGGCATCGTACTGGGCTGTACTGAAGCGGAACACACAAGATCCCCATTTAGTTGCCTAATTTCCAAAAAACATGTGGGGGCATATGAGCCAGAGACACACGGGATGTTGGAGCTTTACAAACTGTTGATAGGATGTTGAAAGGAATCCCTTGATGGTGGCCTGGTCATCGTGTCTAGAAATCCAACAAGGCCTATCTCCTCCATGAAATAAGCTATCCTACTCCTGCCCTTTCTGCCAGGCTGCCTTCACTCTGCACTATCACTGCCAGTCACTCCAGCATGACACATCAGTCTCCTTTCCTGGGGTGACATAGAAGACACAGGCCTTTGGAACTGGCTGACTCAGCCCCACCATTCACCCTTCATTTGTAGAAAAAGGATAACAGTACCTGCTAAAGTGAGAGACCCTAAGAAGTAAATGGGGTGATGAACTGCTAGGAGGAAAGTGCTGGTAAAAGTGACTTTCATTCTTGGGTAGCAAGGTGTGTGCCTTTTGCATCTTTGAAACTTCAGCACATGCCAAAGCCTGGCACTGTGGCATGAGGGAGTAGAAGGGAGAAAGGTGAATAAAATTCAGAAGATGAGTACTACTTAGTAAAATACTAGAAAAGTCTGGAAAGCAGACTTCGGCAGTGATCTGGATGGATTCACAAGGTTTTAGGTGGTGGGCCCAAAATCCTCCCCACCCCCAGCCTACCCTTACTCACCTTCACCCACTCTCCCTCAACCCTTAAAAACCCCAAGTCTCAGAACATAGAACTTCTCTCAGTTCCTCCCTATAACTCATGGTCTCTCTCACTTCCAGTTCTCTGTGGTTGCCATTCCTCTTCACCTGGAAGGTCTCAGCTGAAAGGGTCCTTCTTCTGGGAATTCTTTCCTGCCCTGAGCCTAGGCCAATTCCCCGTTCTCATAGTTCCACTTGTTTAACCTACAGCTATACCTCTCCCACGGTAGGGTCATTGTTGGCTGTCCCAAAGAGAATAAACCTTTAGGACTGTTGCTGCTCATGCTCCTAGCAAGTCCCCCAGCACCCCATTCTCCACTAATTGTTAAATGCCTCTGAAATGGTAAATGAGTGGGTATTAATGAAATCAGGGCTTCGGCTACATAAAATCTCAATAACCACAAATCCCAAGCAAATCACACTTACTCAGCAGTTGCACCATGTCCAGCTGTGTTTGCAAGGGATTTACCAACCCGTGGCTGGGGTGAGCTGCCAACACTATCTGGCATCCTGTAGGACATGAAAGGGGAGAAACTTCATCTGAGTCTTCTAGTCTGGCAGTCCATGGGCAGTCCCTCCAGGACCACTGAAGAGTGTATGAAAAGATCTTGTTTTTTGGAACAGGTCTGCCAATGTAAGCTTTTAGAAACCCTCTAAGCTTTGAGAAACTTTTAGAGGCTCGAAACATTGCTATAACCTGAAGAATTGAACTAAATCTTGCAACAGTTCAGCCTGGAAGTCAGAGAGATCCAGGTTCAAGTCCAGGCTTTGCCACTAATTAACCCTGTGATATTGGGCAAGTGACTTTAATCTCTGTGTGTCAGTTTCCTCATTCGTAAATGGGAATTATAATACTTTAGAAAGAGGTAGCAGAATTAGCTTTTGCATATAAAACACCTTGAATTGCTCCTGGCTGCGAAGCTGATGTTACTAAATTTGAGCTATTTTTGAATTTATTTTCCAAAACATGGGCCATAGAATGTTCCATTGCTAAATGTTCCATCAATTTCAACTCCTGGAAGTCATATCGCCCAATACAGAAGAACAAGCTTGAGACAAAAGACACAGCTGACCGTGTCAGGAGCACATAGGGAACAAGATAAGTCATGTGCTGTTTGTTAGGAAACTGGGTCAAAACCAGAAATGCTCTGAATTCCTGTCAGGAAGCCTCACAGTCTACCTTGGGTTCAGGGATCTGTTTCGATCTGGGTAAAGAATGACAGGTGCCATAGACAGGTACGATGGGGATAAAATGGGGCAGGTCAGAAGAGGGAGATTCATACCTGGTTGGGGAGAGAAGGGAACAGTATGTAATTGAAAGCAATCAAACGTTTGACTGTCCAGTCTTTTTTTTTTTTTTTTAAAGATTTATTTATATGAGAACTGGGGTACAGGCCAGAAGTGCGGGAGGGTGAGAGGATTCATCAGAGACAGAGCAGGGAACAGAACAGGCAGACGGACTGAAGACACTGCTGAGCGGAGCAGCGGGAAAGGCAGGAGTGGTCTGCCGAGCCATGTGGGTTTCTCCCCGGGCAGGCCGGGAATCGAACCAGCACTGCAGAGGCTGCAGACAGCTTCACAGCGCTGCGCTCAACCCACTGTGCCACAGGGGAGGCCCTGTCCAGTCTCTTTTAAAAAAAAAACCTCTTCAGAGAGACAACCCAGTCATGCTCTCTGAACCACTTCTCTCCTTGTCTTACCTTTAACCATCGTCACCTGCTCCGGAATGCTGCCATTCTTCCTTTTGTAAATAGTCTTGTCAAGTAGAAAAATAAAGGGTTGCCTGTCCCCTGACCTCCAGGCCCACTCATCCCTTTAAATCATCACCCCAAATTCAGTGAGCTATATCCCCTTGAATGCACATTGACCCGGGAACTACTCTGTCATTAGAAAGGTTTAAGCCAGAGACATAGATGTTGTAAAGGCCAAATGTGTCAAGGATTGCAGCATGCCATTGCCTCTCCCCAAGCCCCTGGGCAAATCTTTCAATCAATTATGTGCTTCCCCTGCTTGAAACGTTGTCATGGCCTGAACACGTTGAACTGAATCACAGCAGTTCAGGCTGGAGTCAGTCAGCCCCAGGTTCAAATGCAGGCTTTGTCCCCCTAATTAACGCTGTGACTTTAAAACCTCTTAGGACCTGCCTGCCTGTAGAGAGAAGGGGGGAGGGAAGAGAAGCAAAACTTGCATTGTCTGCCCTTGCAAAAGCTTTTCCGATAATTTCAGAGTCACTGAAGTGATGTGAGATCAGGAGAAACACTCTGATATCTGTCCCTGAAGGAGAACTGTCCCTGAAGAAGACTGTCCCTGAAGGAGAACAAAACAAAGGTGGAAAACAAGGGGCAGGCAAGACCCATCAAAGCATGTCCTTCCTACCTGCTAAAGGCTTTCACTGACTTCTGACCAAAAGTGCCAGAAGATGCAGAATATTAGTTGTGGGCTCTGGAGTTTTACAGGGAGTGGTGGGAGCAGAGGGGAAGGTGCTCTGAGTAGTGAGTTCCTTCAGAGTCCTCAGAAAAAGCCTGGAGGCAGGGCACGGCTCAGCTGCCCTTGCAATCTTTGCACTGCCCCATTCTTTGTGTCCCTTCCTTGCTCTCAGACCTTGAAGTCTTGGAGCCTCTCTGGGACTCAGCTTTCCCATCTCTGAAAGTGGATCACATGCCTCATCTGCAGGGCTCTGGTTTGTGCACATAAAGTACCTGGCACATAGCAGGCCTGTCTGCTAGAAACATGGAGATTCAGTGTGTGGCCTCTGCCAAGCTACTTCATGTTTTGGAACTTCAGGGGATTTTTTTTCCACCCACAAGTGCAAGTGGTAACTCTTAGGGAACTTGTATGTTACACACAGGGTCCGGCTCAGTTTTCTGCCTTCCAGTGAGCTATGGCACCAAATGTGCTAGTAGTAGGGGCATTCTTCCCTCCAGTGGGTGCACAGGACATGAAATTGCCCAGAGCAGTCACTACAGGATTTGGGAGACAGAGTCGCATGGGTGGGACAGGTCACAGGTGTACAGCCAAAGGCCAGTACTGCACATACAGTGGTTTAGCCAGATGCTGAGCCAGACAGTTGATCCACATCTTGGCTCTACCACTACACATGGGGCTGATCCATTAAGTTCATAACCCCTGAAATAGAGTTGCAATGAGGATTAGTTAATATAAACGCAAAAGTCCTTAAAACACGAAGTGGCATGGATGGCAATGGTAGCACAGGTGTTTTTTCCTCACCAAATACTGGTGGGCTCCCCTACTTCACCTGCCTTACAGTTAAGTTGGCCCACAGGACTATGCTGATGAGAATGAGTGTCACGAGCCATCTCAGCATCTAAGAGCTGGTGCACATTTGCTCACTTTTTCTTTCCTTGCCTCTGCAAAAGGGGAAACCATGTGATGAGAAGGCAGAGCCACGAAATGGAAGTGATCCCTGCATGCTCTGTGAAAAACAACCCTTTGGGGCCTCCCTGGTGGTGCAAAGGGTTGAGACACAACCTATGTAGCTATCTGCGGCCACTGCAGCACCAGTTCGATCCCCGGCCAGGGAGCTACCCACAAGGGGCAGCAGACCTCTCCTGACCCGCCCGCTGCTCCCCTCAGTAGTGTACTTCGGTCAATCTGCCTAGCTGTTCCCCACTGTCTCTGGTGAATCCTCTCACCCCCTACACCTCTGGCATGTACCCCAGTTCTTGTATGTATAAATAAATCAATCTAAAGAAAAAAAAGTAAACAACCTTTCGTTGTGTGACACCCAGATTTCAGAGCCTATCCTATCCAGACCAATACAGCGATTATTAGACTTATAATCAAGGATGATTAGGATGAGAAAAGGACAACTTTCAGAAAATTAGGAAAAAATTGCCAAGCTGCCAGAATGTCCCAAGCATCATGTGTGGTGCTTTATTTTTTAAAATTCAATCTTTGCTGTAGAGTAGTGATTCTCAACTGTGGGTGGTTTGAGTCCCCGGGGAGAGCTTCTGGAGACATTTTTGGTGGTCATATCTGGTGAGATACTGCTGGCACAGTGGGCAGGAAGAGACCAGGGACACGGTTAAACATCTCTCCAGCAGATGAAAAAAACCCTCCCATTGAGGCCCAGATGTTCACTTCTACTTCTTACCACGTTTTTTCTCTCTCCCAAATACACTCTGCATATAGTACAGTCACGTACAAGTCCTTCTTTATGCTCAAATGGAAAGAAATCTGCAACAATGTATCTGCTTTAGGGGTCAAAATCCACTCAAGGGTTTCTCATGTTAGGCCACAGTGGAAGTCCCTCCCTTTAGAATTCCCAAAGATTTTTAAAAATCCTAGTCCCGGCCTCAGAAATAGACTTGAAGGTTGAGAACTGCCAAGTAAATTCTTCTGCCTGTGCCCTGGATTTCACAGCTCCCAAATTCCTTAGGGATGGCATCCACACTGAAGACATTGTCCAGTCTCTCTTATCCCCTTTCCCACCAGCATTTAAACCTGCTATCATTTCCTTTAAACCATCCCCTGCATCGGCCACCACTCGCTCACCCCTTCTCAGCCAGAGGTTTCCCATTCATCCACTTCACATTCAGTTCACTCTTCAAACCACTTAGGTGCCTCTCTCCCAGAAGACCAAGCTTCTCAAATCTCGTCCTCTCCATGGGCCCTACGTCACACTCCTTTTGAAATACTTCCCTGTTGTTTCTATGGCTTACGCAATACTCAGCTGCTTGGCTGGGAAGAATCAAGCAATCATATAAACAAGTACAAACCTGTTAATCCAGAGTGAAAATATCGGTGGCAATCAGATCAAATACCAGGGCTAGACCAGTGAATCCAAAATTGCTTCTTCGTGGTCCTCACTTGGGAAATCTGTATTTGCAGCAGAGGCTAGAAGTGAAGCCCTAACAAAACTAGGTATTGTTTGGAACATAAGATGGAGATGTTTAGTGCATACCCATTATCAAACTATCAAATCAGCAATATGAAAACTCTAGATTTCAGGAGAGAGTAAGATGGAGATATAAATTTGAACCTTTAATACAGTTTAAGATTTATTTATAAATACAAGAACTGGGGTACAGGCCAGAGGTGTGGGTGGTGAGAGGATTCACCAGAGACAGAGCTGGGAAACAACAGGCAGACTGACTGAAATACACTGCTGAGGGGAGCAGCGGGAGAGACAGAGAGATCTGCTATGCCATGTGGGTAGCTCCCTGTCCAGGGATCAAACTCGTGCTGCAGTGGCTTCACAGTGCTGAGACTTAATCCCTTGTGCCACCGGGGAGGCCCCTAATATAGACTGTATTTCAAGCCATGAAGTGTACATGGTCTTACCAAGGGAATGCATGTAAGACATAAAAGAACAAATGCTTGGGAGAAGAAATCACCCAACAACTGAGAGGCAAGATAGCATACCACTGCAGGATGGAGCCACGAAAATGGTGCAAAAAGAAATAATCTACCCTGTCAAATGGCACTGAAGGTCAAATAGAGAGCAGACATCACTGGTGACCTTCATAAGTAGTTCCAAAGGAGTGGCAAGCCTGATTAGAGTGTCTCACCAGTTTAAAAAAAAAGCAAACCTGCATAGAAAACTCTTATGAGGATTTCTACTATAAAAAGGAACAGCAGTGGCCCGAGATCAACCCACTTGGAGTAATAAAATACAGGACTTTTAAAAAGACTATCTAATTCTCTCATACTGTTTCAGAACAAGCAAGAAAATCACATCATGTTCTCATTCAACTCAATCAGAAATTATTCTGCAGTCAAAAGGTCATGGACATCTAACTCTTAAGTGTTAGTATGAAGCCATTATAGGTATAAAGCATATCATGTAGCCCACCAGGAAGGAAATATGCTTGACAACTCACACAAGGCTGCCCCAGCATAAGGTACCCTAGAGAAAGGCAAACTTAACTGTTGCCTGCTATTTTCAAAACAGTTTTTGGGTACAATCACTTGTGATTTCCTTCCTAAGACACACACCACAAATATTTTCTAAGTACATGAGCGAATGTGTGATTCATGTGTTAATTTCATTTCCTCAGTGAAACTGCAGAATGTATAATAGTGCACTTTGCAGTATCAAAAAATACAAATCACAAGGGGAAAAACACATGACGAAGAGTCTTTACTTTTAAATGACTGAGTACACCAAGTAATAACATGTAACAAGTTCTTGAATTCTATCTTCTAGTAATTTTGATTAAGAGAAACTAAAAGCAGATAAAACAATTATACTAGTTATTCACTGTTCTAAGCCTTAGCCAGAAAGGACTACGGTAAGGCTTGGTGCTGCTTCACACAGGTTACAAATAACTATTTACTACTTTTTCATAGATAAAGCCCCTGACCTTCAAGAAAGCATTAGGGAAAATAATATTTAATCCCTTTCTTTCTTTAAAAAAAAAAATAACAAAACTTCTTTTTAAGCTACATCTAAGAAAGAAAAAGTCAATTTTGATATATATGTTGCTTGAGTTAATAGCATAGGAAAACAGACAATGCCTATCCATCAAATTTCTAAAAAATATGAGGTAAAAAGATGAAATCTTTGGATAAGCTCTAAATCTGTACAAAGAAGCTAGATTTGCTGTTCCTCAAAAAGTGAAGGGACCGACTATATAATATATGGAAATAATTTAATGCCTTTACAGAAGAATATAACTCAAGCCTTGCTAGAGCTTCATATTCCAGGATCTAAAATGGCATCTAAAATGCCAATCCATGGAACAGGCACTTCTTTCTTCTCCCTTATCCATTTATGCGATAGTTTTGATGGATTTCTGGCTTGATATCACAGACAAAGGCCAAAAGGTTATCTAGAACTTCATCCCTGTTTTGCTGGAAGTAGGCCTGGAGGATGGTCATCTTCTCCTGGGTCTCCTTCTCCACTTCAGTGCTGCAACTGCCATGGGATCCCAGAGCCTGGAGTCAGGAAGCAATGACAGGGAATGTCAGCCAGGAACATTAAGTAGGCAACTTTATTTGTGGCAAAAGCTGGTCTTAGCAAAGAATATTAATCAGCAGCACTAGCAGTACAACTTCATGAATGAAAAGCACATGGGAAGTCAGCATCTTGCAGAATTAATGAGAACATGCACCAACGCAGCGAACCTTACAACAGTATCAACAGGTTAAGTGTACAGTCCTTCACAGCAAGGAGATTGTCCCAGGGAAGTAATATAATGACCTCTCTCTAGAGTATAACACATAGCCTTAATCAAAGGTTGGAATGACCCTAAAGACCTAAGGATTGAGGACTGGTTGTTAAAGAAATTATGGTAGATCTGTACCAGAGAACATTCCAGCCATCAGGAAAGCTAACGCAGCTATGTATAGAGAAATAGGCAGTTTAAGGGGGAAAAAGCAAGGCACATAATGATATCAATGTGGTGAGACACATGTTTCCATATATGATTATAAAAGGAAAAGATAGAATGTCTTAAAAAATTAAAACACAAGAAGGATGCAATTTATGAGGAATATAGTTTCATCATTACTAGTTAATGTTTCAGCACTTAAGTTCAGCAGAATATTTACCATTTTATAGATAATGGTAAAGAAGATTTACCATTATTATAGATAATTATAATCTGTTCTCTCACATACAAATATTCTATCACGATACCCAAAAAACTGTAGGCAGTATCCATCGCTGGCACGGATTTGCAGGTCTGGGTGAGAGGGAAACTAACCTCTCGTTGTTAGAATTTCTTATTGTATGCTTGGCTTATCCCTTCAGTCTCCATTCACAGTCTAACATGCTAACAGGTGAATTTTACCTTCTATAGTCTGCATATTATGGTTGGCTTTTTGTTAACTGCGGTGTCTACTTAATAGTACCTGACCTATTCCTGAGGACATTACTTTTGTGTGTATAACCCTTTATATCACCTAACTTGCTCTTTCCTCATTTTATATACATTTATGTATGTTGACAACTAGATCCCTTCTTATTTGTGTAACGTGTTACAGTTTACAAACATTCTCTCACTTTACCTGTTCCCCACAACCTCTGAGTTATTACACCCCTTTTCAGAGATAAGGAAGCTCAAAGAGCTCATGTCAGAATGAAAATTTAAATTCAAGTTTTTTGAATTGCAAAACCTCAAACCCAAGTTTTCTGAATTTAAACTCAGAATTCTTCACACTATGGTGTAACTCTTCATAGTATAGAATATCCCAGGACATTTCAGAATAGTTGGCTCAGTTGCTAACTCCTATTTTTAATAGCCATAACCCCTATTCAGGGGGATAAAAAAACCTACTACCTCTATTTCATGAAAACAAATTATATACCAAGCTCCAGTAAGCTGCTGCAAATCTGAAGATGCTATAATGGAACACAGCCAGAAAAACGCAAGAGTGGAAATTTATAATTCAACATTGTCTCTATAAGCAACTGCAGCGCAGATATAAAAATAGGGAGATGAGATGGCTCCCTGGACACAAGAGTTATCACATAGTGTGTGGGCAGGCTGACAATTTCCTACACCAGTTCAAGTCAGAGAAACATTTTAACAGCCTTGTCACTGCCCAGTGCAAAGGTAAATGAAACTTTTGCTATGTACTGCTCAGATTGGGCACGGACCTGGGAGGATATGAGTGTGGAACCAGTGGAGGCCAGAGTGTACAACCAGCGTCCTGGCGGCTTTATTTAAGCTCCTGGATTGAAAGAAAGATAGCCTTCCACTTGGGTTTTTATTATATTCAGGCCAAGAAATGCCATCTTGCTTGAACTAGTTTAAACTGTTTTCTGTTCCCACTATCAAAGAGCCCTGACAAATTTCTCTACGAAGCCCCCTCCACACTTTCCCCTTCCTGGAATTTTACCTGATTCCTTTGCATTCTCTATATTTCTATACCATTGCATCATAAGCATTGTAGTCTTACCTGGACTATCAGTAAGTGTCTATACTACACTACAGCAGGGCTCCCTGTAATGTATGTTTGTGACCATCACAGTCTTTTTCATAGGCGCAAGTTTGCAAGACTTCCTTTTTATTACTAAGTCCCCCACCGCATGGTAAAATAAGTAAGCTCCATGAGGGCAGGAACCATGTTCATTTCTGTGGACAGCTAGTCCTCCAGCCCTGAGAGCAGAGGCCCTGATACATGTTAACCATTAAATAAACGTTTGTTAAACAACCGTGTGACAACCAGTACTCAATGTTAAAAAATGGATCACCCTAAGACTCCAATAAAACATACAATAACCAACTCTTCAAAATTTGGTCAGAATGAGAATCTCCAAGCTATGCTGGATATAGTGAAAGCATGAAGGGAGGAAGAGAAGAGGGAAATTAAGGCAGCAATGAGAATAAACCGGGCCCACCGCAGCTTCCTTGGCCTTGAATTCCTTCTCCCTCTGCAGGCGATACTGTTCAATCTCGGCCTGAGCTTCTTCTTTGGCCTGCTTCAGCCTCCGGTTCTTTCCTGTTTTCAAATCAAAGAGCTGTATCAGGAAGTGGTTAAAACACAAGTAGAAGAGGAAGCAGATACTGAGACAGTAAATTCTAACAGTAAACACCGAAAAAAGTTTTAAGATACAATCCCAAGAGACATGCATGGGAAAGCGGGAATTCAGCTACCTAATAGTATAATCTTGCCTCCTACAGGTTGTACTTAACTAATTCACTAGGAAATAACTGGGGGGGGGGGGGGGGGGAACCCAACACTCCATAGACTGTATAAAGTGATGGAAAAAAACTGGAATATGTCAGAATATTCTCTCAATCTCAATTACTTAGAACCAGCACAAAATGGATGACATTAGCCATCTGGGGAACGCTTCCTCTTCCCAAGAAGTAAACACCTAAGTATGCTGCTGATTGCAAGCGCAGCTCAGTTTAGAAGCTAATATGTACCCAAGGGACCTCACCCTAAATGTAACACGAGTGATGTATTAGAAACTAAAAAACCACCCATGCCTGTTCACAAGGAAATAAGAAATGAAAGTACTGCACTGACAGAAATCTGAATAGGGAGCACTGGACAGTGAGGAGGCACAAGCATTCAAAAAGTGAGAAGACACTGAAACTCTGATTTTTTAAAAAAGATTTATTTTTATTTATTTATCCATACAAGAATTGGGGTGTAGACCAGAGGTGTAGGGGTGACAGGATTCACCAGAGACACAGTGAGGAGCAGAACAGGTGGATCTACTGAAAAACACTGCTGAGGGGAATAGTGCGTGAGATTGGAGAGGTGTGCTGCACCATGTGGGTAGCTCCCTGGCTGGGGACTGAACTCATGCCTCAGCGACTAGCTATAGCTTGATAGCGCTGAGACTTTAACAACTGTGCCACCAGAGGCCCAAGATATTCTGATTTTTGTAAGTTTAACATAGAGCAGGAAAAATCCTCTCGATTCTATCAAAGTCTATATGGAAACAGACCACAAGACCAACCAACACATATGCTTTGCTTTAAATGTAAATACAAGTTTTGTTACACTTCATTGTATATTCCTTTCCCAGTACCTACTCAACCCATGTGGATGAAGTTGAATTTAATCTTCTACCTCTTGATTAATAACAGGATTTTTGGATGCATCATGACTCCATAACACACACACAACATCCCATGGACTATTTTTGCAGGTGCATATTTGCTCCAGTAAATTTAGGGCCTACTGCTGTCCACAACCTCTACCCCAACCCTCCATATGCTATCCACATCAACTATATTCCTGTTTCAAGGCCAAATATCTTTTTCAAAGCAACAATTTACAACTAACATTTCTGGCTAGAACATTATGCCATAGCTACACATAATTTCACAATATCACTCTCCTGCTCAGTCCCAACTCCCACAGCTTCCTCAATTATTTGAGATAATTCCCTTCTCTGCCTGCCAGTCACCATCTTCGAAGTTCAATTTTTGCAGGCTTTTCTAAAAATCAAAAATATTTGAACAGGAAATCATATTTCTTTTGAACCTTATTTCCCATGGATTTTTTTTTTTAACATTTTTTCTTTTTTTTTTTTTTTTAAGATTTATTTATTTATTTATACAAGCACTGGGTATAGTCAGAAGCGCGGGAAGGTGAGAGAATTCACCAGAGCCAGAGCGGGGAGCAGAGCAGGAAGAAGGACCGAAGTACACTGCTGAGGGGAGCAGCGGGCGGCAGGAGAGGTCTGCGCGCCATGCGGGACCCTCCTCTGGTGGCCAGGGAGCAGCCGGTGATCGAACCGGCGCTGCAGAGGCTGCAGGCAGCTTCGCAACCCAGCACTCAACCGCTACGCCACCGGGGAGGCCCCTCCCATGGATCTTACATGGGATCCAGTAGTCTCTTTCATGCCAATGAAATCCATAACATAAGTATTTTATTTTTATAGTCCCAAATAGTGATTTATGAAAAATATGAGCTAGCACATTTGACTACTTCATGGGCAAGTCAACCATAATCACAGCTCAAGAAAGGCAATCATTTTTTCCAAATTGTAGCCCTTCTCAACACTTCTGTTCCTAATGACTGCAAATTCTGAAATGCATATAAAACCATAAACTCACTCTTTTAAAACAAATTCACTCAGTAGATGTGTAATAGCTGCCTGAGACACATAAGACCCTGCACCAGGATTCACAGGATAAAGAAAGGAACAAAAAATGACCCATATCTCCGAGGCACCCAATTATTCTTACTATATTCCAGGTACTTGTTCCGGTGCTAGCCCAAATAGTCTCACATGCTTTCCAACAGATACAACTTCTGTTACTAATGAGCCAGCCATCACAGGACAAACTCAGAAGTCATCCTGGAAATACCCTATCAAGGACATATTGAGAAATAGTCTGTACGGAACAGAGAACTTTCCAGTCACCACAGCAAGAATAGAAGCTCCCCCAGCTCCCTGGGGCCTTCATGGTGGTGCAAGGGGTTAAGTCGCAGCACTATGAAGCTATTTCCAACCACTGCAGCAGGAGTTCGATCCCCAGCCAGGGAATTACCCACATGGTGCAGCAGACCTCTCCTGTGTTGCCCACTGCTCTCCTCAGCAGTGTATTTCAGTTAGTCCACCTGATACGTTCTCCACTCTGTCTTTGGTGAACCCTCTCACCCCCTGCCCCTCTGGCATGTACCCCAGTTCTCTGTTCCTCACAGACTATTTCTCAATATATGTTTGATAGGGTGTTTCCAGGATGACTTCTAAGTTTCTGGCCTGTACCCCAGTTCTTGTAGGCATAAATAAATAAATCTTCAAAAAGAAAAAAAACTTTTCCTATGAAATACAGTGTCTCATACAACTTCTAACTGTAAAGTACAGAAGTCATGCTTGAAATCTATTTGGATGGGGGATAAAAGTCTAAGTCTCATACTAAGAGAAAACACCAAGGAATGACTAAAATGAATATATCTTGGTATTTCAGTCTTGCAAGGGAAAGGACGCCTCTAAGGGCAGCTATGCCATGGTCAAATCATTTCACTCCAGCCATGTTTTCCCCATCTATAAAACAGGGATAGACACATCTCACTAGATAGGAAACTAAATACATAAATTTGACTAGTCCCTGTCCTCCAGCTTAGTCTAGTGACTGAACCACATAAAGAAATAATTACTGCACTGCCATGACAGAAATAAGCACTTGGGAAGGACTCCTAGCCTACTCTGAAGGAGGTCATATCAGAGTAGGCTTCCTGGAAAAACGAATGCCTAAATTTTGACATTTGAAGGATTAAGAGAAAACAAAGAGAGAAAACTGGGAAAAGGCTCTTCCAATCAGAGAAAACACATATGCAAACCTTGCATGTGATATCAAGAAAGGTGCCTTTGAGGAATCACAATGGTTTCGTTATGTCTGAAAGACAGTACTTGTGAGATCAGGGCAGAAAGCAAAACAAAAAACGACACTTCATGAAGGAATTCGGGCTTTATTCTTCAGGCACTAAACGTTTATTGGCAGAAAGTCAATGGGAAGTCATATTTACACTTCAGAAGCATGACTGAAGGAGAATGGACTGGACAGGAGGAGGTGGCTGCCTTCCTTTCAGCAATCTAGATTAAGCCACCTGTTAAATCCTTTACCAGCCTAACATTTCTCAACACCAGCTCTCCCCTTAACCTATCTATCCAGTATCTGCTTCCTTCACAGGAACCTGTGAAGAACTTTAATACCCTGAAGATGGAGACCACAGTTGTACGGAGACTGTACTTGCAACATACTGGCCTCAATTTTAGGGTTGTGGTGGAGGGGAACTGACAAACTAGCCTGGTCGAGGTACCTCAGAGAACCTGGTTTCCTGAATTATGATGCTGGCAGTACAGATGGAGAAAAGTGTACATAAACCTTGGCCACTGACTAAACGTGGCTAAGGAGGGAGAGAAAAGTGGCAAGGAGGTCTGTACGTTTCAAACGAAGCAATGGTGTAGATTTAGCTCCTTTCCCTGAGTCAAGGCAACCCAAAGAGGAATTGGGCGGGGGCCAGAACGAGTTCGGTCTCAAGACTCCATTTTACGAGCCTCCAGACACACCACAAAGGAGACCCACCCATTATTGTCCCCACCCCCGATCGAATACCCCGCAACGCCTCTTCCACTCGACCTACAATCCTGCCGGAGCTTCGGTTCCTGAAAACTTCGAAACACACAGGTTGCAACATCTGTAACCCTCGCCCCACCCTGGAGTTTTTCGGGCCTCGGCCACCCACTACCTCCCGCGGCCTAGCCGCGTTCTCTGCACTCGCGCCAAGCTCGGCCGCCACAGTCCCCAAACTCACGTTTGCGAGCCTCGGACACCTTCTCGGCGGCCCGCTTCTCGGCCTGCAGGAGCTGCTGGATGCCCTGCGACTGACTGGCCATGGCGGCGGCGACTGTGAGGCCCAGGCAAGCGGCCTAAATCAGCCCGATTGTCCCCTGGGGTCAGCTGACCCAGCCACCCAAGATCTGCGCCTGCGCGCTGGCGCCCCGCCCAGTCACGTGACCCCGCCGCGCGGCGTCAGCCGACTGCGTTTGCGGTTCGGCGACTCGGCCGGGATGGGGCGGGGCAGAGGAGGGAGAGAGCAGAGCCCCTGAACTGCGCCTGCGCCCGCACAGGGTCGGCCTTCCTAGTCCTCCCCTTTAGCCGCTAAACCGTGGTTCAGCAGCTTGGTCTCTGCTAGATCGCTGGTTCTTTCCTCGTGGTCACCTTGCCACGTCATCACTGCACTAATCCCTCAATTTACAATGTGTATACTAGGGAGCAAGTTCGGAAAGTTCTTGCTAGGTTACTTGTGGAGGAAGATGAGAGAATCAGCCCGCTAGTAAAGAGTGTGATGTGAGTGGAGGAGGCTTTCCTGCTGGAACCCAGTTGTGAGGTGTAAGGATGGAGCTGCTTTCAATAAATATTTGATGAGTGCCTGGGTTATTCTAGACCACTGTTGGCACTGAGGATGTGGCAGAGAGCAAGACAAACAAAGCCCCTGATAAAGCAAACATTTATGGACAGAAAGACTAAGGTAAAAAGAAAATTGCAAACTGATCATGAAATGAAGGGGAAATGCAGGGTGCTCAAACAAGAAGGAGAGGGTGATGTTGTTAGGGGATGTTAGGGGATGTCCTAAAGGATGAAAGAAAGGATGTCCTAAAGCTAATTCCATACAGGCTTTGTAACCCCACAGACAGGCAACCCAATATCGGGGCTGCCCTATAACAATGTGATGTGCCTGTGAAGTCAGGCCCAAGTGCTGGGACACACTTCTCCATGCCCTGTAACACAAGGAAGTGGGATTTAAAGTGAGATCAGAAGAATGGGAAGTTAGCCAGGAAAGGACTGTGGAGCCTGGCGGTGTAGCTGTGGTTGGCTGTAGGGGGTTGAGGGTGTTTAAGAGAAAAGGACCAGAGTGTGTGGAATGGGAGAGGAGTAACAATGCCACTGTAGCTGAGCCAGTGTTTGAGTTTACAATATGATAGGCCCTGTCTGAACACTTGACTTCTTACAGCAGTTTTGAAGTAGTTATTAACCCCATTCTTCAGCGATTTAATGGAAGCCTAGAGAGGCTAAGTAGGAAGTCACACCTCTGTTAACTGTCAGAGAAGGCATTAGAATCTAGCCAGGGCTGCAGAGTGAAATAACTGCCTACAGTGCATTTCTGCAACAATCCTGTGGTATGTAAAAAGGACCAGATGATTTCTTAAGAGTTCAAGTGCCGAGAACATAAAAATACCGAAACTTTTCTTAATAAAGGTATCTCTGCATTCAAGAAGGAGCTGGATTTGTGGCTCAGAACATTTGACTGTGGTTAGGGGCAGGATTGGGAAGAAAGCTAAAATCCAGAACCCATCTTCTTTTAATATAAGAATCAGTATTTGACTAGTCTCTGGAACTTTTAAGTCTACTCAGTGGATTCTTGGAGAGATTTATTTTTGATGTTCTAGAAAACACTCACGCAAAGGAAGACAACACAAAATTCAAAGAATGGATGAATATTAAATGAGGTGGTAGCCAAAAATGGAAACAACCCCCAAATCCATCAACTGATGAGTAGATAAACAGATGTAGCATAGATGTACGGTGAAATATTTGGTCGTGAAAGGGAATAAAATACTGATATATGCAGCACTAGCGATAGACCTTGGTAACATGTAAGTGAAAGAAGCCAGGCACAAGAAATCACATATTGTCCCGTTCCACTTATAAGAAATGCCCAGAAAAGGCAAACCTCTAAAGATAAAAAATAGATTAATGGCTCACCAGGGACTGGGGAGAGAGAGAATGAGGAATGATTTCAAACTGATACAGGAGTTTGGAATATGGAAATGTTCTGGAATTAGATAGTAGTGATGGTTGCACAGCCTTGTGAACATACTTAAGCCACTGAATTGCACACTTTAAAAAGGTGAATAACACAGTATGTGTTATATCGGAGAAAAAAGCTGTTAGAGAGAGAGAGAGAGAGAGAGAGAGAGAGAGAGAGAGAAAGATAATAGATGTGAAACCCTTGCATAGTTTCTATAGTGAGTGCCAGGAAATGGACACTGCTGTTTTATCTCAACAGGGGGTAATTGTTTGATTTACAAACCTGGTCCTTGGCTTACAAAAATCTTCACATCAGGGTTCCTCCAACAGCCAGCTTCCTCAAATATAAATACCCACAAATGCCAGAAATTTTTTTCTCACAGCATTTCAAAAGATTTTTTGTGTAAAGAAACACTAAACAATTTGTCCTCTGAAATTTTCAGACTGGTTTGGATTTTCTGATTATCTGAGTGGGTGTTTGTTGTCAGAACTTGTGTACCCATGGGAAATGTCCCACAATAACTGGGAAAAGGGGGTGAAGTCCTCCATAAGAAGCCTTGAAGTCTTGAGTCAGCAGGTCAGAGCAAAGAGTCATAAAGTCATCTCAAGGGTACAGGGTGGATATCAGGCCTTGACCCTCAGGGGGAAGGCAGTATCACAGCTTAAAAAAAAAAAAAAGAGACTAGGCCCCTTCTGAGGTGTGTTTGTTCAGCCCCAAACAAGATGAAGGAGCAACAGTGATACTTAGAGGCCTCACATCGGCAGTGACTAAGAGAAGGGTCTTTCCTTGCCTTGACTAAGGAAACTGGACAGCCGGCTTCAGATCTCAGCTCTGTCATTTTATGTGCTGACCAAATTAATCTGTGAGCATCAGGCTCCTCATACATTAATAATGGAGTTAATAAAATAATAGGTTATTATGAGGATTAAATTAAACATGCGGTTATCTTGCCGGATCCTCCCTACTCATAAAAACACACATGCCTGAACCCCTGTGGTAGTGACTTCTCAACAAAAAATAATGGACCTTTTGCGTTTATTCACCAGCCTTGGGTACTTAGTTAACAGAAGTGCCCTTCAAGTAAAGTTACTGCTCCTGATACTCTTTGCAGGGTCACTGCAGCTGGTTGAACAGCTTGTTCACTGCACAGGGAAGTAAGACTATACTAAAATCCAGCCTGCACAGTCCTAGAATAAGGAAGCACCTGACTCTAATTCATTTGAAGGCTCCTTGGGGTCAAGTAGTTCTGTGACAAAATTCAGGGCGAAGGCCTGAAATCGTGACTCATGAGCAACTCATGGAGGAGCTAAGTCCTCGCCCCCACCACGCGGGACCTCCTGGAAGATGCCTTCCTACTCTTGGCTTACCCATTTTCTCTGTTTGGGGGCTGTCAGTTAACAGTTAACCTTTGGGGTCCCTTGATTTATACTACAAATAATTACAGAGGCTAAGATGGTATTCTCAAATATTATAATATCTAACCTCTGATGAATCCAGTTAGTCGTGTGTTGCTACTAGTGACACACACCGCCCCTGAAAATATGGCATTTTGGTGTATTGAAAATTGTAAGCTGATTTGAGAAATAGCAGGTGCCAAAAGGACCCTTTGACCTCTGACCTTCTATAGATCATAAGACACATGTGAGAAGTGCTCTCCCTGTAACCAGGGAAAAGAAAAGCCTTATTTTCAAGACCCAGGAACTTATGCAGACCTTGTTCCTTGCCTGTGAAAGCATTCACCTGCTATTTCAATCTATTCACAGGATCTGCCTGGGCAATATTTATTCCTCAGCTTTCCCATTTGTCTTTAGAAAAGATTGGTCTTGTTGCCTCTGTGTGTGTGTGTGTGTAGTTTTTTTTGTTTGTTTTTTAATAGACAAGGCATGTAGTGTAATTGAACTTGACAATGTTGAGTGTTTTCTAAGTCCTGGAAAATAATAACAGTTCGGACATCCCCTAACCTTTGTTTTCCAAAATTCTCCCATCCTTTTATGTTCCTGGAAATGACTTACCTTAAAGAACCATTCTACCCACATAATTTAGATCAGGCTCTCTGTTCACCTGACTCACTTTTACAGATGATTCCCTTGCTTACCTGTGACAAGGCCAAAGTCAGAAGACCCTCTAAATTCCCATTCTACCCTGCACCCTCCAAACAAAAAAATTTGTATCCAAATCCTTGCTTCAGGGTCTGCTTCCCAGAGACCCCACATTAACCACCAGACACAATTGATTATGTCAGGACTAAACCTTGACCCAAGACAGCCACCATAGTTAAGCAGAACTCCACTTTGTACATGATTATGATTAAAACACAATCTGATTTTTTTATTTTTGTTTGGCTCGGGTGGCAAGAAAAAAATAATAAAGTAGGAAAAAGAAAACAGCACCCGATGAGTTGGATGCTGGGAACGGTAGACTCTGATCTTGAGGGAGGCTGGTGGCCATCCTACAAGCCCACTGGTGCTCTCCTCTTGGGTGTGCTCATTCTCTGAGCACTTTTGTCACCAGCCTGATAATGAAAAGCTCCTCGTCCTTGTATTGTTCATCCTTGCTCTGCTCCTTTTTTATCTTTTCTTGCAGACAAAACCAGAAAACCAGGCAAAACTAGCTGAGACCAAGATGGAGGTAAAGGTAAGACAAGTTGCTAAACCAGCGACCTCCTTAGTAGTGAAATGCACACCAGCCAGGCCTGACAGATCTAGTCAAGACGGAAATTGGAATACAAAGGAGCTTGAATGCAGTTCCTGGAAAACCTTGCTTGCCTATTTCTCTGAAATCCTGCTGACTCAGGACTAATCTCATTCCTTTCTACTCTCCCAAATAAACCCCTGCTTCTCCTCAATTTGGGGGAGGATAGCCTTTTTTCAAAGATTTATTTATTTATGCATACAAGAACTGGGGCATAGGCCAGGAGTACAGGGGGCAGGGGTGAGAGGATTCACCAGAGACAGAGTGGGGAGCAGAACAGGCAGATCTACTGAAATACACTGCTGAGGGGAGCAACGGGTTAGGCAAGAGAGGTCTGCTGCGGGAGGATGGCCTTTGTGACAATAGTCCCCCAAGTCCTCAGGTTTGCCAGCACCTGATTAAACCTGATTTCCTTCCAGTAACTCTGTCTCACAAGTTTTGGCTTAGAACTGTAACAGGGTAATCCCCAGGAAAAAGGGAAGTTCCAGGTTCCCTGCCCCCCCCAAAGGAGGTGGAGCTAAAGAGAAGAAAAAGAAGCTGGAGAGGAGAGGAAGGAAGGAAGCAGGATGAAGAGCCAGAAGGAGACCTAGACGAGGCACATAGAGCCGAGAGACACATGAAGAAATTGCGCTTGCCTTTTGGCTGTGGACTGGGTGACACAGGTGTGGGTGAGAGATCCGTGGGGAGGTGACAATGGCAGCTTTTGTCTTGATTTTGATTTTGCTCTTTTCCTTCCAGACTTGTCTGTTTTTTTCTGATCCTTTTCTGTGGGTCCCCACTGGAAGATGCTTTAGACTTGTGGCCGGCTTTCAGGCCTTGCTCTGGGCCTCTCTTGTTTGGGTGGACTTTTACCCACAAGGGGACGGGTAACTTTGGGTGCTTGATTTAGAAACTATATTCTTTGCCTTTCCTGTATTGCTTAGTAATTGTATTAAAGTTCCTTTTCATTAAAGTCTCATATGTTTTTGTGTTGTTGCGGTGGATGGCAGAACCTATTTAGAGCAGGCAGGTGTGCTGCTGGGCCTAGAGTGCCCCTCTCTGTGCCCTGTAACAGATTCAGTGAGAAGACCCCCCACAAACCCTATAACACTTTGATAACTCCCCTGCATAAGTCAGCTAAGCACAGTGATCCTCACAATCTTAAAAATTCTAACTCACAGAGGTTTCAGGGTCAGATACACTCAAATCCATATCAGTTCTGTGTAGTCTTCAGTAAATGGCTTAGAGCCTCTAAGCCTGTTTGCTCGGTTCTAAAACGGGATATTAACCACCTTGTAGATACTTGTGAGATTAAATAAAGTACCATGTGCTGAGCAATCTGCTACATAATCTGTTGTCAGTAGACACAGATGGACCCTGTCCCTGAGATCTCCTACAGGTACTGGCATCTCCACAAGTTCCTGTCCTGTGGTCACCATGGGGACCCTAGGCAAGCTCATAAGTTTCTTCTAATAAAGCTGAGACATTTTTACTTTTCCCCACTGTGCTTGTTTCTGTCTTTGGTAGATAAAAAATACTCCCAGATGAATCACATTTTAATCTAAATCACATTTAGTCACATATAGACATAAGCATGTAGTCTGACAATTTATAATCCACATCATCTACTGTGCTATGGACAAAAATAATCAACAAAAAAATATGAAGGGTTCAATTCAGTCTTCTTTGAGCACATAGTTACTTTACTTATTTATTTCTTAACTTACTTATTGAGTCAGGAAACATCTAGAGGTTAGGATTGTTATAGGGCAGCCCCGATACAAAACGGGGTGCCTGACTGTGGGTCCTCACCCGCGCACTTAAAAGGACTTATCAATACTCTACTGCAGGCACACACGAAAGGTTAATAAAAGGTTTATTGACAAGGGAAGGGCAAATGAGGAAATGTACAACTCAGAGAGAAAAGTGGGAGACAAAGTTTTAAATGCGTCCTACCCGATCGGCTGATCTGGAATCCCAAATGGCACTCTGAGAGCTGGCCGCAAGCCAGGAGGCGAGTGAGAGAGCGAGCCCCCCAAGGCCCACGTGTCTGGTTTTTATACCAAACCTGGCTGCTTAACTCCACCCTCAGGTCCCAGCCACCTTCCCTTTGGTGGTGATGGGATTTGTCTTTCCCAATGTCTTGATGGCTTTGGTCTGGAGTGGGGGTGGAGTCCACAAAGCCTGCATGGACTTAGCTCAGGACATCCTTTCTCCCTAACAGGATCAAAAACAGTTGTTGCTTGATAAGGAATGTAGAGAAACCTTAGGCCAGTTAGTGTAATTTAAAAGACATTAAGCAAGCCCCGCCCCCTCTTTCAGGTTTGTATTGCTTTTTTTTTCTTTTTTTTTAAAGATTTGTTTATTTATGCATACAAGAACATGTATTGCTTTTTGATCCTCCTGAGTACCTGAGTCCCCATATACATCTGGCCCAGGGCCCGCCCTGAGAAGTTCACCATGATAACATCAATTTCCTTCTTTGTAAGGTGAAGGCAATGGACTAAGTGATTTTTAAATCCCTTCCCACCTTAAAATTCTATGATTTTTATGAACATGAGGTCAATTTTAAAGAAAGTCCATGAAGAAAGACTTTTCTTGAAGATAGAGATGAGGATAAGTGATGCTGGAAATGTCATAGGCTTTTGCAAGGGGTCGAAAGTATTACCAAAATACTAACCCCACATCTCTCTTTCCATAGGTTTAACAAGAACTATCATGTAACTGAGACCCTGGTAGATGAATAAGCTTTGTCCACTGCTGAGATTCAGAATGTCTAGGCCTGACATCTCAGTCTGTTCTTCGTTTTGAAAATGCAAATTTGTTCCAATGCAACTGATGTGGTGGAGAGCAATTTGGGCATAATGTACTTATATTTCATCAGTAAGAATTTCAAATGAAGGCAGTAAACTGCACCCACCTGAACCCACTGTGTCAAATGAAAAACAGATCTGGACTGAGGCAAGGAGAGAAATTATTTGACATGTTTAGTGCAGGTGGGGAGGGACTATTGCAACAGGGAGCATGCTCCCACCCTGAGATCCGCAGGCCTCTCAAGGACCAGACAGAAGTATTTCACCTTCATGGAGAGAAGTAAACAAGGCTAGAAAGAAGGGCATGGGAGTGGAATAGGGCTGAGAAACAGAGACGAACAGGTGAGACTTGTCACCAGCCACCCACCTGCCCAAGGGTTCTGCGTCTGGGAAGACACAACGGACATCCAAGAGATTGCATTTTTCTCTAATCACCCTACTTATGCCCCTTTGTTCTAACTTACACATTTCTCTACTCATGCTTTGTGTGTCCTTAACTAACGACCTTCTTCTAGGCATATGGGACATTCCACCGTCTTATGAGGAGCCCTGATCTCTAGACTTATGAAAGCCAGAGCTGGAACACCCTGCTAGGGAGGATCCAGAGGCCTCAAAAGAGGAGATAATATCTTTGAAAACTGCTTAAAAAACTGGTCTGGGGCTCCCCTCAAGGAGTCAGCCCAGATTCCTACCCTTGGGCTGGGTACTAGTGGGTGTTCGAGAACATCCTCTCACAAGCCTTGCCTAGTCTAATCACACCCAGGGCTCTCTCTGGTGTATCCTTTGTCTAGCAGTCAAAGGGTCTGCCCTTTGGGGTCAGGATCTGTTACAGAAAGGGTGAAAGGGAGTGATGGGCAGGGTAGCTCAGAGTAGAGTCCCTGGAGCACCCTTTAGGCTGAGCTACCTGCAGGCTCAGATGAGGGTGCACCAAAGCTCAAGGGCCTGGGGGAAGGAGACACTCTTAAACCACAGTTTTGTTGACAAGAATCTGTCCTTATCATCAGCAGGACATAACCACTCAGCTAATCATTCATTGAGATTGGGAATTTGGTAGGTCTGTGTTGAACTTTATGAAAGGTTAAGTAGGGGGCCTCCCTGGTGGCGCAAGGGGTTAAGCACAGCACTATGAAGCTATCTGCAGCCACTGCAGCATGAGTTCGATACCCCCCACCACCACCCCGGACCAGGGAACTAACCCATATGATACAGCAGACCTCTCCTGCTTGCCTGCTGCTCCCTTCAGCAGTGTTTTTCAGTCAATCCACCTGTTCTGTTCCCCACTCTGTGGTGAGTCTTGTAACAGGAAAAGGGGAGGTTCCAGTTTTCCTGCCCCACCCAAAAGGAGGGTGGAGCTGAGCAGGGAGAGAAGAAGCTGCAGAGGAGACAAGGAAGGAAGGAAGCAGGATGGAGCCAGAAGGAGACCTGGAGGAGGAACATGGAGCCAAGAGACATGTGAAAAAACTACACTTGCCTTTTGGTCATGGACTGGTTGAAACAGATGTGGGCGAGAGACCCGTGGGGAGGTGACAATGGCAGTTTTTTTCTTGATTTTGATTTTGCTCTTTTCCTTCCAGACTTGTCTGGTTGTTTTCTGTGGGTCCCCACTGGAAGATGCTTTAGACTTGTTACAGACTTTGGGGCCTTGCTCTGGGCCAATCCTGCTTGGGTGGACTTTTACCCACAAGGGGACAGGTAACTTTGGGTGCTTGATTTAGAAACTATATTCTTTGCCTTTCCTGTATTATTTAGTAATTGTATTAAAGTTCCTTTTCATTAAAGTCTCATGTTTTTGTGTTGATATGGTGGATGGCAGAACCTATTTAGAGCAGGCAAGTTTGCTGGATTGAGGGGTGCCCTTCTCCCTGCCCTGTAACAAATCCTCTCTCTCACACACACACACCTGCCCCTCTGACCTGTACCCCAGTTCTTTTATGCATAAATAAATTTAAAAATCTTTAAAAAAAAAGGTTAATTAGGAGGTCACCAATAATCTTAGTTAAATCACACAGAAAATGGGGTGGCTTGCCATAAGCTGCTTCTGAAATACAAAAAATGAGAGGGTTTCTTTAGCTATTGTTGTTTTCCAGGATCAAAGGCCTCCAGTTAAATTCAACATTATCAGGAGGAATCTACAAAATGCACACATGCTCACTTGCAAGTTCCCATCTGCCTTGGTCTCCATTAGAAGCCATACCTACAGCTCTCTTTGATTTCAAATAACCCTCCTCTCACCACCTTGCCATACCTCACCAGCTACGACCTCCTCCACTTTTGCAAGCAAACATCAGGACTTTCTCAAGATAAAGGGTCATATTTCTTATGAATATGAAGAATATTTATTTGTGAAAATAAGATTAGTTCAGTATATCTTAACCATGTAATATGTGCAAAACAGCACTACCATTTTCATCAGGTTCTTATCTTCCGAGTTTGTAAAGTGTCACTGACAATGTTTCGACATGTTTGCTGTCACCCCCATGGCCCCCATTAAGCCCTGAAGTTTGTGATGTGCAGTTTCACATGGCACCATGTTGTTTAGGTACATGTCCCATTAAAGCAGAACTGATTGATTGTCCTGGCAATGGAGTCTGTTAAAAAACAAGCTTCATCTGAACAAACTCAAAGAGCTAACTGGCTTTGCTCAAGGACTCACGAGTGGGCGGCATCCCATCCAGCAAGGAGACGGGCATCCAGAGAGGTCATGCAAAGGGGCATGTTTTATGGCAGAAAGAGGGCAGGACAAGATTATTAGCAAAAGAAAAAAAAGTCTATTTCAGCCAAAGCCACCTTCCTCAAGGAAGGCAAGGAGGCTTCTTGGGCAGCAAAATTTAATAACCCTGACCGGGAACTCCCCAGTCAGAATGATTGGGTTAAAATTGCATTTTGGTGAGAGCCTGAGACTACAAGTAAGATTGGGTATCAAGTCTTGCTGGGGCTTGGCCTAAATAGCTCCCTCTGGGGCCTGCCTTTTCTTTTTTTTTTTTTTAATAAATTTTATTTTTATATTCCCCATACAATTGTAACCCCCTTATTTTGACCCCAATCCCTCCCCTCCCTGCCTCCCACCCCCCATAGAGTGTCTCTGGTTCATAGTTTTTTTGTTGATTTTGATTTTCACTTTCTTATAGTTATTCATTTTCCTGGTCCCTTATTTAAGTTTTCTAGATTCCTGCTATGAGTGAGACCATCCGGTACTGCCTTTTCTTTTTGAGCAGCCCAGACAGCTTCTTAGAAAAAGTCCCCAGAGCCTCGGCACGCCCATGCACAGGGCCACAGGCCTTCTGGCCTGTCTGTGGTGTGTAATCCATGGAGCCACCCTCTGCAGAGCCCTGAAGGCTTTGTGTCCATCACAGGGGTACTCAGCAAAGGTGGGATTCAGGGAGAAATGAGGTCCAGAGCTTTTTCTGTTTGCCCAGCCCAGGGTCCTGACTCTCCAGAGAGATCTCCTATTCCTTTTCTTAAAAAAGATTTTATTTATATTTATTTATGCATACAAGAACTGGGTTGTAAGGGGTGGGGTGAGGGTGTGTGTATGTGTGAGTGTGTGGGTCAGTTCCTCAGTGCAGCTGCATCTCCACTGTCCACACCCTTCTTACAGACAGGACAAGAGGTGTTCCCCACCCCCACCCCAGGAACACAGCACTTCCCCTTGAAGATGGATGTTTTGAGAATCAACGACAACCAAAAAGGAAAAAGTGGTTTGGTTTTATGGAGAGCATGGGAGGGGAGAGTTTGGAAGAAAAGTGTTTCATAAACTCATTGAACAAATAGAGCCCATAGATCAGGAATTCTTTGTCAATGACTGAGTGTTGTGGGACTATGTTGATCATTTTGCATAAATGTGTTCATTAGTCTCAGATAGAGAGTTTGGTTTATATTGCATCCTGAAAGTTTCTGCAATATTGAGATTTGGAAGCCCCATCTCAAATATCCGGGGCAGGGGTCTCCCTGATGGTGTTATAGAGCAGCCCCGATATTAAACGGGTTCCTGGCTGTGGGTCCTCACCCGCGCGCTTTAAAGAGACTTATGAATACTCTACTACAGACACACACAAAAGGGTTAATAAAAGGTTTATTTACAAGAGAAAAAGAAAATAAGGAAAAGGTACAACTCAGGGAGAAAATAGGGAAATAAAGTCTTTAATGCGTCCTACCCGATCCGACGACCTGGAAACCCAAAGTCACTCTCAGAGCTGACCGGACGCTGCAAGCTGGCCACGAGCCCAAAATGGAGAGCGAGCCCCCCAAAGCCCACGTGTCTGCCTTTTGTATCCACCTGGCTGCTTAACCCCACCCTCAGGTCCCAGCCACCTTCCCTTTGGTGGTGATGGGATTTGGAGTTCCCAGTGTCTTTGGCTTTGACCTGGGGTGGGGGTGGAGTCCACAAAGCCTATATGGAATTTGCTTTGGGACATCCTTTTCCCCCTAACAGTGGCACAAGGGGTTAAGGTGAAGCACTATGAAGCTGTCTGCAGCCACTGTGTTATAGGGCAGCCTGACTGGGTCCTCACCCGCGTGCTTAAAAGGACTTATCAATACTCTACTGCAGGCACACACGAAAGGTTAATAAAAGGTTTATTGACAAGGGAAGGGCAAATGAGGAAATGTACAACTCAGGGGGAAAAGTGGGAGACAAAGTTTTAAATGCATCCTACCCGACTCACAGATCTGGAATCCCAAATGGCACTCTGAGAGCTGGCTGCAAGCCAGGAGCCGTGAAGCCAGGAGGAGAGAGAGAGAGAGAGAGAGAGAGAGAGAGAGAGAGAGAGAGAGAGAGAGAGAGAGAGAGCGAGCCCCCCAAGGCCCACGTGTTTGGTTTTTATACCAAACCTGGCTGCTTAACTCCACCCGTAGGTCCCAGCCACCTTCCCTTTGGTGGTGATGGGATTTATCTTTCCCAATGTCTTGATGGCTTTGGTCTGGAGTGGGGGTGGAGTCCATAAAGCCTGCATGGAATTAGCTCAGGACATCCTTTCCCCCTAACAACTGCAACACGAATTTGATCCCCTGGGGGTGATCTACATGGCACAGCAGACCTCTCCTGCCTCGCCTGCTGCTCCCCTCAGCAGTGTATTTCAGTCAGTCTGCCTGTTCTGTTCCCCACTCTGTCTCTGGTGAATCCTTTCACACACACACACACCCCCCACACACACACACACCTCTAGGCTATGCCCCAGTTCTTGTACGCATAAATAAATAAATCTAAAAAAAAAAAAAATGTCCCGGGACAACGGCTTCCAGTTACCTGTGGGCAAACCAGGAGCCAGGGTCCTACAGTAAATTGTAACTGACTGGGCTGAGCACCCAGGGCACCTGATGACCAGGAATTCCCCTGTGGTTGCTGACTCCATCTATTCCATTGTTAAGAGGTCAGATCGAAGGTTGTTATTATTCTGTCTCCCAGCACACCTGGAAGGAGCATCTCACAGCCACTCACCGTCCTCTTCCTGTGAACAGTGGCCTGTGGGCTCGCTCCATCACTCATTCTTGCTGACACACTGGACTGAAAAAACCGATTCTGAGTGAGTGGCTGTGTGGATATGGGGAACACTGGGGGCAAGGGTAGAGGGAAGTAGCTGGGTGGATCCTTCCCCATCATGTAGATCCCCATCACCTAGATCTCCACCATTCAGATTCATCCCGCCCTGGGAGAGGGGAAGGAAGTTTTCTTATAAATGCCAGAGCCAGGTGAGCTACCTGTTAAAATCCAAGCATCCCCTGCAGAGTTAAAAGCTGGTTCGTGGAGCTGGGGGGACTGAGAAAAGCCCTGGCCCTCCCTCCTTCCTACTGCCCAGGATGGGGAGAAGGCTGGTACTAAAGTCTTGGGAGGAAGAGTAAACTGTTTGGAGGATAGCGCCCACCCCCATAATTCAGAGTGTGTGAAACCCAGGAGAATTTTCCCTGTTCAGCCCCTCCCTACCACCCTACCCACCAGTTTGCACCCTAGTTAAACCTTGTACTAATGTGATCTTAGAAAAACCCACCAGGCTTCTCTAGTTCCTTAAGTGGAGACTCAATGGCCTAGATTGGTGGTGTTTACTATTGTCCCTGCAGTGCCTGATGGCACAAAGGTAACTTTAGGAAGCACACAGAGGCAGAGAGTTGTAGTAAAGGGCAATGAGTCCAGGCGAGGAGAAACTATGGGTCCAAACGGGAGATCCCAGGGAAGCGGAAGGAGATGGTTCTGGCCTCCAGACATCACATGCCTAAGATTCTCCCATTTGGCTAGCCTTTAAAATCACAGAATTTGGTAAATAGCAGGGTTGCTTATGTGAGACCTACAAACTCAGGATCTTGCAGGGGATGGAGACTGGAATTTAGACTTTCAGAAAGCTCCTTAGGAAATTCTAAAGAAGCAGGTGTTGGACCAAGATCTGAGCATACTCATCCAAGATCTGAGCATACTCATTCAAGATCTGAGCATACTCAATATACTGCCAATCTCCCTATTTCCCAGCTAGCCTGCTGCCTACATTGGAGATGCCAATCCCAGAGGGCAACCTCCACCCCAAAAGGAACGAAAAAGCCTCCGGCAGCCAGGAATCTCTAACTATAAAGAGGTACAGACCTCCAAGGGAGCAGGTTCCCCACCTTCTAGCTGCTGTGAGCACATTCAGCTCACATACATCTGTGGCCCTGCTCGGTCAGTCTCCTCTGAGAGGCATCATTCAAGATGCTAAGCAGAACTATCGCTATCATTTAGCTGGTGACAGACAATACCAAGAGCAGTGTACTTATTATCACTGGAGAAAAACATTGAATGGGTTTTTGAATAACAATGGAATGGCTCACGCAGTGCACACAAATTCATTATCAAACTTGGCTTGCTCCTCTCCTCGCAGACATGCCTTGGGCCTACTGGTTTCTGAAATTTGCATTCCTAGATGGAGGACAAGGCTGCAGATAGCAGGCTCTGAGAGGGGGTGGGGAGGCGCAGGGTTCATGAGGGGGGTAGTGATGGTTGCCTGGGGGAAGAAATGATAAGAATTGGAATTACTTAGTTATAATGTGGTTTAAGAAAAAAGGGAATTTACTAGCGTGACAGTAGCCCAGTGGTATCTGACTCAGTGCCTGGGGAATTGTTCAACCGCCCTGGTCCTGTTTTCTTCAAGGGGGCTTTGGTCTTGGCCAGGACCTTCTAATGTGGCTCCAGGCCACTGCCAGCTTAGCCACTGCACCCTGGAAGCCTGTGGGTGGAATCTCATTGTCCTCTGGACATCCCAGAACAAAGCAGGTCTGGAGTGGAATGGGGAGGTCACTCCCTCCCCCAAACCATATGAACAACAGGATGGAGAAATCTTCTTTAAAAAAAAAAAAAAAAAAAGATTTAATTTATTTATTTTTGCATAGAAGAGCTAGGGTGTAGGCCAGAGGTGCAGGGCAGGGGTGGGGATGTGTGTGAGAGGATTCACCAGAGACAGTGGGGAGCAAAACAAGCAGATTCACTGAAATACACTGCTGAGGGGAGCAGCAGGCGAGACAGGAGAAGTCTACTGTGTCATGTGGGTTAGCTCCCTGACTAGGCATCAAACTCATGCCTCGGTGGCTGATGATGGTTTGATACTGCTGAGACTTTTAACCCTAGCGCCACCAGGGAGGCCCTCAAAGGACTTTATGATCTGGCCTTTGCCAATAGGTCTACAATTGTTAGGGGGAAGTGATGTCCTGAGTTAATCCCATACAGGCTTTGTGGACTCCACCCCCACTCCAGACTAAAACCATCAGGACATTGGGGAAGACAAATCCCATCACCACCAAGGGGAGGGTGGCTGGGACCTGAGGGTGGAGTTGGGCAGCCAGGTTGGATATAAAAAACCAAACACGTGGGCCTAGGGCTCTCTCTGGCTCGCGATCGCTCGCCTCCCGGCTTCACCGCTCCTGGCTGGCGGCCAGCTCTCAGAGCGCCATTTTGGGGTTCCTGATCGGCGGATCGGGTAGGACTCATTTAAAACTTTGTCTCCCGCTTTTCTCCCAGAGCTGTATATTTCCTCATTTCCCCTTCCCTTGTAAATAAACCTTTTATTAACCTTTCACGTGTGCCTGCAGTAGAGCATTGATAAGTCCTTTTAAGCGCGCGGGTGAGGACCCACAGTCAGGCACCCCGTTTTGTATCGGGGTTGCTCTACAACACCTTCATTGTTGTCAAATCTCTTTCCTTGAATGAATCTCCTCCTACTCCATTATATCGCATACTCTAGTCATTCTGAATTTTGGAATCTCTGAAAAGACCAAGCCTCTGATGCCTTGGGACCTTTGCTATGTTCCTTCTTCTTCCTGGCATGCCACACTTGCTCTGGCTTATTGAGACTCACCTCTAATGTCACCACGTTCCATGAAGCTTTCCCTCATTCTCTCCCTTCTCTCCCAACAGGGTGGGATGCCCTTACTCTGCTTCCACAGCCCCTGGTGCCTCCCTTGGCCACAGCAACCATTATACTGTGTTGATGGCATTTTTTAAAATGCCTATTCCCCAGTAGACTATGATTTCTTGGGAGCAGAGATTTGGACTTTTTTTCTCCTTCAATATCACTGTCTGGCTCAGTGCCTGGCATATAAATGGCATTCAGCAAATGTTTATTGGATGAATAAATGGTTGCTCATTACTTTTTAGACAATTTTGAAAAACATAATAAACCTTAAAAGTCAAATAACACATGGAGGGGGGACCAGTTGTTATATACATGACAAAAGTTAATCTGTCTATATTACAAAGATCTTTTATCAAGCAATCAGGAACAACTTCCAAAGAACATGAGACTAGAAATATAAGCAAAAAAGAATAAATGCAAATGGCTAATAAACATACAAAAAATGTTGGAAAAAAATGTCCAACAAAGTCTTGCAAATGAAACATTGTACTATCTCATGTTCTGTATTAGTAAATAAGAAAAATGGCAATTCTTGGTTTTAATGACATTGTAAGAAAGGGTCACTTTCATTCGCTGCTGGTGGAATATTTCTGAGCTCATTTTTACAGTATGTTCTG
This sequence comes from Talpa europaea, assembly GCF_964194135.1. NCBI lineage: Eukaryota > Metazoa > Chordata > Mammalia > Eulipotyphla > Talpidae > Talpa > Talpa europaea. The sequence continues at coordinate 64,688,548 of NC_140074.1, read as the reverse complement.
AAGGCTTTAAAATATGTCATCTCTGCTAACCAACTATTCTACTGCTGGAATTTTTATTCCAAGGAGTTTATCAGAAATGCATGCACATCTTCACATGCAGCTCTCATTAATTCCTCATTATTATCTGATTGATTGTTCTGCCTCTAAGAACAGGTTGACATTACAGTCATAAGCACTGATAGGATCTTACCACTAATTTAGAGACACGCAAAAAGTCCTCTTGTCTAAAGGTGGTTTGATAATTGACCACCAGCAGTGGGGACATTTCTAGGGTTGCTGCAATATAGTTGGTCGTGATTCATACAGAGTCAACACATGTCATCTGCTGTCCCATTTGGAAATTGCCCAGCAATTACCTAAACTATCATTTGGGGAGGGGAATGCTGGCTTGCCAACAAGAAAGGGAAAGTATGAATTGAACACTTTCTATGTGCCAAGGAGTTACTTATATGACCTTGTTATAGGGTGGTCCCCAGGGGAAGGGGACGTGCTAAGTTCCCTGCACACCCAAGGAAGGGTGTTGCTGAGTAGGGAGGAGGAGAAGCTGGAGAAGAGACGGAAGAAGGAGGGAAGCAGGATGGAGAGCCAGAAGGAGACCTGGAAGAGGCACATGGAGCAGACAGACATCTGAAGAAGCTGCACTTAATTTTTGGTCCTGGACTGGTTGAAAGATGTGGGCGAGAGACCTGTGGGGAGGTTCACAATGGCAGCTTTGATTTTCATTTTGATTTTGCTCTTTTCCTTCCAGATGTGCTGTGCCCCTTCTGTCCCTTTTCTATGGGTCCCCACCAGGAGGTGTTTTAGACTTGGAGCAGGCTTTTGGGCCTCAGAGGTCCTGCTTTGGGCCAAGCCTGTTTGGGCATTTACCCACGAGGGGATGAGTAACTTTGGGTGCTTGATTTGGAAACTTTATTCTTTCCCTTTTCCCTTTGTCTTGATGCAGTGGATGGCAGAACCTAGTTAAATTAGGCAGGCTTGGGGTCCTGGGGTGCCCCTCACCCTGCCCTGTAACAACTTTGTACATCTAGTTGGACTGCCATGATTATCTCTATTTTACTGATGGAAAAACTAAGATACAGTGTAAGGAGCAAAAGTAGGATAGGAACAAGGTCTACCCCACTCCAAAGTCTATGGCATTTTCCACTGGAGCACAGTAGACTAGTCCTTAAGATATGTCTTTGGTTGTTTAAGCCAAGGAGATGGAAAATAGCTATTCTGATTGCTCTTCATTAAATTGCATAGAGTGAAATATTGTTTGACATCCACATTTAGTAGCCTCAAATCTTTTCCCAGGCCCATGATAATAGTCTATCATTCAATTGAGGGGGAAATAATCTGATTCTGAGCAGAAAAGAGTGGAACAGGCTGTTGAATAGATTCTCACTTTGGACAATTTCCTTTAAGCAAATATTCAATCAGGGCACCTACACATGTTGTGGTAATTGATTGGGGACAGACTGCCCTGTGCTGGCAGCTTGGAAGTTCCTTGAAATTATTCTTTTTTGCACATTCTGTAAAATAAACTCATGAGTTCTATTTTCATAAAAAAATGATGATTTGGCTGATGACTCCCGCTGAGACACATGCATTTTTTTCCTCCCTTAGTGGTTCCCTCTGATGGGGGTAGGGAATCTGGACTGGGCTCTGTGGTTAGGGCCAGGTGGCAAACTGGAAGGACCAGAGAAACCATCCGACCAGTTAGAAGTGACTCACTGGGTTTCTGTTTGTTTTAGTGTGGTGGTGGTAGTAGTTTGGGGGGTAGTTTGGGAGGTGGGGGACATAGCTATTGTCTGGAGATTGAGTCACTTCTCAGTTAAACTTAAAAAATTTGGATTTAAGTCAATGGAGATTCAACAGCCATATGTAGTGCATTTTAGTTAGTTGGTTTAGGTTGCTTTTTGCTTTAAGTTCAAATTCCTGCTTTGAAGGTAAAATGGAATATAAAATCATACATACAGACATCCTCACAGGGATATGGCTGAAGAATGTAATTTTTTAAAAAGATTTATTTTATTTACAGATGCATACAAGAACTGGGGTGTAGGCCAGAGGTGTGGAGGTGGAGGGGGTGAGAGGATTCATCAGAGACAAAGTAGGGAGCAGAATAGGTGGATCTACTGAAATCCACTTGTTAGCACTGAGACTTTAAGCCTGTGCCACTAGGCCCTGAAGAGTGTCACTTTAACCACTCATATCATGAATTATAGCATTCAACATCGGATGCCTCATTTTATCTTCCTGGTAGTTTCTATCACCATTCTACAAATGGGGAGTTTAATCAGAAAAGTTGGTTAACTGACTCTGGGTTGTCCAATACAGGCAGTCTTCTTGTGTGAGAAGTTATCTTTGAATACTGGAGTTTAGGGCAGACTGCTTGGAAAGATCCCAAGTCAACACCATAAGATACAGGGGGCAGTGTTATGGGACAGCTTTTGCCAGAGTGGAAGAACATTCTAGAGCATTATTAAAGGAGGCAATTATGGTGGCACAGAGGTTAAAGACAGTGCTATTAAGCTATCACCAGCCAAGCTATCACCAGCCACCGTAGCATGAGTTTGATCCCCACATGGTACAGCAGACCTCTCCTGCCTTGCCCACTGCTCACCTCAGTAGATCTGCTTGTTCTGCTCCCCACCTGTCTCTGGTGAATCCTCTCACAACCCCCTCTCTCCCCACCCCCCGACCCCCCCACCTCTGGCTTACATCCCAGTTCTTGTATGCATAAATAAGTATTCTTTAAAAAAATTTAAAAAATAAAGGAGGCAGTTATCACCCCATTTTCTGGAATGAGCCAGGCCTCCCCACACCTGGGCCCTCTCCTTACCAAACCCCTTTACCAAGTAAGCATTTTAATCCCCTGACCTCTATGTGGGCCACTGCAGCCGCAGCTAGCCCTGTAAGGCTATTGAGCATTTGAAGTGTGGCCATCCTGCATTGAGAGACACCCTAACTGTAAAACACATATTTGAAATCTTAGTAAAAAGTGTGTATAATATTTAAAAATAATTTTTCCTATTGATCACACATTGAAATAATAGCCTGGATATATCTATTGGGTTCAATAACAAATGTTATTAAAATTAACTTTGCCTGTTCCTTATTACTTCTTTTCATCTGCCTGCTAGAAAAGCTAAAATCATGCAAGTCATTCACTTGTATTTCTATGGACTGTGCTGCTCTTGAGGCCAAGTCCTTCTAGGTTCTAGACAATGACAATGACTGTTGGAATTGGCTTGAATTTGCCCTTTGCTCCTTAGTACTTATCAGCGAAACATAAGGGAGTGGGTTCTGGAAGAGGCCCCATGATGCAAGATAGGTCCTGATCAAGGATAATGGGTCCTTTAGTTGACCTGCTAAAAAGCTGTAACTACGACTCAATGGCATCAGCCTTGTACACAGTTCATCCCAATGCCTCTCCAGTTTGGAAATGACCCTTCATTGCATCTTTCTCAATCTAGGAGACTGTGCCTGATTTCAGATTTTGCATACAGAATATAAGTTTAATTGATATGGTTTACACCACAACACTTGTCATTCACAAAATTCAGGTTTACATTGAATGTGTCCTTGGAGAGCAGAGGGAGGAGGGCCCAGCTCTGCTCTCCATCCTGCCACCACTCAGTGTTTCATCTGGCAGACAATATGGAATGGCATTTTTTCTCCACTAAAACAAAAATAATTTTACATAATGATGAAAGTTTTGCCCCACACCTGTGGAATAGTCCAGTGGTTGAAAAATGCTGAATTAATCATTAAGCAGACAGAAAAGAGGCTCCTTCATCTCTCACCTCCCCTCTATGAGCACTGGTATTCTAAGTGTGAGTTTAGACACCAGCTCTTCAGAAACCACCAGATGGGGAAGGGACCTCAAAATTTGTAAGGGTGCCCACTCCCTGAGCAGGTGCTCCTTTACATAATTTTTCTAGTAGCCTGCTGGCTTCTGCTGGAATGCCTTCTGTAATGTCTCTCAGGTGACTGGATTTTTGTTGTTGTTTGTTTGGCTTTTTTTAATAGCACTGTGTGGCTAAAATTCGTGCTTGCCTTGAAAAAAGAGGTCAGATATTCACTCTGTCATGACCTAAATGAGATCTGGAATTCAAAGCAACCTCTTCCTTCCACAAAGCTGACTTCGAATGCAGGCTTAGCTATTTATGTTTTTTCATGCCTCATAGCCAATTTCACTATCCATTGCCTCATCTAAAAAAAAGGAGGAAGGGAGTGAGAATACTGAGTTGTATAAGCTTAGAACACTGAGCTTACTGAATTGTAAAAAGATGAGGGCGAATAAGGGCTCCCGGATGCTAAGTGCTGTATGCATGCTGGTCTATTGGTTGCCATTTGGAATGCTATTTCTTTAAAACAGGCAAGGGCTGCCTTCCAAATGCCCAGGCAGCTTTTGCTTTCACAAAGATGCATAGGCAATTACTCGGAGCCCTGTACTTTTCCTGTATTTACAAATTGATGTATTCCTATGTTCCCAGGTATAGGAGGTAAGCAACTGAATAATGATCCTTGGGTGAGGACTAGTAGTCCAGGGTGAGTTTTTAATAAGCAAAAAGAGTTGTAGGGTGAGGAGGAGGTGATCTGGAGTCCTCTGGGAGAGCAGAGGCTGTGTGCCTGCAAAAACTTAGAGCATGAGACAGAAGGAGCACTTGAATTGGAGGAAAACATACATGGGTATAAATTCCTATCAACTGTAGGGGCAGTTTGCAAATTTTAGTGAGCATCTATATCATTTGAGGTTCTTGATACACATTCAGAGTGGGGACCCCACCCTATTTAAAAGACCCTAAGTTGATCTTCCGTGGAGGCTTGCAAGTGTTTAAAAGAACCTCAGGAGCAAGAAATACCATACTCAGGAGCAATCACATGAAGCAATTAGAGAAATGCCCTGTTCTGGACATTACAATTCAATGATTAAGGAAACACACAAATTCTGGATTTATAATAAGGTTTATGAAGTAGTTTCTGCAGAGTCGCCAACTTCCTCTCTGGCCACTCCTATTTCCTGTACCTGCCCTGAATTTACCATTCCATGTCTAGAGCTCTTACCCACCTCTTGGACTTGGATACTTCCCAGTCCACAGAATGCAGCTCAAGCACCCCCTCATCTGAAAAGCATCCTATGAACCCCCAGGCAGTGCTTGCTGTCAATCATTGAGGAGCCCTTGAAAAGTTCTGGATGGAAAGAAGATCCTGAAAGATAAGGGAAGAGGGTCAGGAGGAGATGTGGGTATGATCAGATCAGATTTACATGGCTACTGCTCTCACTGCTTTGTTCTGAAGGGAACAGGGAGGGTAGGGGAGAAGTCACTGGGAGAATTTTAAATGTTCTTTGTACTAGTTTCAGGCTTCCTTTTCGATATCTCTAAGAGTCTGGAATCTATGACCAGAGTTGAATGTCTGCTCCAGAAATTCATTAATTTCAGCGGGCTGTTTTCTCCTACTCACTTTTCATTTACAATTCCAGAGTTAGAGTCAATACCAGACATAGTAGAGACAATCAGATAGGCTCGAGTGGACACCAGGAACATCTAATTAAAACCCTATATTTGCAGGTCTACCTCTCAAGGGAGGAAAAAATATTGACTAGTTTAATATTTACATTCACTCAATCATGAATTCTCTCATTTATTCACCAGTTCATTCTACCTTGACAAGATTATTTTGGCTACTGACAAGTAACCACTGGTAAGATTCCATGGTTACAGGTAAAAGAAATACACCTCAAACTTTCTTTTTTTTTTTTTCTTTTTTTTTTCTTTTTTTTCTTGTATATGTGTTTTTTTTTTTTTAAAGATTTATTTATTTATTTAATACAAGCACTGGGTACAGTCAGAAGTCGGGAGGGTGAGAGAATTCACCAGAGCCAGAGCGGAGAGCAGAACAGGCAGACAGACGAAGTACACTGCTGAGGGGAGCAGCGGGCGGCAGGAGAGGTCTGCGCGCCATGTGGGACCCTCGCCTGGTGGCCGGGGATTGAACCAGTGCTGCAAAGGCTACAGGCAGCTTCGCAACCCAGCGCTCAACCGCTGCGCCACTGGGGAGGCCCTCAAACTTTCTTAAGTCAAGAAAGTGCATTCATTGGTTCATGTACTGCAAAGTCCAAGAGTTCAGCTTCCCACACTGGAGCTGGGGGAGGCTTAAATTATATCCCCATGTGGCTGTCTTCCTCTTCCTCTCTTTTTCCCTTCTCACACCTCTCATCTACCTATACTTGGCAGGCTCTCTTCTTGTGGCAAGTAAAAGACTCCAGAAGCCTTAAATAAACATCCTAGCAGCTTGGCAACCTAAGGAAAAGAGATTGTCTACTGTTGGTGCCAACCAAAAAGTCTCAGGAAGGGCTCTGATCTGACTCGTGCTCCATGTGCTGTCTGAAATCCATTTCTGTGGTCAGAAGTTCGGAATAGTCTGATTAGCTAGACCTAGGACACAGCCAGGGTGGAGAAGGTGCAGGATCAAGTTCAGCCCTATGGAATCACAGGGAAAGAGTACATGACACTCAAGAGGCATCACCAACAGAGTCCATCATTCTTTCTCCCCCTCCTTACCTCCCTTCATCCATCCCTCTCTCCTTCCCTCCCAATCTGTTCATCTGACCACCCATCTACCTACCCAACCATCCATCTGTCTATTCATTCATGCACCCACCCATCCATTCCTCTATCCATCTATCCATTTGACCATTTACCAAACATTTATTTAGATCTAGTGCAATGCTGCACACGGTGCACATACTCATGGCCATACAACTACATACTCGTACACGTGACTACAGGGTAGGATTCGGGCTTAGTACAAACCATAGCCCAAAAGTAAGTGTTCTGTTAATGATTGCATGCATTGATAGATGACCTGAGTCTTAAGCTTGGGTCGCTAAGAAAATGATGATGCCTGTGATAGAAAATTAGAGTGTGGACGGGAAAAGTGGTACGAGGGTGAAAGTGGTACTAGGGCTGGGCAGAGTCTCATGTTGTTCCCAGGACTGACGGCACTACCACTTCTCCCCTAGCAGCAGGGGGGCCAGGCAAGGATGGAAATTATCTCCTGCTTTTCATTGCCAGTCACAGAGGCCGGGGACCAAGGCAATTATTCTGCGCCATCAAATGAATAAATATTTTGGAATGTAATGAGAGTCAGCAGGGAGATGTGATGGGATTTAAATGGTGATACAATATGCTGGGCCGCTTTCAGGAACCCTAGTTAATAGGCAGGATGGAGGGCTTGGAGGGCAAGACCCCTCCAGTGAGGGCACTGATAAGCCAGTGACTTCATTCTTGATCTCCTTCCCCTGTCTCAGGGTCTGCTCCTGGGGGAAGGGAGGGACAAGCTCCTCTCTCTTTTTTTGCTGCTCTGTTAGCCACCAGCAGCACGGGGCTTTCTCTGTATCTGCTGGTGATGGGAAGTGCCCTCATAAGAAGTGATGGACGTTGCTACAAGAAAGTCTGCCACGATGCTTGCCACCAAACAGTCAATAAACATTAACGTTCTGTGTAGTCCACAGGCTGAGTGGGAGGGGCTGGGAGTTGGGTGAAGGACAGGATTTTTAAGGGCATTCTCAGCTTTCAAGGCATTCATTTATTTGTTCAATTGTTAATCCCCTCACAAGTTTCTTCCTTCTTTCAGTCATTTACTCAACGCACACCCAAGAGTTATGTCACCAGCGCCCAGCCCAGATCCCGTCTTACTGTTTCTGTGCCCTACACCCTCTTCTCCCTTCTAGCATCCTATGCCCCCTCCTTAGACATGCCTATCCTTCCAGCAGCCAGCACCGAGGGCTCATTTTAGGACTGTCCTGGGGAATTGACAGGTTCCTCAATCCCAGGGCGCCTTTAGGCAGTGACTGAGGAGTGGAGTCAGAGAAACAAAAAGCCCCGGTCCCTGGCCCTGGACCAGGAGACAATGAAGTACAACCTACACTCCAGGCTCCTTCACAGTCAGGTTGAAGCTGCCCTTTGAGGGGTGTGGTCACGATCACCTTCTTGCTTAGAGGGTGAGGTGAGTGAGGCAAGCGGGGCCAGGGTTAAAAGGAGACACTTCCTTGCAGGCTCATGCAGAAACAGCCACGTATTTTGCACCCTGAGTGCCCCACTCAGCTCCCCAGCCCTGGCTCTGCTTGCCGCCCCCCCTCATCTTCTCTAGCTGCCTCTCTTACTTCTTAATGGGGTCCCCATGACATTTGCTTAATAACTGACATGTTCACGACACTTCGTCTCAGGGTCCCTTTATGGGAAAGCTGACCAAAGACAACTGAGCAAGCACTGTGTGCTGGAGACTTCTATGTGGGCACAAAGGAATCAGACATGGTCTCTGCCCTTCCAGAGCACACAGTCTGATGGGACCACACAGTTCTGGGCCCACTGTCAGCACATCACCATGCCAACTCTGGGGCAGCCCTCAGCAAGGGAGAAGCATACTCAACACTCCCTTGACGGGACTTGGTATCTTGCTCCTCAAAGCTGCCCAGGGCTGCTGCTCCGAAGAGAAGCCACAACATCTGGGAAATTACAAGAACTTTTAGAAATAATTGGCTTCATACACTCAATTGTTGTAGATAGCCACCAATTTGAAAGTTGTAAAGGCAATGAGATTTATTCTTAATTAACTTATTTTTACAGTACTTGCATTGGAGGCTTAGTGTAATCCCAGGTGCTGGGGAGACATTTGTCTCCTGACACAGTGGGCAGCAATGTCAGCAATGTTAGGGCTGAGACCGGGGTGCTGAGAGGCATCTGTGTAGAGGAACCATGGAGCCAAGTCCCAGAGGACCCCACCTCCCTTACCCCTGTAGATGGTTGAATAGTGTGTCCTGCCCTCCCCTCCTCCATCCTGATCCATGTCTATTGGGAAACTCAGAAGGTGACCTTTCTTGAAAATGGGGTCTTTGCAGATCATTTGTTACAGATCTAGACAGGAATCACCCTGGATTTAGGGTGGGCCCTATCCAGATACCTGTGTCCTTATAAGCAGAGAGAGGCAGAGATTGGAGAGATGCAGCTACTAGCTAAGGGCCACGTGTGACTACCAGAAAGGAATCAGTCACAGAAAGGCAAATATTATATTATTCTATTCATAGAGGTGTTCAGAATAAGCAAATCTCTAGAGACAGAAAATAGTTTGGTGGTGCCTTAGAACTCAGGGACTTATGCGATTGATGGTTAAAGGATCCCCATGGAATTTTTTTTGGGTGTGGCTGAATATGCTCTGGCTTGATTGTGGTGATGATTTCATTACTCTGAATATATTTAGGATCAAGTGGCTGAGTTGTATGTTATGTGAATATTTCATCAAGACTGTCACCATTAAAAAGAAAAAGAATAAAGTCTCTAAGGCTTTTCCCTACCCATGTTATCAGTTCATCCTGCAGTACATCATGTGAGATTGCAGCATCCATCTGTTAGGGACATTCACTAGGGGCATCAGCCATACCAGGTAAAGAGGCTAATCATGACTTTGCTATAATCACCCCAGACAACAGTCATCAGATCACAGATGTGATTGAACCCATCCTGCACCACACAGCTGGTCAACCCTCCATTTGACCAGTCCTACGTGGAAAAGTCCAGCAGAGGCAGTCAGTCTGGGCCAGACCAGAACAACTGTCCAGCTACCCATAGAAATGTGAGTTACATATATGTCCTTTAAGATGAGGCATTCTAGGCTATTTGTTATGTAGCAGAAACTAGCTGACACATTTTGCCAGTTCCTGCAGGGAATCTGTCAAGCTACAAAGCAGTTGGGTTATAGATTGGGCATCTCCCCAAATCTACCAGGTGTTGCCAAGGAGTCTACCAAGTGGTCATGCCAATTTACACTCCCACCAGCCCTGGAGGCAGTTTCCTCTGGCATCACACTCTTGCCAATACTTGGTAATGTCAGATCTTTTCTTTCTTTTTCTTGCCAATCTGGTGGGTATGACATTTTGTTATTTTAATCTGTAATCCCCCGATAACCAGGGAGGTCAGATATTGTTTCTGAAATTTATTGCTTGAATGGGGTTTCTGCAAGAGAAACAACAGCCTTGGTGAGATTAGCACTCTGCCTTCTCCGCGGGGTAGACTCCCCCTCATTCTTGAAAATGCAGGAAGGTGTTAGGCTTCATTTCCAGGAAGCCTCCCCAGCTGGTTCCCCTGCCTTCTCCTTTGTGGCTTCGCCCAGGCAGACTCCTCCAGCAAGCCTTCCCCGATTCCAGCCTCCACATTGGATTAGGTGCCCCCTCTGTGCTGTATTTGAGCACCCACTTATTTGTATTGTAATTCTCTACCTCCCCTTCTAGGGCAAGGGTCAGGAGCTTGGACCTCCTTCCTGGGCAGCTCCTTGAGAGGAGCTGTGGAAAGGTCAGACATAAGTTACTTCACTTACCCTGACACTGTTTATCTTCACGTGTGCTTGCTGTCTTTAGGGCTTATATAAGAGTGTCTGTAATTTCATAATCTCACTAATAATGATAAATAGATGCATAACTAAATTCATCAACATTCTAGTTATATGGTATTTATTGAGGACTAATGATGTGAGGAGGGGCACTGTGTTAGCCTATTACATGTCTTATCTCACTGAATCCTCAAAATGGCCATATATAGAAAATAGATTCATTTTACACATTGTGGCAACCGAGGCTTTTGAGGCGGCTGAGTTGGGATTCGACCCAACGTCAGTCTGGCTCCACGGTCTGTGTTTTGTTATTAATCATGGGTCTAGGCTGCCTTTATGTGAATGACACGGAGAGCCAGAGAAAGAAAAATGGCCCTGAAAACCCCCCGTGGGCATCCCACTTTAGACTGCAAAGCCTTGCATCCTCCGCGCACCTCATTTAATTTGAGGTGGGTGGATATGACCATGCCCAGTTTACTCAGACCTGAAAAGTGAAGCAATTAAGCCCCTCACCGCCAGGCTCCACGGTGAGGCAGTAGCGGAACTGGATCTCAGAGCCAGAATCCTGAATCTGGATCTTCAGTGCTTGATGCAGGTCAGCCTTATACCTTTGCTGCTCAGGTGAGTGTCCATCAAGGCTGGAATCACCTGGAAGCTTGTGAGGCACAGGTTCTGAGTCCCAACCCAGATCCGTAGCTGAGGTCTGCATTCTCATGAGGATTCCACGTACTTCTGAGCATGAGATGCTGTGCCTACCCCATGATGCTCCAGTTTTAGTCCCTCCTTCATCTCCTATCTTAGCCTTAGGCCCTTAGATGACACATCCTGTATCTTTTAACTCCAGTTTCCTATATCTAGAATGGAGAGAGTTGGATGATACAACACTTGAAATACAGCAATTTTTAGTCATTATCAGCACTGTATATTAGTTTCCTAGGGTTGCCACGACAGATTACCATGAACTGGTGACTTAAAATAGCAGAAACTTATTCTTTCATAGTTTAGCACCCAGAGTCCCTGAATCATTGCCAATATCAAGACCTTGGCAGGGTTGTTTCCTTCTGGGAGATCTAAGGGAGGATCAGACACATGTCTCTCTCCTAGTACTTGGTTTCTGGCCACTTAACTCCAATCTCTGCCTCTGTGTTAACTTGGCCCTGTCTTCCACGTGTCTTTGTGTCAAATCTCCTTCTCCTAAGAACACCACTCACTGGATTGGGGACCCACCTTAAATTCAAAGTGATCTCATCGCAGGACACTTAATTATTATAAATCTGCAAAGACCCTAGTTCCAAATGAGGTCACATTCTGAAGTCTGAGGAGGTAGAATTGGGGGGGATATTTTCAACCCATGATAGCATTATTTATTTATTTTAAAGATTCACTTTTATTTATCTATGCATACAGGAACTGGGGCACAGGCCAGAGGTGCAGGGGTGTGAGGATTCACCAGAGAGAGAGAGTGGGGAGCAGAACAGGCAGATCGTCTGAAATACACTCCTGAGGGGAGCAGCAGGCAAGTCAGGAGAGGTCTGCTGCACCATGTGGGTCAGCTCCCTGGCTGAGGATGGAATTCATGCTGTAGAGGCTGCGGATAGCTTCTTAGTGCTGAGACTTAACCCCCTGAGCCACCAGGGAGGCCCTTTGCTTTATTTTCAACTACATCTCCAGTTCTTTGAATAATGAATGGCAGTATATATTCAGAAAATGTTTGTTGGATGGATGGATGAAATGCATATTCTTCCTCTTAAATCCTCAATTATTCAGCCTCCTTGCCTCAATTTCCTTAACTATTGAATAGGAATGAGCCTAGAGTTGGCATGAGTGTTAAATGAAGAAAGGGACATAATGTACTTGACACACAGTAAGCTCTCAATAAGTGGAAGCAAGTATTACTTAGAATAAGGAGGTCTTTACCTTTTTGGGTCACAGAATTTGAAAAATAAAACATTGATACACACACGTGCAAAAAATACTGTGCACAATTCCAGGGACTTCATAAATGCACTAATGCACAAGCCTCAAGTCGAGAAACCACAAGTTAGAGATATTTATGCCCTACAAATGCTTGAAGAAGGTGCTGCTGAATTAATATTGAAAATGGGTTAGCTTTCCCTGAAATTCCTCAGCCAGTGACCATCTCAGCCCACAGTCAGGTCCCTCACCTACAAGGAAAGAGGACTGCCAGCCAGTGGGATGACCTTGACTTTTTCTGAAAAGCAACAAAACAAAAAAGCTCAAAAACCAAAGCAGGATAACACAAAGCCTTCTCCCACATGACCTGCATAGTTCATGGGCTCCTTGTGCCACCTGCCCAACTTTCTCACAGTTCAGTTAAAAAAAAAACAAAACCAAAAAAAACAAAAAAAAAACCTCATTTCCTCCAACTCTTAATCAGAACTATGTGGTTCTGAGATGTAACTGCAATCTCCTTGCTACAGTGCTTTTTAATTAGGCATCAAAAAGCCCTGGAGCTCATATTGCTCCCTTGTAATGGTGTGTTCCAGAAAATTACTGCCATCAGATTAAATTAAAGAGAGTTTATCCAGTAGTGTTGGGATAGCATCAGGACCGCTGTTGTCGTTGTCATTTACAAAGCCAGTTGTGAATGCACATCCTTCTGGAAGGTTATTGATGAGACAAACACATTGTCATGAATAGTTAGGAGAGGCTGAGAATCAGGCCTGCCACGGGACATCAGGATTTTTGTCCGTGAGAGGTAGAAGAAGATGTCACCAGTGTGAGTTGAGAATACACTGCTATGGCTAAATTGCAAAATTCCTATGTTGAAGTTCTATCCCCATGCCCACCCTCCAGTATATCAGGCTGTAACTATATTTAGAGGTAAGGTCTTTTAAAGAAGCCATTAAGTTAAAATGATATCTTTAGGTTGAACCCTAATCCAATATGGTCTGCATGCTCCGCAGAAAGAGGATATTAGGACACAGTGAGAAAGAATACCACGTGAAGACGCAGAGACAAGACAGCCATCTACAGGCCTCAGAGTGAGGCCTTGGGAGAAACAAACACTGCTGGCACCTGGATCTCAGACTTATAGCCTTGGCTGTGAGAAAATACTGGGTGGCTAAGTTGCCCAGTCTGTGGTACCCTGCTATGACAGCAAGCCAATACACACAGTGTCTGCTGAGTGCTTGGCATATCCAGTTGCATTGATGCTCACTGCATCCTTCATCTTCTGCAGTTAATGGATGAGGAAACAGAAAGAGCAGTCACTAGCTCGAGGTCTTACCTGACAGCAAGTGAAAGAACCAGAAATTGCACTGAGGTCAGCCTGAATCTGATGCCTGCCACACACCCTGCCAACCCACATGAGACTGAGGTGTGAGAAATGGCAGTCCTGGATTTTGCAAGTCCCTTCAACATAAACAGCCTATGATTTGGTACATCTCAGAGGCTCAGATATAGTTTGAGCAAACTCTGGTGTCTGTCATGCTGCTGAAAGAGTGCCCCCCCACCTTGCTGAGGATTCTTGAGGGAGTGCAGGTGTTCCTACAAATTTTTGAGATCTGTTCGGGAAGGTGCTGATGTGTCTTCAGGAAGATTCAGAACCTGCACCTGCACATCGCTGGCTCTCTGTGGCTTTCAGAGCACTGTCAAAATTGCCTAGCCCAGCATTCTGGGTCTCTCCTGATTCACCCCTGCCCAATCCTCACCAGCCCAATCTCTGGCCACATACTTGCTGAATCCAAACTCTGTGGAACTTGCTGGAAGTTTCCTGAACACACTGCACTCTTTTCTGCCTCCAAGTCTCTGGTTATGCTGTTCCTTCTGCCTGAAGTGTCCTTCCCATCTCTGCCCACATGGTGACCCACCCTACTCATCTTCCAAGTATCACACATCATTAGCTGCTATCTGAACCCTGGAGGCAAAAAGACATTAAGATCCTCAAACCAGTCAGAGGAAGGATCATCTGCCAGCCATGGAGCAAGGGACAGAATTCGAAATCGAAATCTGCCCAGAACCCCCCAGAAACGCTTCAAGGCTCCCCCTCATTTTCATCTTTCCTTGCTTTCCTCCTCCTCTGCATAGAACACACAAACATACTTCTTAGAATTACAGGCCTGCAGATCTCTGGCCCCACATGCCTCATGGTACAACTGAGGACAGAGAGGCACAGAGAGAAAGTACTTGGCCAACTGCATACCTTCTAGTCTGGACAGCAGCATTCATTTTCAAAATCTGCTGAAGCTAAAAGTAAAAACAAACAAAAGGCTATCTTGAGGAGGAATGAGGAAATGAGGCAATTAGATAGAAATTCAGGCACCTCACTATTAAGAAAAAAATGTCTTGCAGGATCTATACAGACAAGCAAAGCTAAAGAGATATTTTATCAAAGCAATTTTCATGGCAACCCTGAGCTGCCCTGGTGGATGTGCTTTCCATGCCATTAGTCTTCCAACTACTTCTGTTTTATAGCCCTTTTTAATAGCGCGCTCTCTCTCTCTCTCTCTCTCTCAAAGATTTAGTTATTTATGCATACAAGAACTGGGGTATAGGCCAAAGACAGAGTGGGAACAGAACAGGCAGATTGACTGAAATACACTGCTGAGGGGAGCAGTGGGTGAGACAGGAGAGGTCTGCTGCACCATATGGGTCAGCTCCTTGGCCAGGGATCAAACTCATACTGCGGTGGTTACAGATAGCTTCATAGTGCTGAGACTTAACCCCTGTGCCACCAGAGAGGCCTTTTAATAGCTTTTTTTTTTTTTTGTAAGAGAAGAAACTGAGGCTCAGAGAGGTGACCTGCAAGGTTACATTAGAAGGAATTATTTCACCGAGATTCTCTGTAGTATACTGATCCCTGTGCTGCGATACTAGCAGGGGTGGGGGTCAGGGTTCAAAGAAGGGAAAGCCAGAAGGGAGGTCTATCTAGGATACTCACTTCCGAGCTCATGATGCTTCTGTCCAGCCACCCACGAGTGTTTGATACACGCAGCACAGCAGCTTGGGAGCATCAGCTCAAGGAAGGCAGGAACCTGGCTGGTCTGGTTGCTACTGAATCCCTACACCACTGCCTGGCAGAACAAGGAGAAGCTAAGCAAAGTTTGAATGATGAACTAACCCATGCGTGGTGCAAATGCATGAATGGATGTCCCAGTTAACTGTGTGGTGGGTGCATATTGAGGATATTTTTTAGGATATTTTTACTTTTCTAATTGGAACCAAGCTGATGCATGGTATGTGTGTCCCACTGTAATCAACATATAAGGCCCCAATTAAAGAAGGTCTTCCAGACTTCGGAGTGATCAGATTACAACACAGCATGCTGGATAAGGTCACTTCCACTGTTCTGCCTCTTTATAGCTCACAAAAGGGGTCCCTGCAATTTTATTAAGGAAATTATTATAGTTTGTTATTTCCCCAAAGATGTGTGAGAGAAGTCAGCATCTGTCCTACCTGTCTTAATACAGGTACAATGCAACTGTGAAGTAGATTAACAGGTGGGTGGTAAATAGAAGCAGCTTTGGGAAAACCACCTCATAGTCCTGACACTCAGTTTCCCCATCTATAAATTGGGGTCATAATTGTTTCATAGCACTGTTGCAAAGATTAAAAGCAAGGATGGCTTCAAAGTGCTTAGCCCTCTGTAAGCCTTCACTAAAGTTTTCTTTTAGTTATTAATGAGAGAGCCTGGGACAGGTACCACTATGCTGTAATTCCAACTGTCTCAATAGTTGGAGTTGAGAACCTGGATCATGCTATTCCTGCACCAGGAGCAAGAGTTAAGGGGAAGGTTTTTCATTTTAAAATGAAAGTATTTCTCAGCCATATGATTTAATCAGCCATGTCTAGTTCTGTCCACCTTGTTGAGGCTCTAACCAACTTGCTAACTCTGGTCACTTGGCTCTTA